>NW_006408618.1:7183947-7190236 GCF_000296735.1 Chrysochloris asiatica
GAAAGCTGGACAGTGAATAAGGTAGACAGTAAAATAATTGATGTATTGGAGTTATAGTGTTGAAGGAGAATATTGAAACTGCCATGGGCTGCCAAAAGAACCAATAGATCTGTTTTGTAAGAAGTGCAGCCAGAGTTCTCCTTGGATGCCAAAATGACCAAACTTCGACTCTCATACTTCGGACATATTGTCGAAGGGACCAGTCACTGCAGAAAGATATCATGTTTGGTAAGATGGAGGGTCAGAGAAAAAGAGGAAGACCTCCAATGAGATGGGTTGGCCAAGTGGCAGCTTTGATGGACTCAAGTGTGGCAACAGTAGTGAGGTTGGCCCAGTATCAGATAGTGTTTCATTCTGCTGTGCATAAGGTTGCTACAAGTCTGAGTTGGTACTGACTCACTGTCACCTAACAAAAACAACAACAAAATTGCAGTTAAACCTAGTTTACCAGAGTTAGGGCCAGCCATGGGATGCTTCATGCTACAATTACTCTGTGTGCTTTCAGGATAGCAGAAGCATTGGTCAGCATTGGTCGGACCTTCAGGTATTTCCCAACTTGCAGAGTCTAAAGCCCTTACTGTGTCACACAAAGTCTACCTTGGCCTGGCACATAAGGTTTAATTTCTCTCCTGGGGGGTGACACTGTAGGATAAAACATTGGACTATAAGTTCAGTTTGAACCACATGGTCAGCAGTTCAAACTCACTAGCTGCAGGGTTGCTTTGAGTTGTAATCAACCCAACGGCACTTAATAACATCAGTAATACCAAACTGGTCATCATTGCTCCTGTCTAGTAAACTCTTAATCCCTAGAGCCTCTGCTTCTGCTGTTCCCAATGTGTGTAATGATTTTTTGTAATTCTTTTTGCCTGGTCAACTCTTACACACTCTATTAGAGTTGATTTGGGCTTCAACATTTCAGGATCTCCTCTCTAAATCTCTGAGTTGACATTAGGGCCCCTGCTCTGAGCTTTCATTTACCTATGCATTCCTAAGTCCTAGTTCTGATATAGTTCAATCATCTCCTGTTTTTCTCCTCCTCCATTAGACTGTATATAATTCCTCAAAAGTACAGGCCATCCTTAGCTTCCAAAGTTGAGAACAATGTCTCTGTCTGACAAGAAGAGGGTGTTCAAACATGTTTGATAAACTAAAAGGATTGATTCCAAGTGGAATTCCATTTTTCATGGGAAGAGATGGTGAGATGAAACATAAAACCTTTTTTTTTTTTTGGTTTAGTAGGGTGACAGCCTCATAAATCACTAAGCACAATCCTATTTTCACGAGTCATAGATGGAGACTGGCGCTTCCAGGTCAGAGGTCCAAAGTTGGGGCCAATCAATATTTGCCTGAGCACAGGTTCTGATTTCAACCTAACCATGGACTGTCTTTATTCACTTTCAAGGGAGAAAAGAATCAGATGATCCTCCACAGTGGAGAAGTAGTTTATTACCAGTACAGATCAAGAAGATGCAAGAAGGGTAGAAATATCTATGCTGATATTATCCTCAAAATTTTGAAAACTCTGACACTATCTCATGAAGGAGGCTGGTGCTGATCCCAGTGACTCTCGTGGAGTGCCACCGTGTTCTTTTTTTGGCATGATTGATTCCTCAGTTGGAGCAAACGGTGCCTGCTTCCGTTCCAGTAGTCTTAGACAGGAATTTTTATTACAATAATAAAAAGTCCTAATGAATGATCAGTCTTAGGTAACCAATTAGGGCAGTATTCCCTTACAGTTTCCTAGTTGTCCACTTACTTATAGCAGGCCTTTTTATTTTAGTGACTTTTCATTTCATTATGAAGGAGCCCTGGTAGCATGGTGGATTACAAACTTGGCTGCTAACCATAAGGTTAGTAGTTCAACTCTACCAGTCACTCTGCAGGAGAAAGATGTGGCTTTCTGCTCTTGTAAAGATTCACAGTCTCTGAAGCCCTATGCAGGGTCTTTATAAGTCTGAACTAACTCGATGGTAGTTAACCACCACCATTTCATTAGGATGTTGACCTATGAGTCAGAATGTACTATTCTTGCATAGAGACCTCAGACAAACCTAAGCTGCTGGATCAGATTTTTAATCAAATGGTTTGAAGGAATTTCAGACAAGCGTTCCACTTTCATGTCTGATTTAACTTACCATTGATAAAAATCTTTCTAATTTTCTTTGTCTGGTTAGAAAATACTAAGACTTCCAACTCTGTCCTCTACTTATCTAGCCACTGAGCAGCCATGAGAAACTTGGTTTCTTTTGTAAATATGAGATGTCTGCATCTCTCAGAGTGGTTCCCTAAGAATCTGTGTTTGTGAACGCTTTACAGATGCTCCACAGAATGTACCATAAGAATAGTATGCATTGGGCCAGAGAATTTGGTTTGCTAAATATACTTTTTTGTTTGCTTGTTTGTGCTTCTGCAACTATTTATTTCCTTCTTGTAGATTAAGTTGACCATGGAAATACAGCAAATGAAAGGCAGTTTCTATGCCTCTGGGTGATGTAAATGGTTAAGCGCTTAGCTGCTAATGGAAAGGTTGGTGGTTCAATCTACCCAGAGGTCCCTCAGACGAAAGCCCCAGCGATCTACTTTAGAAAGAACACAGCCACTGAAAACATTCTGGAAAACACAGTTCTACTCTGACATACATGGGTTGCCATGAGATACAGCTAATTTGACAGCAATTTTTTTTATTTCTTTATATTAAATCTAAGCACCAGTAAGGTTTCTCATAGGATGTTTGGACATCTGGACATCATACTAAATTAGAGAATAAAGAATTATTACTTTGACAATCATTCAGAAAATAATGTTTCTACATATTGTCTATAACTTCCAATAAAAATATATTATTTAATGATTTTTTTATCAATAAATGGTTTTTGATAAAATTATCATTGTTATTGTTGTTAAGTGCCATCAAGTCAGTTCCAACTCATAATGACTCTGTACAGGATTTCTGACAAGGGGCTGGTGGATTTGAACCTTGTGGATAGTAATCCAGTGCTTGTCCTACAGCACCACACCACCAGAACTCCATAGTTACCATGGTTACACTCTAGCAACAATTGTGAGGCTAGCCCAGGACTGGGCAGTGTTTCATTCTGATGTGCATAGGGTCACTATGAGTTGGTACTGACTCACTGGCACCTAAGAATAACAACAACAACAACAACACTCTAATTGCCAGAACTACAGTAGTATGCTATGAAAACTCTGTAAACTATATAATATTCTCCAGAGATTAGAAGTATTACTTTAGATATACTAACAATAATTTCTTGGTTTCCTATGAGACAAAATGGAAAGAGTTGTTTTGTTGATGATAGAAGAGAGGTGCTAAGGACAGTAAAGGAAAGTGTTCAAAATTGCAACTTGATGACTAGCAGGTAATCAAGTTAATAATCTAGTAGTTTATATTTCAAGCCTAACAAGGTGTACCCCAATTCATACACATACTTGTGTATGCAACAAATAGAAAATAAAATCTTCAGGTATTCCTCTTAATAACCAGCAGATATTTACTAGCTGAGACATTGGTCACTCCATTGTCCTAATATTAAATATTACTACACATTTGTTCATAGACTCAGTAGACAATGTGAATAATTAAGGCTAAATAGTATTTATCAAAATAAGTGAATCAATGATAAAAAATGAAGCAGGGAACTTATTATTAGATAAAAAATGAAGCAGGGAACTTATTATTACTCTCACTAGAATTATCTGTTGTTTTGAAAGTCTACCCAATACAAAACTTTGTGAAGTAATAGATCTTATAGTTCTTTAACACAGAGGCCTTAGCATAAAAAAACAAAACAAAAACACCAAAGTGGAACATTACCACTGCATAGTCATAGCCAGAAAATTATTAGAATTAACATGTCAGGGATAAGCTACTTTTGTTAAAATGAACTCTTTTTATCTTTTTATATCATGTTACTAGCTTAGACTAGAGACAGAAGGAAAGGTATATTGCTAAGGAAACTTCTACACTAGAATGGGAGGCCTCATGGTTTAAAAATCCAGATTATAAATTGAGAAGTATGATTTCAGTGGTTTATGTAGGCTCTCCTATAACCTATTGCTAGAGTCCTGATGTGGTACTGCTAACAGCAAGGTTAGCAGTTCAAATCCACCAGCCACTCTTTAGAAATCATATACAAAGTCGCTATGAGTTAAAACCAACTCAATGGCACTAAACAAACAAAAAATAACATAGCCCATTGACACCGAGTTCATTTCAACTCAGAGAGAATGGAATAGAACTGCCCCCTTAGTGTTTCCAAGGTTGCAAATTTTTATGAAAACAAATTGCCACATATTTCTCCCATGGAGCAGCTTGTAGGTTCAAACCACAGACCTTTCAGATAGCAGCCCAGCATTTACACACTGCACCACTAGGAAGTCAGGAGAACTAATAAGTTCCTTGGTTTTTGCAGGTTTAGAGAGAAGGGATCTGGGTGTTAACCTCAGGTGTTTGATGAAAGTCTAGGGTTTTTCCACCCTTCATGCATCAGTTAAAGCAGTATTTACTAAACACTTCCAGTGTGCATGCCCACTGCCTTCTCATAATTTACAAAGTTTCTCCTGAGATTTTAGCTATGTGCTAGAATAGCTATATTGGGGCAGATGGTGGGTCTATAACACAAGATGTCCTGCTGGGAAAGTCCTCCAAATTGCCTTTGAGATTCTCTTTCATCTGTGGTCAACCTCATCTGACCCTAGCATTGCTTCCTGCTGCAGACTTTCTGTTGTTGTTAGGTGCTGTTGAGTCGGTACTGACTCATAGAGACCCTATGCACAACAGAACAAAACACTGCCTGATCTTGGGCCAACCTCACAATTGTTCCCACACTTGAGCCCATTGGTGCTGCCACTTAGCCAATCCATCTCACTGAGGTCTTCCTCTTTTTCTCTGGCCCACCACCTTACCAAACATGATATCCTTCTCCAGTGACTGGTCCCTCCAGACAATATGTCCGAAGTAGGAGAGTCAAAGTTTGGCCATCCTGGCCGCCAAGAAGTACTCTAGCTGCACTTCTTCCAACACAGATCTGTTGGTTGTTTTGGCAGCCCAGGACACTTTCAATATTCTCCTCCAACACCATAACTCAAAAGTGTCAATTCCTCTACTGTCTTCCTTATTCACTGTCCAGTATTTGCATGCATATGAGATTACTGAAAATACCTTGGCTTGGGTCAGGTGCACCTCAGTCCTCAAGCTGATGTCTTTGCTCTTTAACACTTTAAAAAGGTCTTATGCAGAAGATTTGCCTAACGTTGTTTAATTTCTTGACTGCTGCTTCCATGTGTTGATAGTTGATCCAAGAAGAATGAAGTCCTTGACAACTTCAATCTTTTCTCCATTGACAAGAATGTTGATCATTGGTCCAGTGGTGAGGATTTTCATTTTCTTTACATTGAGATGCAATCCATACTGAAGGTTGTGCTCTTTGATCTTCATCAGTAAATATTTTAAGTCCTCTTCATTTTCAGCAAGCAAAGTTGTTTCATCTGCATATTGCAGGTTATTAATGAGTCTTCCTCTAATCCTGATGCCACATTTTTCTTCTTATAACCCAGCGTCTCAGATTATTTGCTCAGCATGCATGTTGAATAAGTATGGCAAAAGAATACAACCCTGTCACACACCTTTCTTAATTTTGAACCATTAGTGTTCCCATGTTCTGTTATAACAAATGCCTCTTGGTCCAGGTACAGATTCCTCATGAGCACAATTAAGTGTTCTGGAATACTCATACTTTGCAATGTTGTCCATAGCTTGTCATGATTCACATAGTTGGAAGCCTTTGCATAGTCACTAAAGCACAGGTAAACATCTTTCTGATATTCACTGCTTTCAGCTAGGATCCATTGGACATCAGCAATGATATCCCTCATTCCACGGCCTCTTCTGAATCCTGCTTCATTCTCTGGAAGGTCTCCGTCAATGTACGCTTACAGCCATTTCTGTATTACCTTTAGAGGAACTTTACTAGAATGGGATATCAAAGAGATTGTCCGATGATCTGCACATTCTGTTGGATCACCTCTCTTTGGAATGGGTACAAATATGGATCTTTTCCAATCAGTTGGCCAGATAGTTGTCTTCCAAATTTCTTTTTTTTTTTTTTTTCTTAAAATGTTTTATTGTGAATTATGTGATAGTTTACATCTGAGAACATTAGTTTTACATTCATTGCCATGGTTACAATCCCTTCCATGCATCATCAACCAACCAAAGGGTATACCCTGCAATCCTTCCCCCCTACCCCCCAGGTCTTCAGCACAC
>NW_006408618.1:7190336-7191183 GCF_000296735.1 Chrysochloris asiatica
TTGTTAAAAAGAGCATATCCAGATCAGTCATGAGGTACAATGCTGTCTGTGATAGGATAATATCCATGCACCTACAGGTAAGCCCAGTTAATACCGCTATTATTCAAATTTACGCACCAACCACTAAAGCCAGTGAGGATGAAATAGAAGAAATCTATCAACTTCTTCAATATGAAATTGACCAAACATGCAATCAAGATGTACTGATCATTACTGGTGATTGGAATGCAAAGGTTGGCAGCAAAGAGGAAGGATCAGTAGTTGAAAAACATGGCCTTGGTGATAGAAATGATGCTGTAGAATGCATGACAGAATTCTGCAAAACCAATGATTTGTTCATTTCAAATCATTAGTTCTTTAGACAGCATAAGAGATGATTATACACATGGACCTCACCAGATGGAATACATAGAAATCAAATTGACTACATCTGTGGAAAAGATGATGGAAAAGCTCCATATCATCCATCAACTCAAGTCAGGGACAGACTGTGGAAATTTGAACTGAAGCTTAAGAAAATGAAAAAAAGTTCACAAGAGCCAAAATATGACCTTGAATATATCCCACCTGAATTTAGAGATCGTTTGAAGAACAGATTCGATACATTAAACACAAAAGACCGAAGACCAGAAGAGTTGTGGTGACATCAAGAACTTCATACATGAAGAAAGAAAAAGTCATTCAGAAAACAAGAAAGAACGAAAAGGTCAAAATGGATTTCAGAAGAGACACTGAAAGTTGCTCTCCAGTGTAAAGATGCTAAAGCAAATGGAAGAAATGAGCAGCTCCAAGAGCTGAACAGAAATTTTCAAAGATCAACTTGAGCAGATAAAGCCAAATATTACAA
>NW_006408618.1:7191283-7198982 GCF_000296735.1 Chrysochloris asiatica
TTCTCCCTTGATGGTCCTAGGGACCTCCGCTCCTAGACTGAAAAGTTAATCACTCCCCTCCTTGCTATAAAACGTCTACCTTTACATTTCTAACCCTCACAAACAGTCCTGATAACAATTATTCACTATTGTATCACAAGAGCCCCATCTGCTTTTCATTGCATCAGCCCCGCCTAGACAGATTGAATACTGTTGTTGTTGTTGTTAAGTGCCGTCGAGTCGGTTCCGACCCATAGCTACTCACTAGATATTCTACCTTCCTCCAGGCCCTCTGGATCTAGGTTCCCTCTTGAAAGCTTGTAAGCCAGTTACTTCTTGCCTTTGTAGCCCCCTGCCCCTCATTTTGGGTTGCCAATGTCCAAGTTGCCCATCTCTGTCTACTCTGTGTGTGGAGGGGGTGTGTCTTCCACATTGCTTGGCATAGATGAATGATACCTCCTGTGCTGCTTCATTTTCTGTTGTCTAGTTACCTGTGGGTGTTTCTGCCTTCATTTATTCAATTTGATCTGCTACTCTTTTGCCTGCTGTGAGCAAGGTAGTAAGTCAGTGCATGGCTAGGGGGTACATTGACCTGTGAAAGTTCTGCTTCAGTACTGTGGGAGCATCATGGTTATTAGACGAATCTTTCTTATCACTAATTTGACTAGTTTTTCAGGTGAGGTCCATGGGGCAATGCCATTTTGCTGAGGTGGGAGAATAATTGTTTTTTGCAGGTAGGTGCCTCTGCCTGTGGAGAGGCACTAGATGGAACAGTGGACTAGGTGTGGTATCTGGGATGCTACTGTCTTCTCCAAGGACTAAGATTCACCAACTCCCCATTTCCCCATGTGAATCATAATTCACATGGAGAAAAGTAACTTTGTGAAGTGGAGGGTAGCAGATGTCTGGCTTTTGTAAAAAGTTATGAGTGCTCTCAATTCTAAGGAAGTGAAAGGGGCCTGGGTCAGTGAAAATAAGGCATGGATTCAAAGTCAGTTATCATGAGGAATACTTGTCAAGAATGAAGAGGATGGTTGACATCGGACAACCCCTTTTCAGCCATCATTTTGGTGATTTAAAATGTTAGAATTAGTTTAAAATGGGTAGAATCTCAAATCAGGTTCCTTTTGGGGATAGACTTTGCCAAAAGAGCCCAATATGGGGTACTGGACAGTAATACCAAGCGGGCAATTTGGATCAGTTACCCCCACCCCCACTCCTTTAAAAACTTACTTTCTTGTGTACTTAATGGGTTTTCTTCTCCCTTTCTCCATCCCCTTTTGTATCTGGAATTTCTTTCCTCAATTCTTCCGTATTTCCCAGGTGTATTTGATAACTGCTCCCACATTGCCAGTGACAAGGGCTGGGCATTGGGAATTCGCGCAGGGAAAGACAAGAGAAGGCGGGACGCTCGCTTCTTCTTCTCCCTGCGCACTGACCATGTGAAGAAAGCCACTGTTGTGACTGGCCGAAGTCGCTACCAACCAGGCATATGGACACACGTGGCAGCCACTTACAATGGACGGCGAATGGCATTGTATGTGGATGGAACTCAGGTGGCCAGTAGTTCAGAGCAATCTGGTCCCCTGAACAGCCCCTTCATGGTGTCGTGCCGCTTTCTGCTTCTGGGAGGTGATAATTCTGATGATGGGCACTATTTCCGTGGACACCTGGGCACACTGACATTCTGGTCAACAGCTCTCCCACAAAGCCACATTCAGCACAGCCCAAAGCATCTCAGTGAGGCAGAGGCATTGAACACCCTGATCTTGACGGCCAGTTTTGAGCCCCTGGAAGAACAGTGGACCCCCTTTCGAGATGAGAAGTACCCACGCCTTGAGGTTCTCCAGGGCTTTGAACTGGCGCCCGAGATTCTGTCACCTTTGCAGCCCCCTTTCTGTGGGAAAACGGCTTGTGACAATGTGGAACTGATCACCCAGTACAACGTGCATTGGCCCCTTCGGGGAGAGAAGGTGATACGCTACCAAGTGGTGAATATTTACGATGATGAGGGCCTGAACCCCACTGTGAGTGAGGAGCAGATCCGTGGACAGCATAAGGCGCTGAATGAAGCTTTCAGCCGCTACAATATCAGCTGGCAGCTGAGTATCCACCAGGTCCACAACTCCACCTTGCGTCACCGGGCTGTGCTTGTGAACTGTGAGCCCAGCAAGATCGGCAATGACCACTGCGACCCGGAGTGTGAGCATCCGCTCACAGGCTACGATGGGGGAGACTGCCGCTTGCAGGGCAGCTGCTACCCCTGGAACCGCAGGGACGGGCTTTGCCACATGGACTGCAACAACATGCTAAACGATTTTGATGACGGTGACTGCTGTGACCCAGAGGTGACCAATGTACACAAGACCTGCTTTGACCCTGACTCGCCCAAGAGGTAAGGGGCCCTGACTTGTGGGTGGGGGTTCTTGCTTAGAGGGTATAATTCCAACATTACCCTTTTGGCCTCTGGAGGCAAAAGAAGGTTCACATAGACCCCTAAATAAGCATTTATTCTCCTATCAGACAGTGTTGAACTTCTGTGAAGTACTAGGTATTGTACTTAAGGACTGGGGAATGTTTAAAACATGCCTGCCCTTATGGAACTCACAATTAAAGGAGCAGATAGTGGTACTTGGAGCACAGGAAAGCTGAACGACTTAATCTACCAGAGGAAATCGGGGAATCTTCACACATAAAATACAAGGTATACAAGGGAGCTTCAAAAAAGTTTGTGGAACCTCGTACATCGAGAATAACCGATCAACACCAATTATACGTGCTCACTCTTAAGGTTCCCAGCAAAGCAATAGAAATTCATGTGGAAGCAGCGTATCTGATGAGTCTCTTGATGCAGTTTTAGCAATTTTACAAACAAGGCATTGCACATCTCCATACATGAGAGGCATCTCATCTCACCACACTTCTCTAGTCCAGGGAAGGCTTCTATTTTGTTTCTTGAAATTACATTCTGCACACAACATCCTGAAGGATCTCTTGAAAAACGTAAACCAGATCCCAATGCTCTCCTTTTTAATTTTAAAAAATTCTTTATAATTGAGCTAAGAAGAAATAAAAGCTTCCCACCTAGCTCACTGAATGGTACTGCATCCTGGCCCATGCCTACTGCTCCAGTATCAGCTCCCCTACCCGGCCTCCCAACTCATTCCAGTTTCTTTGAATGATCAAACTTTCTTGCTCTGGGACTTTACATTAGTTGCCCTACCTTCTTGATCTCTGATCTTCCTTAATTGTCCCTTGGTGGATTTTCTTTTGTCACTCAAATATCTACTTAAATATTACCTCTAGGGAAGGTCTTTCAGTTACAAATAAAGTAACTGCATAAATATTGTTGTTGTTGTTAGGTGCCATCAGGTCAGTACCAACTCATAGTGACCCTATGCATAACAGAACGAAACACTGCCCGATCCTGGGCCAACCATACAATTGTTACCATGCTTGATATTATAAGGCCACCTAATTTTAATTCTCTAACATTGTCAATTCTGATGTTTTCCTTGTGTGTTCATTTATTTGTCTTCTTCCCCCCTGTCCTAAGAATATGAGCTCCATGATATCATTGGTTTTATATGAGACTTAGGGTATACAATCTTTCTCCCATTAACTTCTCAGTATCTATCTATGCAACTCTACAGTGGTGACTAGAGGAGACGCCTGAGCAAGTGGACACCCCAACCCACTGCTGGAGGCCTCTACAGTGCATAAACATTGCCTGTGCAGCAAAGTGACTAGCCAGTTGGCCACAGTTTTATTTTTGTTTCAAAGTGGTGGTTTTTGTCTCTGCTTTTATATTGCTTCTGTTTTTGGTCCTTTTGATCATATACTTTTCCTGAAGGTGGGAGCTTTTTTCCCTATGTTACCCAAGAAGAGACAGCATTCGTGGCCATATAGCCAAGCTACAAGCATACCCCATAATATTCCACCATTGAGATAAGAGCCAATAACAGCTGCTAAGCATTACATATCTCCTGATCATATCCGCCAGGAGACACCAGTAAGTTTAATAACACAGCAGCAAACATCCATTTAAGCATTAAAAACTCACATAACTACTTGAAATGACCAATAAAACACAGAAAAGATCTCAAAACATGTCCAAAAACAGAAAAGAGTAACTGAGACAAAGGAGCTGGAGATAGACAAAGGTTTTCCAGAAGAGAAATAACAGGTTTGGGATTTGCCTGAGAAGGAATTCAGAAGACTGATACAGAAATAAATTCAAATGCTCCGAAAAGGGGTGGAGGAAAACAAGGAAGAAATCAGGAAAGTACTATAAGAGCAATCAAACAAGATCGATACAACATTGGAAATAATTCAAAACCTGCAAAAAGAGGTCTAGATGTTTAATAATAAAGTATCAGTAAAGGACAATACACTGAAATGGGAAAGGAGCAGAATTGAAGGCATGGAAAACCAGAACCAACGAGCTGGAAGACAAATCTCTCAGTACTGCTAAGATAGAAAACCAAGTAGGAAAAAGGATTAAAAAAAATCTGAAGAGTGTCTAAGATTCATGCTGGATAACATAAAGAAGAACAACTTAGGAATTATTGGCATTTTGGAACAGGAAGAACAAGAGAAGTCCACAGAGGAGATAGTTGAAGAGCTTCTGGAAGAAAATTTCCTAATATATTTGAAAGATAAGAAGATGAACATTCAAGAAGCCGAATGTACCCCAGCAAGGATAGACTGCAGAAGAAAAACATCAAGACATATAATGATCAAGCTCTTCAAACTCAAAGACAAGGAGATAATTTTAAAAGCGGCCAGGGAAAAGAGAAGTGTTACCTACAAAGACAAGCAAACCAGATTAAGCTCTGATGTCTCAGCACAAACCATGCAGGCAAGAAGGCAATGGGGAGACATATACAAAACTCTAAAAGAAAAAAAACAAAAACAAACTGCCAACCAAGAATCATCTATCCAGCAAAACTGTCAATCAAAAACGAGGGTGCTACCAAAACAGTCCAGGATCAACAGAAACTAAGAGATTTTGTCAAAGTGAATCCACCACTTTAAAACATCCTAAGAGTTCTTTGGACTGAAAACAAACAAGAACAGACAACAACCAGAGATTGACAGGTGTGGCAACACCACCTGAAACTCAGACAAAGGATAGCAGAGTCCAGAAAAGAACAAAACTACAAAAAAGAATTCAAAGGAACTGGGAAGTCAACTGAAGATCAAAATAATATCAATGTTAAAGAAGGGAAAAATGTAGGAACAAAGATCCGGGTGGTGAGGAGGCCAGGTAGATTACAGGATACAATAGATTGTCTTAAAAGGAGAGAAAAGTTAATAGACTATAAGGTAACCCCAAGAAAGTTAATACTTCACAACGTACAATGAAAATGAACTTCCAAGCAGAAAAAGCAAACATGAAAACTAAGAAGAACTGACAAAAAACACAAACTCAGCCCAAGAAGGAATGCAAAACAAAGGAATGAACAACACTACCACAAAATTAACATAACGGCAGCAATCAATTCATGCCTTTCGATAATTACCCACCACTCATCTGTCAGTTTGTCGTACTGTGGTGCCTTGTGAGTTGCTGTGATTCTGAAAGTTATGCCACTGGTATTTTAAATACCAGCAGGGTCACCCATGATGGACAGGTTTCAGATGAGCTTCTAGACGAAGATAGACTAGGAAGAAAGAATGATGAACCACTTCCAAATATTTAGTAACTGAAAACTTTATGAATAGCAGAGAAACACTATCAGATATAGTGCTGGAAAATGAGCCCCTCAGGTTGGAAGACACTCAAAATGCGACTGGGGGAGAGCTGCCTCCTCAAAGTAGAGTTGATCATGATGATGCAAATGAAGTAAAGCCCGTGGGAGAAAAGACCACGGGACCTTCATTTGCTGATGGAGCACCCTCAAAATGAAGAGAAACAGCTGTAAACATCCACTGAAAATTGGAACATGGAATGTATGAGGTATGAATCTGGGAAAATTGGAAGTTGTCAAAAATGAAATGGAATGCATAAACATCGATATCTTAGGCATTAGTGAGCTGCAGTGGATTGGTATTGGCCATTTTGAGTCTGATAACCACATGGTTTACTATGCTGGAAATGACAAATTGAAGAGGAATGATGTTGCATTCATTGTCAAAAAGAACATATCCATAATAGTCATGAGGTACAATGCTATCTGTGATAGGATAATATCCATGTGTCTACAGGTAAGCCCAGTTAAAACCACTATTATTCAAATTTATGGACCAACCAGTAAAGCCAGTGAGGATGAAATAGAAGAATTCTACCAACTTCTTCAATCTGAAATCGATCCAACATGCAATCAAGATGTATTGATTATTACTTGTGATTTGAATGCAAAGTTTGGGAACAAAGAGGAAGGATCAGTAGTTGGAAAATATGGCCCTGGTGGTAGAAATGATGCTGGGGAATGCATGATAGAATTTTGCAAAACAAATGACTTTTTCATTTCAAATACCTTCTTTAGACAGTATAAGAAATAACTGTACACATGGACCTCACTAGTTGGAATAGAGAGAAATCAAATTGACTATATCTGTGGAAAGAGAAGATGGAAAAGCTCCATTATCATCAGTGAAAAAAAGGCTGGGGCAGACTGTGGAACAGACCATCAATTACTCATATGTAAATTCAAACTGAAGCTGAAGAAAATGAAAACAAGTCCACAAGAGCCAAAATGTGACCTTGAATATATTCCACCTGAATTTAGAGATCATCTGAAGAACAGATTTGATACATTAAACACTAAAGACCGAAGACCAGAATTGTGGAATGACATCAAGAACATCATATGTGAAGAAAGTAAAATGTTATTGAGAAGACAAGAAAGAAGGAAAAGGTTAAAACGGATGTCAGAAGAGACACTGAAACTTGCTCTCCAGCATAGAGATGCTAAAGCAAATGGATGAAATGAGAAGTTACAAGAGCGGAACCAAAAATTTCAAAGATCAGCTCAAGAAGATAAGGCCAAATATTACAACAAAATGTTCAAAGATCTGGAATCAGAAAACCACCAAAAAGGAAGATCACGCTCAGCATTGCTCAAGCTGGGGGAACTGAAGAAAAAATTCAAGCCTCGACTTTCATTATTGAAAGATTTTCTGGGCAATTTATTGAATGACGCAGGAAGCATCAAGAGTAGATGGAAGGAATATACAGTCACTGTACCAAAAGGAAATGGTTAGTGTTCAGCCATTTCAAGAGGTAGCATGTGATTAAGAGCCAATGATACTAAAGGAGGAAGTCCAAGGTGCGTTGAAGGAATTGGCAAAGAACAAGGCACCAGGAATTGATGGAATGTAAATAGAAATCTTTCAAGAAAGTGAGGCGGAACTGGAGGCACTCACTCATCTCTACCAAGAAATTTGGAAGACAACTATCTGGCCAACTGATCGGAAGAGATCTGTATTTATGTGCCCATTCCAAAGAGAGGTGACCCAACAGAATGCATAAATCATTGGATAATCTTTTTGATATCCCGTGCGAGTAAAGTTTTACTAAAGGTAATACAGAAATGGCTGAATGCAAAAGAAAAGAAATAATACAGATAAGAGCAGGAATAATGAGGTGGAAACAGAAAAACTGTAGAAAAAATCAACAGGACATGAAGCTGGTTTTTCAAAAGGATTAATAAAATTGACAAACCATTGGCAAACCTAACAAAAGAAAAGAGGACGGAGACACAAATAACTCGCA
>NW_006408618.1:7201075-7202924 GCF_000296735.1 Chrysochloris asiatica
TGGCATCATTGATGGACTCAGGTGTGGCAGCGGTAGTGAGTTTGGCCCAGGATCGAACATTGTTTCGTTCTGCTGTGCATGGGGTCGCTATGAGTTGGTTCCAACTCGATGGCACCTGACAACAACAACAAACTTATAAAAATTGAAATAGAAAACCTAAGCATACTCATAAGAAAAGAAGAAATTGATCAGGTCATCAAAAAACTCCCAACCCAAAGAAGTCCAGGCTCAGATGGCTTCACTGGTGAGCTCTACCAAACATTCAGAGAAGAGCTGTCATCAATTCTACTCAAATTATTCCAGAATATAAAAGAGGACAGAAAACTTCTTAATACTTTTTATGAAGCAAGCATAACCCTCAAACCAAAACCAGCGAAGAACATCACTAAGAAAGAAAATTATAGACCAATATGCCTCATGAACGTAGATGCAAAAATTCTCAACAGTATCCTAGCCAACAGAATCCAGCACACGTCAAAAAAATAATACATCATGACCAAGTGAGTTTCATAAAAGGGATGGAAGAATGGTTCAACAGTAGAAAAACAATCCATGTAATCCACCAGATAAATAATAAAAAGGAAAAGAACCACATGATCATATTGATTGATGCAGAAAAGGCATTTGACCAAGTCCAATATCCATTCTTGATAAAAACACTCAACAAAATAGGAATCGAAGGGAAATTCCTCAACATAATCAAGAGCATATATTCAAAACCATCAGCCTACATCACTCTCAATGGAGAGAAACTGAAAGCATTTCCTCTGTGAATGGGAACCAGACAAGGATGTCCTTTGTCACCACTCCTATTCAATAATGTTTTGGAATCTTAGCCAGAGCTATATGGCATGATAGGGAAATTAAAGTCATCCAAATTGGCAAAGAGGAAATAAATCTTTCTCTATTTGCAGATGATATAATACTGTATGTAGAAAACCCCAAACTCAGTAAAAAATCTGCTAGACCTCATTGGAAGATTCAGCAAAGTGGCAGGGTATAAGATCAACATACAAAAATCTGTTGGATTATTCTATAGTAACAATGATAGAGCTGAAAAGGATATTAGGAAAGCAATGCCATTTACAATAGCCACACAAAGGGTGAAATATTTGGGAATAAATGTAACCAAAGAAACAAAAGACCTATACAAAGAGAATTTACAAAACACTACTACAACAAACCAAAAGAGATATACAAAAGTGGAAGAACATGCCATGTTCCTGGATAGTCAGACTTAACATCGTGAAAGTGTAATACCACCCAAAGTAATTTATACATATAATGCAATCCCAATCCAGATTCCAGTGACATTCTTCAAAGAGATGGAAAAAACAATTGCAAACTTTGTATGGAAAGGAAAGATACCCAAGATGAGCAAAGCACTGCTTAAGAAGAAGAACAAGGTTGGAAGCCTCTCCCTCCTCAATTTCAAAATCTACTACATGGCTGTGGTAGTCAAAACAGCCTGGTACTGGTATAATGAAAGATACATTGATCAGTGGAGCAGAATTGAGAATCTAGAAATTAACCTATCTACATATAGCTGACTGATTTTCGACAAAGTGCCTAGGTGTATTGCATGGGGAGGAGAGAGTCTCTTTAACAGATGGTGCTGGCAGAACTGGAAAGCGATATGCAAGATATTGAAACAAGACCTTTACCTCATGTCTTATACAAAAACCAATTCAGCATGAATTAAAGACCTAAATGTGAATCTCAAAATTATGAAGGTCATCAATGAAAAAATAGAGACAAATGTGAGGGCTCCAATACAGGGAATATACAGACTACCAAACGTTTTGAAAATTACACAAACAAAAGTAGACAAAATAGATGATTGGGACAT
>NW_006408618.1:7203853-7250942 GCF_000296735.1 Chrysochloris asiatica
GAGGGGAAGATAGAGCACAGGGTAGGGAATAGACACAGGATAGCTTGGGTGCTGGGGGTTGCGGGGGAGGAGCAATACACAAGAAGGGGGAGGGGAATGGAAGAACAAGGCTGAAGGGAGAATAGTCAGGCATGTTTGCATGGGGTAAGTGGGACAGAGGTAAATGATGATGTATGCACCATCTTGGAACAACAGGGCTCCGGGATACAAAATTGAGGCATGGTTTGAAGGGGTAAAAGAAGGGAATAATATTAAGATGCTTGGCCGTCTTTTGAATCTTGGTTTCCCTTGCCTACCGTTGTAAAATAGACACTTGAGGCAAGGAGGAAGGAATAGCCAGAAACCTCACTACAGAAAGGTTGTAAGTCCATCTTCATCCTGTAACTAATTGGAATACCTTAAAGGGGGCTAGAAGTTGTTCAATGAAAGAGGCTTCCTGTGGAGCCTTTACATTGCACAAGACCATAGGTGGAGTCCAGAACCCCATCCAGAATCATCTGAGGTAGGAAATTTCCTCTGGAAGGGATGAGTTGACTAGCCTGGAGTGGCCTTAAGAACAGAAGATACTTAGTGAAAGAAAGACCAGCAGGAAAAATCTGAAACAATAATGGCAGTCTGATTGATTACTACAAGAACAAGTAAGCTGTTCACCAAGGAACCATCAATGCAAGTGGTCGGGACCCCTCCGAGCAAACTCCCTTCTAAGAATGAGACTCAAGGGGAATACATGAGCAGGCAGTTGATATGGCTGTTGACCATGCTGATCACTGATAAAGGGAACAGGGGGTAAAACCCGAATTGAAGTTGCAGGCTAAGTCCAACCACTTTCAATAAACCCCTGTGAACCCTGGTGGAGACCTGGATTGCCAGCAGTATGGCAAGACCTGGGCACCCCATGGACCCAGAGGCAGTGACATGGCCACTGAGGACTGGAGCTGAGAGTGAAGTGTCCAGTTAATATGAAGTTAGGGGAGATGCACAAGAATGCCAAAATTGCAGCTTGTACCCATTTGACCTAGCCTCAATGGCTTGATAATCAGAACTTGACTAGAGGAAGATTTAAAAAAAATTTTTTTATAAATTAAATGAGAATAACCTGCTACAATTTGATGAACTTTACCTATACTTATTAATGTAATAGCTCAAAAAAGAGAACAAATCTTTACAGCAAGGATCACTCCCACCCCCTCGGTACCCAGGGTTGACAGGGATGGGCAACTTAGACATTGGCTACTCAAAAAGGGGGGCCTATAAAGGCAAGAAATGACTGGCTTAACAAGCTTTCAAGAGGGAGCCTAGTTCCAGACAGTGCTGAGGAAGGTAGAATCTCCACTGAATGATTTCCAATTGTTGCAGCTAGGCTGGCGAAAGGAAATGGGGATAAGACTCTTTCTTATACAATAGTGAATAATAACTATCAGGACTGACTGTGAGGGTAGGAAATACAGAGGAAGATATTTTTTGACATAAGGTGGGGAGTGATTGATTTTGCAGCCCAGGAGCGGAGGTCTCTGGGACCAATAAGTGAGAAGATCAGAGAGCAGGATCGTACTCAGAGATGCAGAGACACCATAGATGGAAACAGATGATGACATGGACAGATGGAGTGGCTGGGGACACTGAATTTAGGGAGGGAGAGGGGCTGTGTGCTGATGGCCAGGGATGGGGGAGGAGGGCGGGGGAAGCTATGGGGTGTACCCTTTGGTTATTTGATGTGCATGGAGGGGATTGTAATCATTGCAATGAAATGAAATATGTGATAGGATAAATGTAAAACTGATATTCTTACATGTAAACCTCACAATAAAACTTATATAAAAATTTTTGAATCAATGAAAACAATAGCATATCAACAAAACCACATGATCGGAAGCATTGTTGTTTGTCCTTGTTAAGTGCCCTGAGTCAGTTCCGACCCATAGCAACTCTGTATAGGGTTTACAAGGAGCAGCTGGTGAGCTTGAACCGCCAACCTTGGGTTCAAACTAAATTTGCAGTCCAGTGCATTAACTTACAGTGTCACACTGTAACTGAATTATAATGGTAGTTCCGACTAAAGTGCTTTGTTGTTGTTGTTAAGTACCATAGAATTGGTTCCGACTCATAGTGACCCTGTCCAGGGTTTCCGAAGCTGTAAATCTTTACGGGAGCAGAAAGCCTCATCTTTCTCATGCTGAACAGCAGGTGCTTTTGAAGCGCCAACCTTGAGGTTAGCAGCCCATTTCGTAAGCCCTATGAAAGTGCTTTAGAAGATTCAAAAAGTAAGTTAGCATAGGCAGGTTGTAGGTATGTTGATATATGCAAGCTGGGTTCATGAAAAGTTATAACTAAACTGCTGTTGTTAAATGCCATTGAGTGGGTTCTGACTTTTAGCCACCCTGTATAGGGTTGCTAAGTAATGGTTGGTGGATTTGAACCGCTGACCTTTTGATTAGTAGTCCAGTGCTTATCCTGTAGTGCCATACCAGGACTCGATTATAGCTAACTATAGGGATATTTTTTATAAAAAATAATAAATTTCTGTGGAAACACTGCACTGAAACTTCATACACAGTCATTTTTGGTGTCACCCCCACCCCCACCCCGTCTCCCTAGTGATACCACTGGAGGTAGAAAAGGACAGAGGTAGATGGTAAACATGTTAATTTGTGCAAGTCAACAAGGTTTCCCCAACATAAAGGGTCCTTTATGCAAATTATAAAAAAGCTCACCTGAGCTGGGCTGTAGACCTGGTGAAAGGCAGAAAGATTGGATCTCGGCTTCTAGCCAATAAATGGATGCCTGCATTTGTGTTAAAGAGTCCTGGTGTGGTGCTGTGGGTTAATGCACCAGACTCCAAAGCCATTTGAACTGTAAGGTCTGTGGTTCAAGCTCACCAGCTGCCCCTCAGAAACCCTATACAGGGTTCCTGTGGGTTGGAACCGACTCAATGGCACTTCACAACAACAACAATAAGCTTTTGTGTTAAGGAGCCCGGGTAGTGTAGTTGATTGTGAGTTGGGCTGCTAACCACAAGATCAGCTGTTTAAATCCACCAGCTGCTCCACAGGATAAAGATGAGGTCTTCAGCTTCCATAAAGATTTATAGCCTTGGAAACCCTACACAGGGTCTCTATGAGTTGGAACTAACATGAGAGCACACAGCAGCAGCCTTTATGTTAGCCCCATTTTGTACAGTAAATGATGACATCCTTGTGTGTGAGTGGGAGAGGTGGATGACACATAGTCCAGAGTTTGTGGTGTTGAAGATTGAATGTGGCATTTGGGGTCTAGTGACACAACTGAATTCTACACTTCTTATTTAACTAGCTGTGTAAATTTGGAAAGTAATTTTCTGAATTTCAGATGCCTTGTAATATAGGGGTGATTACAAATATACATCTTAGGGTTGATTTGTGTACCAAATGAAATAAGGTATGAGAAAGTGTTTGGTGACTTCACAGTCATATGCAAAATAGATACAGAGGAACTCCAAAGGGTTCATTGCACAGAAATAGCTCTAAACTAACATTATTATCGTTATTGCCTTTGTTTAGATAACAATAAGCAAGGAATTGATCACATTACTAGAAATAGTTTCGTAGTGAAATTTCTGTTTGGGTTTGGTTTTTAAATTTTGATAAACTTAAGCAAAGGTGAAACCTCAGCAACAAGAAGGGTTGCCAACAGTTAGGATCCCTGGGAGAGATGCCAAAATCTAGCTTCTTCCCATTTGTCTTCTAGTTCACACCTCCAAACTACTGCCCAGACTGAGTGAGCTGTTTCTTAAGGTACCCAGGCCTCATTTTCATTAGAGTGACCCTTTATCTAAATCTCTGCCACCATTGTCCTTATCTGGTTGTTTATAATTTATTCAGTTGCCATAGCAACTCATCCAAATTACTCTGCAGACCCAGACAATGCTACAATCCTTTGTTAGTTTGGGACTTTCTTACCCTTACATACAAAATCTGTTTTGTGGAATAGAAAGGAACTATTTATACTTTTATATATAAACCCATTTTACATATTAATCTAAGTAGTTGATATTCATGGTTGAGAACATTTCACCAAAAGACAACAAGGAATATGATCCTTGACCACCCTTCAGGTATGGAACAGAACTCACCCTTGTGGCCCAGTTTTCAGCCAAGCAGTAGCTAGGTATATTGCAGGGACAACAACACTAATAAGGTATGGTTATCATGGAATGGTCAATCATTCAAGATCAAAAGTGCAACAGTTAATTAAGTACAAAGTTGAGAAGGGATGGGAAGAACTGTGGAATGGGAATAGGAACGGCAGGGAGGAAGCAGGATAACTCTTGTTGCATGGAGAGGATTGTAATCATTAAGATGAAACCAAGTGTATACTTTGTTGAATGTAAAACTGATGATCTTCTCTGTAAACCAGGGATGGGCAATGTCTGGCCCACATTGTTGTTATTAAATGTCGTTGAGCAGGTTCCCACTCATAGTGACCCTGTATAGGGTTTCCGAGGAGCAGCTTGTGGGTTTGAACTGCCAACTTTGTGGTCCACAATCCAGTGTTTATCCTACAATGCTGTCACGTTAGGGACAAGTTAATTAAATGTTTGACCAAATATAGCAGGCTAATTTTTAAGTTGATAATTTTGTATGGCCCATGAATGATGTTATTAATTTTGGCAGAAAAAAGGTTCCCCAACCCAGCATAAACCTTCACTCAATTCACAATAAAAGTATTAAAAATAAATAAGTAAATATTTTGTTGATAACTGTCATTGAGTTGGTTGTGCTTAACCTACAGTGTGATACCAGGACTCCCTATTTAGTTACTTACTTAAAAGTAATCCTATGCATTAAGGAATCATAATTTTTATAATAAGTTGTCTATTAAATATTATTTGTTATAGAACTATGTATGATTTGTTAGTTATACTTTCTTTCTGGCTCACCTTTTCCTCCTACCTCCTTTAAGTTATACGTCTTTGCCTCCTTTCCTTTGTTCCTTCTTTTACATCCTCATTTCTTCCCCCAAACACTTTATAATACACCTATGCACCAGACTGCAAAGCCGTTTGAACTGCAAGGTTGGCGGTTCAAGCTTACTAGCTTGGTAGGAATCGACTCGACAGCACTTAACAGCAATGTATAGAGGGAATCTCGTTGTGGCACTGTAGAATAAGTTTTGGAGGGCTAACTGCAAAATCTGTGGTTCAAATTGAGCGGCCATTCTTAGTAAGTATAGGGTCACCATGAGCTGGCACTTCACAACAACAATATATAGAAAGTGTCTCTTTTTTTAAAAAAAAGAATGCCCTCTGAAACTCTATATTCTAGTTCATTCGATCCTCCTCCTCCATCATAACCATTTATTTCTACATCTGCCACACAGTTGTCATTTTGGATCTTCTAGTCACTATTTTCTTGGATTGAAGACGTATCATGAATTACGCAAATATCTCTGAATTTACTGCCTTATTTTACTGGAGAATATCCTTAAGTAACTTCCTAAGAAAAAATGTTTTTGATAATTTAAAAAACAACAACCCATTTTTCAAAATATTTTTATTCTGCCTTTATACAAAACTTTTGCCTTGGTATAAAACCTTGGAAAACAGTTTCTCTGAAACATTTGAAGAAATTTATTAATTCCCTTTAACTTCTTTTCTGATAATTATATGTTTTTAAGGTGATATCTTTTTCCTTTTAGAAAATCTTTTAAAAGCTTATCCTTAGCTGTATTACTTAGTTAAAATTCTGATAATTGTTCTCACTAACTAATGATCTCCTCTAAAGCTTTTTCTGATCACTTAGCAAATACTTTAATCTGGACATTCATGTGTTTTCTTAAGGTAGTACTTATATATTTCTTCATTCATTTCCCTTTATCTCATATTCCCCTCCCTCCCCAAAATTCCTCAGGATGGAATCATCTAAATTTACTTTCTAACTCTTTTATTTTTTATTATTTTATTTTATTTTCTATCTCATCTTTTTTTTCTTTTTTGATGGAATTCCTTGAGTTTTTCATCCAAATTTTCTATTGAGTTTTTAATTTCATTAACCAAATTTTAAAATATTTTTTTATTCTCTGATTTAAACAAAAATTAACATATTTTAAGGATACAGCTTCAATCGAGGCTACAAATAAGATTCATTTTGAGTTTTTTTTTTTTTTTTTTTTTTTTTCTGTGTGCTCTATTTCATTGGGAGTCGTCTTTTCTTTTTCTCTTGCCTTTATCTTTTTTAAGAGAGTCCTGGTATGGTGCTAAGGGTTAATGCACTGGACTGCAAGGTTGGTCTGAACAGCAAGGTCAGCGGTTCAAGCCTTCCCAGCCACTCCTCAGAAACCCTATTCAGGGTTATTATGAATTGTAACCAACTCAACGGCACTTAACAGCAACAACAGCCTTAAAAAAAATGTCTGTCTGTCTTTGGTGGTGGTGAATTTTCACAAATAACTACTGCTTGTTCACAGTAGGAACCACACATTTAAGTATTTTAAAAAGGATAATTATGAATGAATTTCCTCTTTTTAGTTTTTTGAAGGAGGAAAACAGTTTATAGGTGAAACATTTTCTTTTCCCCAACTTCTTTATAGATTAATTTCATGTCTAAGGTTTTATTTCCCTCCCCTCCTCTTTGCCTCAGATTCTCTGTGCTGATTCTTCATTATAAAAGTGAGTATTTTTTCTATTGACATAAAACATAATTTTTAAAAAGAAGTATTTATCAAGTTTCTATAGTATGGTGGAGGCCCCCGTACCAAAGCAGAGGAGCAGATATAAAAATGATAATGTAGAATAAATACTAGGAATTTAGTGAACAGAATAATTTCATCTTAGCATGAATCCATGCTCAGGTACTAAAAGCAGGACATGGGGCACCAACTGCTTCTCTTTGGTGAGAATTAGATTGTTGGAAAGGACTTTGTATACTGAGAAACACACATCTCTAGCTTTCTATGAGACCCAGTGACATTGTCGAGTTAGAGGCTATCTCTGAACTAAAGTACCCATGCATAGTACCCATGCATAGAATTGTGAAGCTCACAATTCTATTATGTTGTGACTTGGAGAGATTTAACACATGCTTTTCCAGACATTTATTGAGCAAAGAGAGTGTGCTAGGCACAAGAGTCTATGAACTCAGGAGCTTATGAGTTAGTGGGGAATATTTGGGGAGAGGCACCCTATAATACGTGTGACTTTGTAGGATAAGCACTCGACTGTGAATTGTAATGTCTGTGGTTCAAGCCCACCAGTTGTTTCTCAAAAACTCTATTAACGAAGTCATTATGAGAGGGAACCAGTTTGACAGCAAAGCACTTAATAACAACAAACGTGCAAGTACAATGATTGTTGTATGAAAAATGCTCCTCACTTCCCAGATCCCACCCAGTAGTTCCTCTCCCAGAGACTGAGATGATGTGGAATTCAGCATCAAACATCTGTAGCCCAGATGGGACTCCTATCAAAGGGAGAGTATTCATCAGGCTTGGGGTTGCTCAGGATACTGAATTATGGATATATCACAGAGCCAGTTGAACACAATTACCAAGACAGAGCAACTTGGCTTGTAGATTGGAAGGGCTACATAGGGCAACTGTCTATTTCTACTGAGTAGCTTTCCCAAGAAAGGGTCCACAGATTTGGGGAAAGGAAGGAATGTGTAGCAGTTCTTTTGCTCTTAAACTCCCCAGCTGCAAAACTCAGGCGAGTGAGTCACCAACACACAGAGACTGAAACCCATGACAAGTTCAGAAAATGAATTCCCGGTATCCCAGTGTACATTCAGAGAAATCACAAATGTCATTGCCCTCTCTCTATGGAAGAGTCAAACCATGGGGCTCTCTGTGCCAGAAGGGAGAGTCTGGCCTTTCCAGGGTTCAACTTATATTTTGGTCATCAATTATTTCTGTTATTTTTCTCCTTAAAATCATGTATCATAGATGAAGGGATCTTTGCTACTGAGCCTCCTTTTTCATCACTTTCTTTATCTCATTTTCACATTAGAGGTGAGGTACATATTCAACCTAATCTGGAATTGTGTGCTTTTTTGTTTGTTTGCTTCTATGTCTCAGATCCTATAATACTTTCATGAGGAGAGAAAAAAAATCACCAAAGAGAACAAATGGCTAAGTACATTTTAATGAGGCCACCAATCACCAAGTCTTGGGCCATGCTCTGAAGCAGACAGTGGGATACTGTACATTTGTTCTCTGAACTCATGGTGGACTTCTATCTCCATGTGTTGGTGACTCTCTGGTTCTTCTCTGACTCATTCCCCTGATTTTACAGCTGGGGTGGGGGCGTGGTAAGGGCAGGACTGCTATATATGTCAAGCATAGGGATATGGCCTTAAGAGGATGGCCTATGAGGTGTCCTACAGGTGCATAGCAGAGAGTGGGTCTACAGCTGAACAATACAGGGCATGTATTCTGGAACAAGAGGGCATATGTACATGGCATCAAAGGGAACATGTGGAGAAATCAGTACTACACAGATTTGGATGCTCTGGACTAGCTGCACTCTGATCACCCACACTCTATGGCTGTTGAGTCAAAGGAATGACTGAGTGGGGCCTCTGCAGTGGTGGATCTGTTAAACATCATCCAGGCTTCATTATAGGTTTCTTTTGAAGTTGGGATTCAAAGTTCCCTGAAGCCAAAAAAAGCATGCATGAAGAAAATAAATGTTAGGGGTAAAAAAGGGCAGAGAGAAAAGAAATGGAGGAGAAACTTTAAAACTGAAAAGCAAGAAACTTCAATCCCTCCACTTCAAAATGCACAGGCAGTGCAAACTCTAGAGACAGGTCTCGTCTCTCACCTTCATTTCACCTGGTAAAGACAGTGGGAGAAGCAGTAAGAGAACACCTTACAGATTTGCTCAGAATGTTCACCTACAAAGAGAAATGATTCTTGTTTGTTTTCCTATGGGCCAAGTTCTCCACAGTCCCACACCATACCACATTATAGAATAATTGAAATAGACAATTTTTCTGTTCACCTATTTCAGTGAACTTTCCTCTCCAGGTGAGCGGGAGAGGCTGTTTTTCTCCTTTTCTGGATGATTTCCTAACTAAATAGACAGACTTGTGAGCGAGTCATGTGGTCTGTCTAGGTTATAAATATTTCCTCTTAAAACATGTTTAGCAGAGACCCTGGTCTCCAACCACACTCAGTTGTTCAAGATACTTTGATACTTTTGCCTCTCCCTAAGAGTTGGGGTATCTTTATTCAGATGCTGGTCTGTCTCAGATCATTTCATTTAATTTAAACTGAAGAATCTGTAAGACAGCTGCACACATACAAGTGTTTTCTTCATTTCTTCCATGAACCTGATTTGTATGATTACTTTGTTGTTGTTATGTGCCATGGATCGGTTCTGACTCATAGCGACCCTGTACGGGGTTTCCGAGGCTGTAAATCTTTACGGTAGCAGAAACCTCATCTTTCTCTTGTGGAACAATTGATTACTTTAGTGACTGAAAAAAAAGTAAAATCTTGTTGCCACAAAATATCCTTACCCAGAACTGATAATATACAGTTCTCTCATTCCTTTAACTTCAGAGATGGAGGTTGGAGAATGGGTGGACCATATAGTTACTCAGTGTGTGTGTGTGTGTGTGTGTGTGTGTGTGTGTGTGTGTGTGGCAGAGGCTGTTCCTAAGGGTGTATTTCATCAGAACACCATCCCAGGGAAAATTACTGATCTATTAACCTCTGCACTCATTCTCACTGCTCACCCATAACTCTGTCTGGTGCTATCAACATGATACCTTAAGCTTGTCATTTAAGTAACTCCTCCTTATCTTCATCTTGGGAACATTCCTTTGTCCTCAGATATGAATGTGCTGTCTTCTTTGTGTCATTTCTCATCCCCTACTTGGACCACTCTGCTCCAGGCTCCACTTGCCTCTTCCCTGGATTATTGCAGTAATTTCCTAACTAGTTTCCTGACTTTTGCTGTTGCACTCCCAATCTATTTTTAGCAAAGCAGCCAGGGCAATTCTACTAGACTACAAGTCACATCAAGTCACTTCTCTGTCCCAAATCCTCCAGTGACTACTCAGCTCATTTGAGTCAAAGACAATGGTATCTCTCTGGCCTATTGTGCCCTACCTGACCTGGCACCAGTAACTTCTGTGGCCCTTTCTACTACCAAACTCTCCCTTGTCTACTTAGCTCCAGCTCCACTAGTCTCCTCAGTGGCTCTTGTCAGACACAATCCTACCGCATAACATCATGAGTGACTTCTCCCTCTGCTGCCAAGTTCTTCCTCCAGATCACTGCATTGTTAACTCTCCCATTTCCCTCTAGTCTTTTTTTCAAAGTCACCTTCTAGGTGAGGCCCTCTGATGACTTTATCTAAAATGTCATGCGCTCCTGACTCTTCATAGTTTCATCCCTGGTTTATCTTTCTCTTCAGAACTTATTACTAATGTGCAATATATTTTACTTAATGTCCATTTTCTCCAATAGAATGTAATCTCTATGAGGGAAGATTCTTTTTTTTTTTTTTTTTATGTGTAATTGTGGGATAATGTACTGGACCACAAGGTTAGAATTGCAAGGTCATTGGTTCAAATTCACCAGCTGCTCCTTGGAAACCCTCTATAGGGTCGATATGAGTTGGAACTCACTCAATGGCACTTAACAACAAAAATGTTTTAGTTTCTATTACAACTGAACACCTGGGACAGAAAAAAGGAATAGAGTAAAACTTTACTAATTAATTGCCAAATAAATGAATTTGGCCAGCTACTTAAAATTGTGTTGGAATACAGCCACATCCATCAATTTGCATTTTGTCTATGATTGCTTTTTCATTGCAGAGTTGTTATGGCAGAGACTTTAAGGTGCACAAGGCCTAAAATATTTACTATCTGGCCCTTTATGAAAACAAAAATTTGCCAACCTCTGCTCAAGGGCATCTTTACCACACTATATTGTAATTATTCAGTATTGTCTAAGGAGCTCTGGTCATGTTGGTCTGTCTCTTGTTTTAGACTTTAGGTTCCTTGTCAACAGTTCGTAGAACCTAGGATATGCTCATGCAATATTTTTTAAATTAATTGTATAATAATAAAAACTCAGTGACAAGGGAAGAATGACAGTTTTAGTCACAGCTTTGGATAGAGTAGAGATTCACATATTACTCTGAAGACAGAAAGACATTCAGAATCTGCACTCTATTTTTTCCCACTGGTCTCATTTGCCATCCATCTCTCTGACCTTCCCCCAGGAGTTCTAGTGCGGTGCTGTAGGATCAGTACTGGACAGCTAATCACAAGGCCAGAAGTTCAAAACCACCAGGTGCTCCTCGGAAACCCTAAACAGGGTCCCTATGAGTTAGAACTGACTTAACAGCAACAGCCCTTCCCCAAATAGTTCTTCACTCTTTGATTCATACAATATCAATATTGCAGTTCTGGCATCCTTAAGGGACTCCGATAATGTTGCATTTAACTATTTTTGGAGTTTGATTTTGAGTTTGGGGAACAAAAAGAAGATCAGGGCTGGAGGGTGGATGGAATAAAGTTTCCCAAGGAAATTCTCATAGGACAGCCCTTACTACCATTGCAGAATGAGCATGTATGTTGTTGTGATGGAAAAAACTTTTCTGGTGCCACTTTCTTGGCCTTTTCCCCAAAAACACAGTTTTCAATTTTCTTCATACTTCTTGCTAATAAACCCCTGTGATTGTTTTGTGTCCTTTGAGAAAATCTATCAAGTGTAATAACAATTGTGAGGATGGCAGAAGACTGGGCAGTTTTGTTCTGTTGTGCATAGGATTGCTAAGAGTCAGAATTGACTCAACGACACCTACCAACATCAAAATTTTGTCTTTGGGATTACCAAAAATAGTTACTGTAACTCCCTGCCTTGAATTTAACTGACCCAGGAGATCCCCTAGGAAACCACTGTTTTAATTGGACCTTTGTTTTGAAGACATCCTAATAAGACTAATATGAATGTATGACTGAGAGACCTTGTCTGTTTGGCATAACTCTGTGCATGTATGTATTGCCTTAGTAGCAATATTTTTTGACTTATCCTCATGAAAAGTAAAAGACTATTAGGTGGTTACTTGGTATGGCACTGTAAGATAAGCACTGGACTACTAATTGCTAGGTTGGCAATTCAAAGTCATCAGCTAATCCTTGGAAACCCTATACAGGATCACTATGTGTTGGCAATTAACTACAACAAGTGTTAGAAGGTAGAACAGTGAGTTTATGTTATTAGTAGTGGCATAATTTGGAAAAGAGTACAAGAATATTTATACAATTTGAAGAATGTAATCAGTGTTGCTGAGTTGTACATGTAGAAATGGTTGAATTGGTGCATCTTTTGTTGTATATATTTTCATTAAATAAAAGAGAGCGAGAGAAAGCAAGACATTAAGGATAACTCCTTAGGGTTCCAAGGAAGCAAACTCTCAAATGTGCCAACATGTTGGATAATGCAAACTGCATTTCTTTTTTGTTTTGCTCTTACTTCTTGGGTATGAAATTCTTGTCAGGCATAATTTCTGCTCTTACGTAAATCGTAGGTCTTTTTATTTCTAATAATGCAACTTCCACAGATGTTAGTGGCCAATTTAATTCCTGAGATTTAATGATTCAGAATTCAAAACCAAAGATCTCAGAATAACCCAGGTTCCTGGTTCATCTAACCTAGAAAACAACACATTTCGTCAATTATTCTATTCAGTGCTCTCAATTAAATAAACAGGTATTTTGATTATCTGCATATTATATATAAGAAATTTGATATTTAGATATTTAAATCACTAATATCATGCAGCCACAGAACAGGGATTAAACTTTAGTTTCAGAGCTTATTTTACATGTATATCGGGTATAAATCTTATACATCAAGCAAAGTTCATAGTTTAGGTAAGTAATAAATATTGACTTTAGAAAACAAATGATTATTTCAGAGACTATGTACTTGAGGAACTGAAGGAAAGGAGAGTTCATTATGGGTTTAGTGATTATGCAGTTGTCATGTGCTGTCAAGTCAGTTCTGACTCATTGTTGTTGTTAGGTACAATGCAGTTGCTACCAACTCAGTGACTCTATGTACAACAGAATGAAACACTGTGCAGTCTTGGGTCAACCTCACAATCATTGCTACGCCTGAGTCCATCGCTGTGGTTACAGTGCCAGTCCATCTTGTTGTGGGGTCTTCTTCTTTTTCTTACCTTCCACTTTACCAAATGTGATATCCTTTTCCAGTGACTGGGCCCTCCTGACAATATGTCTAAAGTATGAGAGATGAAGTCTGTCCATCCTGGCTTCCAAGGAGCACTCTGGTTGTGCTTCTTCCAACACAAATCTGTTTGTTCTTGTGGCAGTCTATAGTACTTTCAGTATTTTTCTCCAATACCATAACTCCAGTGTGTCAATTCTTCTAAGATTTTCCCCATTCAACATCCAACTTTCACATGCATATGAGGTTATTGAAAATACCATGGCTTGGGAGAGGCACACCTTGGTCTTCAAACTGATTTTGCTCTTCAACACTTTAAAGAGATCTTGTGCAACAGATTTGCCTAATGCAATATCTTGTTTGATTTCTTGACTGCTGCTTCCATGAGTGTTGATGGCTGAGCTGAGTAAAATGAGGTCTTTGACAGCTTCAATGTTTCTCCATTTATATGGATGGTGTCCTTTGGTCCAGTGGTAACGATTTTTGTTTTCTTTAAAATGAGATGCAACAATGAGATGCTGTGGTCTTTGATCTCCATTAGTAAATATTTTAAGTCTTCTTCACTTTCAGCAAGCAAGATTGTATCTTCTGTATATCAGAGGTTGTTAATGAGTTTTCCTCCAATCCTGATGTCACATTTTTTTTTTTCATATAATCCAGTGTCTTAGATTATTTTCTCAGTATAAATAAGTATGGTGAAATAGTACAACCCTGATGCACACCTTTTTTAATTTTAAACCACTCAGTGTTCCCTTGTCCTGTTTGAACAACTTCCTCTTGATCTATGTACACTTTCCTCATGCACAAAATTAAGTGTTTCAGAATGCTCATACTTCACAATGCTGTCCATAGCCTGTCATGATCCACACAATCAAAAGCTTTTGCAAAGTCAATAAAGGCCAGTAAATATCTTTCTTGTATTCTCTGCTTTCAGCCAAGATCCATCAGAAGTCAGCAATGATATCCCTCTTTCCACATTCTTGTCCGTATCTGGCTTGAACCTCTGGAAGTTCTCTGTCAACTTATGGTTGCAGCCGTTTTTGTATTACCTTTAGTAAAATTTTACTCACGTGGGATATCAATGATATTAACCAGTGATTTCCCCATTCCTTTGGGCCACCTCTTTTTGGAATGGGCACAAATACAGATCTCTTCCAATCACTTGGTCAGGTAGTTGTCTTCCAAATTTTTTGGTATAGATGAGGGAGTGCCTCCAGTGCAGCATCAGTTTGTTGAAAGATTTCAACTTGTATTCCACCTATTCTTGGTGCCTTGTTCTTTGTGAATGCCTTTAATGCACCTTGCCCTTCTTCCTTCAGTATCATTGGCTCTTGATCATATGCTACGTCATGAAATGGTTGAACATCGAACATTTCTTTTTGGTACAGTGATGTTGTGTATTCCTTGTATCTTCTTTGATGTTTTCTGCATCATTCAATATTTTACCCATAGAGTCCTTCAATACTGCAAGTTAAAGTTTGATTTTTTCCTTCAGTTCCCTCAGCTTAAAAAATGCCAAGCATGTTCTTTTCTTTTGATTTTCTGACTCCAGGTCTTTGCCATAAGTATTCACTATAATATTTGACTTTGTCTTCTCAAGCTGACATTTGAAATTTCCTATTCAGCTCTTTAACCTTATTTCTTCCATATGCTTTAGCATCTCTATGCTGGAGAGCAAGTTTCAGATCCTCTTCTGACATCCATTTTGGTCTTTTACTTCTTTCTTGTTTTCTTAGTGACCTTTTGCTTTCTTCCTGTATGATATTGATGTCATCTCACAACTCTTCTGGTTTTCAGTATTTAATGTCTAACACAACAAATCTGTTTTTCAGATTATCTCTAAATTCAGGTGGGATATATTCCAGGCCATATTTTGGTTCTCATGGAATTGTTTTCATTTTCTTCAGCTTCAGCCTGAATTTGCATATGAGCAACTGATGGTCTGTTCCACAGTCTGCTCTTGCCCTTGTTTTGGCTGATGATATGGAGGTTCTTTCAAGCATCTGTTGAATATATGTTCTTTTGATTCTTCAAAGTAACTTGTTGTTGCTGTTGTTGTTAAGTGCCGTCAAGTCAGTTCTGATTCATAGAGACCCTGTATTTCGAGGAGCAGCTGGTGAGTTTGAACAGTCAACCTTGCAGTTCAAGCTGACCTCATAGTACAGTGCTTTATACTACAGTATCAGATCAGGACTCCATAAAACCATTTAAAACTATATTCTTACGATGAGTTTTTAATGGATGATAGGGCAATGTGAATTTGGGGTGCAAACCTTTGAATCCTGGATCACGATGACAACTTTTCAGATGAGATTTTCTCCTTTACATCTTGAGTGAAGATTAAGAAATGGAAATTGTCTTGCTTTTTCCCTGATAAAGTGGACTTGAAAAGTTTTTGGTTTTTTTCTTTTTCTTTTGGAGGTAGCCCGGTGTGATGCTGCTGGGTAAGTATTAGACTGCTAAAGCAAAATGGTGGTGGATCCAACCCACCAGTCACTCCTTGAAAACCCTAAACTTAGAGGGTCAACGCTAAGTTGGAATCAACTCGAGGACACTTAACAACTCTTTCTTACTGCCAGTACAGTTGAGTCTTTACGTAGTCCTCATCTATGAAACTTCCCACCTTCCTTAGACTCTGAATTTTCTTTCCTACCATGGAGCCTGGAGTCCTGATGTGGTGCTGTGGGTTAATGACTTAACTGCAAGGTTGGTTTGAACTGCAAGGTCGACGGTTCAAGCTCACCAGATGGTCTTCAGAAACCCTATACAGGGTTGTTATGAGTCAGAACCAACTGGATGGCACTTAACAATAACAACAACAATTCCAGAGCCTCATAAGACCATCAAAGGCACTAGGAATGAGAAGATCCCTCAGGGCAGTCAGTGGTTTCAGAGAATGTTTACTTCTCTTGATTTCTGTTTTTCTTTTGTATGTAGATTCTAATGATATCCTTTAATTATTCTCTAGCTCTGCAATGCGTTTAAACTTATTTTTATATTTTATTAAGCATTTTTAGTTCTCTTCAGTGGAAGGATGTTTAGGGCTTCTAAACTCTTTAGTATAAGCATTGAACATCAATGGATCTCAAGATTGGTTTAAACCATGAAGTTGGTGGTTCAAACTCACTAGCTGCTCCTCGGAAACCCTCTTGCTATGAGTTAGAACTGACTCAATGGCACTTAACAACAACAAAATGCTTTACTACCAGAAGTAAAAGTCACAAGGCATTGAATATTTGAGTCATTTTCATGAAGATACTATGTATAATTAATGTTATAAGCCAGTGAGACTAGAGACAGGAATATACATTAATAAACTATTGTAATAATATAGGCAGGAAAGTGTAATGAGTTGAAAATGATTAGGGAGATTATTGGGCCATAATAGGGAAAAACTAGAAATTAGATAAACTAAATTCTAGTCCTAACATCAACCTACTTACATAATTTAATCATTTGCTCATTTATATTTATGTTTATTCATATTTAACAAATATTAATTGAATGCCTATTCTGGGCCAGGGACTGTTTTAGACACTACAACTACTGCAATGAACTAAAATGTTCTGTCCTTTGTGAAGCTTACTGTCTAGTATGAAGTAATAAGCAGTTTTAAAAAAATTTGAATATACAGTATGCCAGGTGATGATACATACCCTGAAAAGAAATACAGGGGAGTAAGGGAATACAGAATGCTTGCTGTGGAAATAGCATACAGTTGTATACAGGAAACCATTGATTGACAATATAACATTTGAGCATATAGCCAAATAAAATGAGGAAATGAGCAACATGAATTCTGGATGATTCTTTCAAGCAGCAGGAACAACAAGGAGCTAAAGTGGCTGGAATAGAATGGGTTAAGCAGAGCTTCTTTGGTGTGGGCAGCTCACATGCAGTTTGCTAGATCTCTGTGTAATATCTAACTTTTACTCTAAAAAAGTTGGGACATGGTAGCAGGGGTTGACCACAGGGTTGTATAGCATTAATGGTGGAGGGTGGAGAAGAGCCTGGATGCTCTGTCTACCTCACAGGGTATCTTAGGCATCTAGTGCTGCTATAACTGTAATACCACAAGTGGTTGGTTTTGACAAACAGAAATATATTCTTTTATAATTCACAGCAGCTGCTCTGGTGAAAAGTTCTTGTCTCATTTCAGCATCTGTACGTCCAACATTCCCTGGAGTTCTCTGTATGTCTTGGCATCAGTCTTCCTCTGGATTTGGGAGCTACACAGTGCAGGGACCCTTGGTCCAAGGGATGCACTCCACTCCTGGCTCGGCTTTCTTGGTGGTCCCTCACCCTGCTCACTTCTTTCTCCCTTTATATCTCAAAATAGGTTGATTAAGGATTCAACCTCATCCTGCAGACTGCATCTGGCATCGTTAGCATCATTGTTGTTGTTGTTAATTGCCATGGAGTCGGTTCCAACCCATAGCAACCCTGTATAGGGTTTCTGAGGAGTGACTGGTGAGCTTCAATTGCCAACCTTGTGGTACAAACTGACTTTGCAGTCTAGCACATTAACCCACAGCACCACACTAGGACTCATCATAGAAGTGAGGATTTGCAACACATAGTTTAATTACATCAGATCAGAGCTGATCATATCAGGTCACATCACGGGATGATGGAATCATATTAGATCTCATCATGGAGGTGATAATGACATCTTAACTGTTAAACCACTGAAAATCCTGACCCAGTGAAGTTGGCACAAAACCTTAACTATCACAAAGGGATATTGTGAAATTCAAATGAGGTGGTATTTGTTGAAAGTACTTTGTGAATTAGAAATGCGTATTAATAGAAAATATTTGGTAAGACATTGCAATGGTGTCTTTGAAGAGATAGAGAACACCTGCAAAGAGATATCAAGCAGATGAAAATTAATTTGTTTGGGTATGAAATTTACAGAGGCAAGCTCATGTTTTCTATAGGAGTAAGCATTCAACATGAACCAGAAAGCATGAGGCTTTAATCACTCCAACCTATAAGGAATCTTTGTCCTATTTTCTCTCTATTTCTCTCATATATAAGTGTAAAAATACAATGTTGATTAGGAGTGTCTCTTCTCTGTTATGTTTGCAAAAGTATTTTTTGTTACTAACTATACTCAGTACCTAGGAGCTCTGGTAACATAGTGGTTATGAATCGGGCTGCTAACCTCAAGGTCAGCAGTTCGAAATTACCAGCTGTTCCACAGGAGAAAGATGAGGTTTTCTGCTCCTGTAAATATTTACAGCTGTGGAAACCCTATGTAGGGTTGCTATGAGTTGGAACCAACTCCACGGCACACTACCACCACCACCATACTCAGTACCTAGTTATTGATGCTTATTGTCAAATTGATTCCAACTTATAATGACTCCGGAGCACAGAGTAGAATTGCTCCAGAGGATTTCCTAGGCTCTAATCTTTATAGTGCCACTGTGGGCTAATGCGTCAGATTTCAAAATTGTTTGAACTTCAAGTTCTGTGGGTCAAGCTCTCCAGCTGCTCCGTGGAAACCCTATAAAGGGCCGCTATGAGTTGGAATCAACTCGACGGCACTTCACAACAACAACATATCTTTATAGGAGCAAACCCCTAGGTCTTCCCTCCCACAAAGCAGTTGGTGGATTCAAACTGTCAGTCTTTTGGTTTGTATCCAGGTGCTTAACCATTGTACTACCAAGACTCATACTCAAATTGCCTACTAAATGCTTCAAAGTTGGGAGTTGATAGCTTTAAGGACCATAAAAAAAGTAGGAATTCACAAAGATTTCTAAAGGATTCTGTGCTGGGCTCAACATAACGCCACAAAAATTTACAGACCAATATTAGAAGGACAATTATTCAGAACAGACTCGATATGAACCAAAATAACTTCAGTTCAATATATCTTGTAAATACACAGAAATCTTCTGTTCAATAGTTGTGTATCTATTCTTTTTCCATAGATTTTGCTATAAAGCAAATGTGCAAACTACAGCTGGTAGACGCCTGTGTTTACAGCAGTCAATGTGAAAATAATCTAGGGTGTCATGTGGCTGTTAAAAATATGCCAACACATTGTGCACCATTAAAAAGAGAGAGAGTGTCCAGATTTCTGGAGGTGATGCTTCTACTAGACACGGGGCTGCTGAGACTCGGTCTGAAGTCTGCTCAGTCCTGGGCAGCAGGTTGTATGAGGAACATCAATAACCTGGAATACATCCAAAGTTTAGGGAGGAGTCATGACCAAGATGGCAAAATGGTCCAATTCCTCTTAGAGTTATAACTTTTCCTTGCTTGAATGAAAAAGCAACACAAAGAAAGGAAACATTGCAAAGGGTCATGATAGCTTTTTTTGAGCCTCATTTTTATATTAATTTGCATGCCCATTCATTCATTAATTCAGTTTCTAACAAATATCTAGTCACTGATTATTGTGTTTAACACAGTAGCTGGCCACAGGGATCCAAATAAGCTATAATACCTAGTTCTTATTGTCATGTATAAAATTGGGTACCCCCCAAATATGTGTCTGCTTGGCTGAACCATGATTCTCAGTCATTTGCCAGATTTGGAATAATGTAATTCTCCACCATGATGTGATCAAATGTGATCAGCCAATCAGACATAAAGAGATTAGGGTATAATGCAAAGCCTTAGGCAGACCACAGCCCTGATCCATTGTAAGAGGAGTTCCCCTGGAGTGTGGCCTACATTACCTTTTATCTTACAAGAGATCGAAGGAGAGAGAAGTGAGTACAAGAGGGACCTACTACCACCAAGAAAGAAGAGCCAGCAACAGAGCACATCCTTTGGGCTGAAGGTCCCTGTGCTGAGAACCTCTTAGACCCAGGAGAAGATTGATACCATGACATGTGGAATGCCCTAAGGATTTCTGGGGTCACAGATATTGAAAGGAGACTAGGACCTTCCTCCAGGGTTGACACAAATACCAAGAGCCTTCTGCTAGACCCAGCAAGCTGAATTTGAACTTTCAGACCTGAAAACCATGAAAGAATAAAATTCTGCTTTTAAAAGTCATCCTCTTGTGGTATTTCTGTTATAGCCACACTGGATAACTAAGACACTTAGATATCAAAAAATTCAGGTGAGAAAGAGACATATATGCATGTAATTTTAATACAGAGTAGATAGTCAAGTACTTAAGTCTGAATGTTTTATAATAACTAACCAAGTAGTCTTTCTGAACTAGCACACCCCAACCCTAATCTAGAAATTAATTATGTACACTGGAGCCCTGGTAGCATAGTAGATTATGAGTTGGGTTGCTAAACACAAAGTCAGCAGTATGAATCTACCAATCACTCTGTGGGAGAAAGATGAGGCTTTCTGCTTCCATAAAGATTCACAGACTCAGAAACCCTATATAGAGCTGCTATGAGTCAGAACCAACTCAACAGCACACAACCACCACTACCACACTATCATCAGCATAATCATGCTAAGAATCACTACATGTTTAATGGTTCCCCAATGGTTCCCCTTGAAAGGACTCAATAGAGGAGGGGATGTGATTTGAGGTTGTTCTTAAAAAAAAGAAGGGAGAGTGTATTGCACAGGAGTAAGATCAACAGTCATATAAGTAGATTTAAGAAATTAACAGTCCATTTTTTGTTTTTATGAGTTATATAAATTCTGTCAAACTTATACTCATTTGTGAGTACACTCTCATTGTCCCTCCCACACCCATTCAACCTGTGTCTATCCATGCATCTACCTGTAGATCTCTGTTATTGCAGGATTGTGTAAATAACAGCATTTACCTCTGTTGCCTTTAACTCTTGCACTTTTCCAAGTATATTTCCCTGTCTCTGTCACTTTTTGCCAACTTCATTCTTATTATATATTGCCATCCTCTTCACCCCTTCAAACATGTCCATCCTCTAGCCAGTAAATTATCCCCTCTCCCTCCACCACTGTTGTTGTTGTCAGGTGCCATCGAGTTGGAACCGACTCATAGTGACCCCATGCACAGCAGAACGAAACAATGTCCGATCCTGGGCCAACCTCACTACTGCTGTCACACTTGAGTCCATCAATGATGCCACCTGGCCAATTCATCTCGTTAGGGGTCTTCCTCTCTTTCTCTGACTCTCCACCTTACCCAGCATGACATCCTTCTCCAGCGACTGTTCCCTCTGGACAATATGTCCAAAGTATGAGAGACGAAGCTTAGCCATCCTGGCCTCCAAGGAGCACTCTGGTTGCACTTCTTCCAAAACAGATCTATTGGTTCTTTTGGCAGTCCATGGCACTTTCAGTATTCGCCTCTAATACCACAACTCAAAGGCATCAATTCTTTTACGATCTTCCTTATTCACTGTCCAGCTTTCTCATCCATATGAGGCTATTGAAAACACCATGGCCTGGGTCAGGCGCACCTTAGTCCTCAAGCTGACATCTCTGCTCTTCAGTACTTTAAAAAGTTCCTGTGCAGCAGATTTGCCCAAAGCAATACGTCGTCTGATCTCTTGACTGCTGCTTCCGCGAGTGTTGATAGTTGATCCAAGAAGAATGAAGTCCTTGACAACTTCAATCTTTTCTCCATTGATAATAAGAATGTTGTTTATTGGTCCATTGGTGAGTATTTTTGTTTTCTTGACAAAACACCAAACACACTTTCTTTTAGTGTGAAAGCTTTTCTTGACGTTTTACAATAGTGATCTCATACAATATTTGTCCTTTTGTGATTGAGTCCTGGTGTGGCATTGTAGGATAAACATTAGATTGTTAATCACAAGGTTGGCTGTTCAAACACTCTAATCACTCCTTGGAAACCCTAAGCTGGGTTGCTATGACTCAACTCAATGGCATTTAATAACAGCAACAATTTCACTCAGCAAAATGTCCTCCAGGTTCATCCATGTTATGAGGAGTTCACAGATTCATCATTATTCCTTTCTTTTGTATAGCATTCTATTGTGTGTACATATGAAAGTTTGTTTATTGTCTTCCATTGATGGGCATCGAGGCAGATTAACAGCAATATTAACTGCTGTTTCTTCAATGGTCTAACCATTAACTGTGAAAATAAAGCAGCAGGCATAATGGTACATTCACAGTCCAATTATAGAAGGACAATTACTCTGCACTATGTGGAACATAGTTCTTTCAGTTAAATATATCTTGTAAGTACACAAAAATCTTCTGTTCAATAGTTGGATCTACTTCTTTTCTGTTGATTTTGCCATAATAGAAAAAAAGAACCATCTTTAATTTTATCATTCTGTTGCCTCCTTACACAAGCTTTGATCCTCAGTCAGCAAATAGATAAAATCCCTCCCTTTTTTCCCCTTCTTTTAATTCTATCTCAGGGAGTTTTGGTAATTACAAAGGGTGAAGATATTCTATGCAGTACTGGTTTGTCCTCTCTTTAGCATTCTCAGGGGAGTGGTCACAGCATTTTCCTACAACTAGTTTGAGTTGTTATTGTGAAGTGCCATTAAGCCTATTCCAACTCATAAGACCCAGTATAGAGTTTCAGAGACTGTAAATCTTTTTTTTTTTTGGGGGGGGGTGGGGGAGGGCAGAAAGTTTCATCTTTCTCCCATGGAGTGTCTGGTGGGCTTGAGCTGGCAACTTTGTGGTTTGCAGCCCAGTGCTTCTCATATGGACCCACTGCACTGCCACTAATTTGAGCTAATCACCTTATTTCAAGAATTCAGTGTGGTCAATACAAAGGCTCAAATTTAAAGAATTATTATCAAAGGCTTACTTTAATGGCTTGTTTAGTTTTACTTTCTTATACATTTGGATTTTATTCCAATAGTTAGAGAAATCTTTACATATTTTCCACACATATTTCTAGATATAGAATCTTCAGAAGAAATGTGTATTCATTTGTTTATTTCTTCAGTTATACCACAACTTATTGCAGGTTGGACTTAAGATGGATTTATATTTTCAGATGATACAACAGTTTGAAATATAAAACATGTAGACAGACAAGAAAGAAGACAAAGGGAAAATGAGTACTGAAGATAGATGAGGAGAGATTAAATCCGCGATTAGATCATTATACAAAATAAGTGCATATGTAATAGAGTGCTTGAATTAGGTCTCAGGTTTTACTCTAAATTCAGAATCAATTTTCAAAGACAGGATAGGTGACGTGGTTCACTGTGTTTACAAGATGAAATATATAAAAGCAAGCCAGCTGCTCAAGAGAACAGTGGGCATATGTGGGAATTTCTCCCAGGGATCACACAGAAGGCAGCTGTGTATTACTATGATCAGCATCCTCAACAACACCCTTATGCCAAAGCCCCATGCTCTCAAAAAATCACTCTTGTGTCTCCCCCTTATCACAAGCAAAAGATCACTTAATGTTCTCAATTTCCGCCCCATAAAACATGGTTAGAATAATTTTATCCTGGAAAAGTTTCAAAGAGGAAAAATAAAAATAATCAATAGAATAATCCTGCTGTGGAGGTAGGAGAGGAAGTGATTCAGAAACAGGTAATAGATGCAGCCAGGTACTGAAGACTGGAGGGAAGGTGAGTACAGACATACAAATTATTGGCATGAGAGTAGGGATTTGAGAAAGGGTTTGCTTGGTAACCTTGATCTTGGGAAAGGAGTCTCCTCCTCAGAGGGAGAAGCTTGCTGGCAGAGTATGGACTTGAGGAAGGTGGGGATCATTTGTAACAGCCCTTTTCCAGTGAATATTCATATGCTGAGATGAGAAGGAATCTCATGAGTCTAATCTCATCTCCTTTCACAAGTTTCTGAGAAAGAAAGCAATTCTGCAAACAGCTGCCACAAACCCTAAGGAGATGCAATCTAGATGAAGTCTGGAATGCAGTCAGCCTTCTTGGATTCAGAGTTCTAGGGTATCATAGCTGGACCTTGGAGATAATTTGTTTCAATGGCTTTATTTTATTTTACAGATGAGGAAGCCTCTCAGGTCTCAGATCTAGTTGAGTGTTGATTAGATAATCCAAGGAGAGGCCATCAGTCACCTAGTTGTTTTTCTACTGCATGTACCCAACTACCCAAGCTGCTAAACGGAAAGCAGAGGACATGTCTAGGCCTCCTTCTCAGTTCTCAGTTTTTTTGTTTTGTTTTGTTTTTCATTTCCTTCCAGGCCTCTGGTTTATTCCATAATCTCAAAGCTATCTTTTGAACCTCAGAAAGAGAATTTTGAGATTACTGATTTCTTAGTAGACACCTTTGCAGATATGTTTATGTGCTTATCTAGTTTGCTAGTTTCACATAAGAGCCAATGAGGCTGGAGAAGAAAGGTGATCAAGAGAGGATGAGAAGAAAAATTCAGAATGATAATAAAGTGCAGGGCCCATCAGGAAGTGTAATGTGACTCCCAGAAAATTAGAATGGGCTGACTTTGTGGTATCCGCAGCTGGTCCCCTGAGAGACTGCTGACTCGGTGACCAAACAGCATCTCTCTTTGCAGTTGGCATGGAGAGCAGTATGCTAGTCCCACTTTGGAAAGAACAAAGAACCATGTGCCCGTGCTTCATTGCAATTGCCACAGAGGAGAGATTGGGAAATAGGGAAATATTCCAATGATGAGTGAGCTGAGGAAACCCAGTCCTTCTTCTAGAATAGGCAGTAGTTTTCTTCTGCTTTAAAGGCTGAGTAACTCATTAACCTATCCTGAGGTTAGTCAAGGAAGAGAAAGTAGTTGGATGGGACAGTGAAAGGGGGGGGGGGAAGGGTATGAAAGGAGGAAGAAAAAATAGAATAGGAAGGCACTTTTGTCTTTATTTTCTTTCCATCAATTGTGAGCTTGTTTCTTAACTTACTGTACTTTATTAGGAGTAAAATAGAAATCAGATAGGCTCATCCATTGCAACATGGATTGTGTACCTAAGCAATTTTCCTAGAGGCATGAAGCTCTTTTAATCAGGTCATGGACTGAGCTGGGGCAGGATCTGGTTTTAGGTCTATCTTGCTTAAAGTCTTGTGAATGACCTCAGATATTGCATACAAACACTTGAAAGATTAGCTAAATGCATTCTTTAAAATTCAATTTTTTCCTTCACTTCCTCCCTGACACGGTTCATTCAAGGGCCTGCCTATTTCCCACCACCACCAGTTGCCATCTACTCAGGTCAGCCTCATGGTGCATCCGTCGGTGTCAGAGCTTTCCATGACTGATTTTGAGGGGAGTAGATTGCTTTCTTCAAAGTACCTCTGGGTGGACTTAAAGTTCCTGTATTTTGATTAGCAGTTGAGTGTGTTAACGGTTTGCACTATCCAGGGATTCAGGTAGCTAGACCATTCATATTGTGTCTAAATAGATATTTAAGGCAATGATTAGGTCTGCTTCTGAATATGGTTGTGAAAAAGGCTCCCGGTGAAAGTAAACTCCATAGGAAACTGAAAAGGTGCTCCTTCTCAGGACAACTGATCAGCTATACTGACTCATTTGAAAATCTGAGCTAACTTTAGAAGATCAATATAGGGAGGTCAGTGAATAATGGTTTATGAAATAAGGAAGCTATGAAAGTGCTGTTTGTACTGGGCTGGAGCCCACTGCTGTAAGCCACTGCCTCTGAGTTGATTCTGACTCATAGAGACCTTATGTAGAATTTCAGAGACTATAAATCTTTATAAGAACAGAAAGGCTTACCTTTGTCTCGAGGAATGGCTAGTGGGTTTGAGCTACTGACCTTGCTGCTAACAGTCCAGTGCTTATCTTACAGTGACATCAGGGTTAGACCACAAAACTGGAATTTGAGGAATGTAGCTAATTTGTATCAGGAGCAATAGTCCCCAGGATATATTTATTATCCCGTTAGATACTGATTCATGCAGTCTTTCAGCCCCGGTTTTTATATTTGAGAATTTTCAATATTTTGATATCAAGGTAAACTTTAATTTCCTTGGCCACTGTTGACTCAATTTGGTGGTGCCCTTTTATGGTTCATATTCTGAGACCCTTTCTCAAGGGGAGGAGATTACACCAAGGTGTGAATTCCAGGAGGTTGGGATCACTAGAGATCGTTGATGTGGCTGCTTACCACACACTTCATTATGAGAAACAAAACCCATTGCCATCAAATTATTTTCACCTCATGGTGGGTCCCATGCATTACAGAGTAGAACTGCTACATAGAGTTTTCTTGGCTGGAATCTTTACAGAAGCTGATTACCAGGACTTTCTTCCACAGAACCAATAAGTGGATTTGAATCACTAACCTTTAGGCTAGTTAGTGTGGCTCTGTATCAGCACTGGACAGCAAACCAACAAGGTCGGCTGTTCAAACCCACCAACTGCTCTTTGGAAACCCTACACAGGGTCAATATGAGTCAGAACTGACTCAGCAACACTTAACAGCAACAACAACAAAAGGCTAGCTAGAGTGGAAGTCATTTGCACCAACCAGAGACCTCAGTTTATCATAATGACTCTCATTTGGAGAATCTTAGAGCAATGAATAAAATGAAATAATCATTGGTTCTTGTTGCTAAATGCCATGGAGTCAGTTCTGACCCATAGTGACCCCATATAGGGTTTCTGAGGAGCAACTGGTGAACCTGAACCACTGACTTTGTGGTTCAAACCGACCTTGCCGTCCAGCTCATTAACACCCAGGACTTGTGCTATATAAATCGAACTGTATCAGATGCTGGATAATTGCAAGGCTATAACTGCTGCTCTACAAGTACCAGAGGTGGATCCGGAGAGTTTCTTACATGCTCAGGAAGTAATTATACCTCTCTTCATAACTTCACCTGCCTCAACCAGAGAAGATTCAAGTGGATGAATGGGCCAGAATCTAATATGGAATCTAATATGAAACATTTGATTCACATACACATCAATCAAATATGGTTACTATACTGTTGTTACATGCCATCAAGTTGATTCTAACTCAACTAAAACTTGTGATCCTCTGTATGCACAGTAGAACTGCTCTGTGGGTTTTCAAGGCTGTGACCTTCCAGAAGCTGGTCACCAGGCCTCTTTTCTTAGAAGCCTCTGGAGATATTTGAACTGCCAAGTTTTCAGCTAGAAGTCAAGAGCTCAACCATTTGTTTTACCCCAGGACTCATTGGTCAACATAAAAAGGTTCATTTGATCTAAGTAGATGACTTTGTAAACCACACACAAAAAAATGATGTGAAGCTTTCAGAAGAGAGAGGTATAATTAGCAGGCACTTTCAGACTTCATAGCCCTTCCCAGGATGGGTCCATCTCTATATAAGAATATCTAACTGAAGGCCAATTCATTCAATTAAAATGCATCCTAATAACCATCAAATGCCTATGTTCCTGGAAGACTTTCATTGACTGCTTCTGTTAATACCTCTTTTGGTAAAAATGTAGCTCTTTGGCCCATGTTTACCATATTTACCACATTATCTCTCAAGATGTTATTATCTGGCATTATCAATTTTCTTTAAAGAATGCAAGTCAATGGGAAAGCGTTGCATCTGAGACTCAGTTTATAGAAATTTATAAGCAAATGCTCTTAGAAGAGATTAAGTACAAAACTAAAATAAATTTCAATTTGCATTTAAAACTCATGTATGCTGCCCCATGATTGTTGTTGGTAGGTGCTATTGCCCTGTTCTGTGACTGTTTTAATTGTTGTTATGCTTGATCCCATTGCTGATGCCACTGTGCCAATCCTTCTCATTGGGGGTCTTCCTCTTTTTTGCTCACCCTCCACTGTACCAAGCAAAATGCCCCTCTCCAGGGACTGGTCCCTCTTGATAATATGTCCAAAGTATGAGAGACAAAGTCTCGTCATCCTTGCTTCTAAGGAGAGTTCTTGCTGTACTTCTTCCAACACAGATTGGTTTGTTCTTTGGGAAATTCATGGCACTTTAAATACTTTTATTCAAAATCATAACTCAAATGCATCATTTCTTCGATGGTCTTCTTTATTTGTTGTCCAACAGTCACATGCATATGAAACTATAAAAAAAATATATCATGACTTGAGTCAGACATACCTTAGTCCTCAAACTGATATCTTTGCTCTTGAACACTTTAAAGAGGTCTTGTGCATCAGATTTGCCCAATGTTATATGTCATTTAATTTCTTGATTGCTGCTCTCATGAGTATTTATACTGAATCCAAGTAAAATTAAGTCTTTCACAATTTTAATGTCTTTTCCATAAATGATACTATTCATTGATCCAGTGGTGAGAATTTCTGTTTTCTTTACATTGAGGTAATCCATACTGAAGGCAGTAGTGTTTGATCTTTACCAATAAGCATTTTAAGTCCTCGTTGCTTTTATCAAGCTAGGTTGTATCATCTGCAGGTGGCAGGTTGTTAGTCTTCCTCAAATCCTGATGGTACGTTTTTCATCATATAATATGTTCTCTGGGATTATTGCTCAGCATATAGATTGAATAAATATGGTGAAACAATACAAACCTGAACCACACCTTTCCTGATTTTAAACCATTCAGTATCCCCTTGTTTAGTTCTAATGACTGCATCTTGTTCTATGTACAGGCTCCTCATGAGTACAATTAAGTGTTCTGGAATACCCGTTTTTTGCAATGGTATCGATAGCTTGTCATGATCCACACATTCAAAAGCCTCTGCATAGTCAATAAAGCACAGGTAAACATCTTTCTACTGAGACCTGGTATGGCTCTATAGGATAAATACTGAATTGCAAAATGAATTTGAACTTCAAGGTGGTGGTTCAAACCCACCAGTCGCTCCAATGAAATTCTATATATGGTCACTATGAATAGGAACCTGTCTCCAACAAAATCATCTTTTTGGCATTCTCTGCTTTCAGCCAAGATCCATCTGACATCAGCAATGATATCTTTTGTTCCATGTCTTAGTCTGAATTCAGCTTGAACCTCTGGCAGCTCTCTGTCGATATGCTTTTGCAGTGGTTTTTAAATTATCTTTAGCAAAATTCTACCTCTATGTGATGATATTAATGATACTGTCCTATGATTTCTACATTCTGTTGAGTCTTATTTCTGGAATAGGCACAAATATGAATCTCTCCCAATCTGTTGGCCAGGTAGTTGTCTTCCAAATTTCTTGGCAGAGATGAGTGAGTGCCTCCAGTGCTGTATCAGTTTTCTAAAGATTTTAAATTATATTTCATCAATTCTTGGTGCCTTGATCTTTGCCAATGCCTTTATGCACCTTGGAATTCTTACTTCAGTATCATTGGCTATTGATCATATGCTACCTCTTGAAATGATTAAACATTGACCATTTTATTTTGGTATAATGTCTCTATATATTTCTTCCATCTTCTTTTGATGCTCTCTGCATCATTCAATATTTTGTCCATAGAATCCTTCAATATTACACATCAAGGCTTGAATTCTTCACTTCTTTCAGCCTGAGAAATATTGAGCGTGTTCTTCCCTTTGGGTTGTCTAATGCCAGGTCTTTGCATATTTCATTGTAATGCTTGATTTTGTCTTCTCGAACTGCCCTTTGAACATTTCTTGTCCTCTCATTTACTTCCTCGTTTCTTCCATTTGCTTTAGCATCTCTATACTGGAGAGCAAGTTTCAGAGTCTCTTCTGACATCCATTTTGGACTTTTCATTTTTTCCATCTTTTTAATGAATCTTTGCTTTGTGTGATGTTTTTGATGTCATCTAACACCTCTTGTGGTCTTAAGTTATTAGTGTCTAATATACCATATCTATTCTTGAGATGATCTCAAAATTCAGGTGGGATGTGCTCAAGGTCACATTTTGACTCTTGTGGACTTGTTTTAATTTTCTTCATCTTCAGCCTGAACTTGCTTATGACCAATTAATGGTCTGTTCCACAGTCTGCTTCTGGCTTTGTTTTAGCTGATGATATTGAACTTTTCCACAGTCTCTTTTCACAGATGTAGTCAATCTGATTTCTGTGTATTCCGTTTAGTGAGATCCATGTGTATAGTTGTCTTCTTTGTTGTTTAAAAAAAGTATTTGCAATGAAGAAGTCATTGGTCTTAAAAAATTAAATCACGGCGAGTTCCAGAATCATTTCTATCATCAAGGCCTTATTTCCTAAGTATTGACCCTTCCTCTTTGTTTCCAACCTTTGCATTCCAATCACTAATAATTATCAATACATCTTTATTGCCTGTTTGATCCATTTCATACTGAAGAAGTTTGTAGAATTCTTCAGTTTCATCACCACAGACTTTAGTGATTGGTGTGTAAATTTAACTAATAATGGCATGAACTGGTCTTCCTTGTAGATATATGGGCATTATTGTATCACAGGCAGCATTGTACTTGAAGATAGATCTTGAAATGTTCTTTTTGATGATGAATGTAGCACCATTTGTCTTCAATTTGTCATTCCCAGCATAGTAATACATGTGATTGTCAGATTCAAAACATCCAATACCAGTCCATTTCAGCTCACTAACGATTTGGATATTGAACTTTATATGTTCCATTTCATTTTTGGCAGCTTCCAATTTTCCTAAATTCATAGTTCATGCATTCCATTTTCTGATGATTATTAATGGATGTTTTCAACTATCTCCCCTCATTTTGAGTTGTGCCCCATCAGCGAATGAAGGTTCCCAAATCTTTACTCCATTTATGTCATCACAGCCAACTGTATTTGAGGAGACAATTTTTCCCCAGTTGTGTTTTGAGTGCTTTCCAACCTGAGGTGCTCATCTTCTGGAACTTTACCTGACAATATTCTGCTATTCATGATAGTTTCATATTCTGGCACCATATCTGACAATTTTCTTCTGTTGATGGTTCAAACCCACCAACTGTTCCTTAGAAATCATACACAGGGTCACTCTGAGTCAGAATTGTCTCAATGGCACTTAACTGCCACAACAACACCAGCAGCAATAACCTCGTACATTATACACTAAAGATGCACTCTGTATCTTCAGTAAAGAGAAAACAGAGGAGACGTAAAATATTCCTCTGAGGATAATCAGGAGATACAGCAGTGGATGGGGCAACAGAGGGATTCCTAAAAGAGAAGACAGCAGCCAACAGAAAACCTCAGGCTAGAAGGAGTTGTTGAGGGACTAGGAAAAGGCATCATTAACATTCATAAGAGGAGAAAATGTTGCGTCATAAATATGCCAACTCAATCTTTTCTTCTGAGGTTTAGGGAATCTGTTAAGTAGTCCATTGATCTTAAAACTACTGACAGTATTTTGAGATGCCCCTAGACTGTGCAGTTGTTTTATTTTATTTTACTTTATTTTTATCTAGGAAGCATTCACTTTAATAGAAAATGACAAACTCAACACCAGGAAGGATATACTGTGTTCATTGGGAAATCCAGATGAGACCCTGGGTGTAGTCATGGAGAAGTGGAGCATGTTTCCTGCTGGTCAAAACTACTGTTCTCATGACCATCACCTCTGCCATCCTAGCTTCCTAACCCATTATCTGGAACAACTGATCTAGCTTTTATCCATATTTCCCAATTTAGATCACCAGGTCTTATATTAAACAATAACTTAAAAAATCAAAAGGAAAAGAAGGCAATGTCATGTCAGTTCTTTTTTTTTACAAAGTCAATTCCCTGTGAGTAAACATTACAATTCCATTTACAACCAAAGAAAGGACCAATTGATAGCAGTGATTTTTCCCTGGCGCAGGCGACTCCCACGAGGCACCTACTTTGTCAGTAAGGAGTAAGTAGAGCAGGATCAATTGCTTGTCTGTGCTTGTAACTTCCTGTAGTAAACAAAACTCAAATTCATGCCAGGAAACATTACTCTCTCTGCCTTTTTCTCTCCCTCTCCTTTAGAAAATGTAATTAAACACTTATTTTTTTTTTACAGGTTTTAAAAAATCTTGGGGCAGAGCTGTTATTCATGTCTGTGATCATTTGGCAGAACCTTCTAGTGTCTTTAAACTATGGGGCTGATGTTGATCTATTAAACTTAAATTTAAAATAGGCACAGTTTTCTAAGTTAACACCTAAAGGTGCCAGTAGAATTATAATTTGGAACATACACAGGACAAAGTTTCACAGGGTTCTCAACCTCTGATCCTTGGGAGTTAAGTTTTGACCTCAATAGGGGTGGTTGCTCACAGAGTCCATGATATGTTGAGTAGCTGTCCTTTGCATCCGGAGTCCTGGTTTGGTGCCATAGGTTAAGTACTAAACCTCAAGGTCAGTTTAAAATACAAGGTCAGTGGTTCAAACTCACCAGTTGCTCCTCAGAAAAGCTATACAGGGTCACTATGAGTTGGAATTGACTAGACATCATACAACAACAATAGTTCATCTCCAGTTCATAATTTTTATGGAACACTGGGGTATTGTCAGGCACAATTAACACTATGAGTTCATTGATGGAAGAGACATGATACCCATTTATGTTTATATTGAGGTAGATATTTATATTTATTGCATTGTTTAATTACCATTTGGATAGATGGGTATTGTCCCCATTTGATAAATGAATAAAACCCCTGAATCTCTCCATTTTCCTTGTACTAATATAGCATAGACAATTTGAGCTTTCCCACTGCTGTTGAGTTGAGTCTGACTTATGGTGACCCTATAGGACTGCATAGTACTGCCTCATAGTGTTTCCGAGGCTGTAAATGTTTATGGAGATGGACTGCCACATCTTTTTCACTGAGAAGCAGCTGGTAGGTTGAAGTTGTTGACCTTTCAGTTAGAAACTGAGTGCTTTCACTATAATGCCATCAGAACATAGGCACTCAGATTATGCTACTTAAATAAACATAAGTATACAAATTGTGGTCTAAAGGATCCCAAAGATGATCTCTGTAAGTTTAATGGGCTCCAGAATGATCCCATAGGCCAAGGACTATTCCCAGTTGTTACTTATTCAACCATCCACCCCACCTCCCACTGTTTTTAATTTTATATCAATGTGTTTGAAAGCAAATGCTGTTACTAACAAACTTTATGATGGTGATGCCATAGGAATGCAGGGCTGTTTCTGAGGTCAGTGGGTTGACTTTGAGCACCGGTGAGTTCCAGAGAGTTGACAGTCATGATGGTGGACTCAATTCAATGAAATAGGATTTCCAAAATCACATGGTGAACATCAACTCCAGTTCTTCTGATCTAATTCTGAGATAAATAAAAATGGGGTTAAAAAAAGAGGGAGAGGAGTCATTGATCAAGTAAATTGTTAAAGAAGATCTTTTATTTCCATTATTATCATCATTTGTTGTTTTTGTTAAGTGCCATTTAGTCGGTTCTGACTCTCAGCGGCCTTGTATAGGATTTCTGAGAAGCAGCTGTTAGGTTTGAATCTACATCGTTGCAGTTCAAACTGGCCTTTTGGTCCAGGCTTATCCTACAGCACCACATCAGACTCCATTATTATCATAACCACACTATGTTTGGCTGCGGGACTTCCATTTTGATTTCCAGTATCTAACCTAACGTTATCGTCCTTCTCATTCTGTTCTGAACAGAGTTGTCTGGGCTGGTTGAGTTTGTGTGTCTGTAATTTAGAGAGGTGCACACGTCCCTGTGAGTCTATGATGATTCACTATTGGCCAGTACTGGGCAGTAAAGAGATTCTGGCAGCCAGAAGGTCCTTGAAATGAATAGTGTAAACTCTAGCAGCGCCAGTAAGAGCTAGAGCCAACATTCATTATGGTTGGGCTGAAAAAAACAGCCAGTCCTCATTTCACCTGGGACTTTCCTGTTGAAGACCTCCCTCCCTGAACAACTGCTTTTCGTACTGGGTGAAGAACAAAAAGTGGTCCTGACACTCACAGGAATAGAATCTAGTGTGCAGAACTCTGGAGAGATCTCCCAGAGGCCCAAGTCTTAGTTTAATTCAATTTAAATACAACCACCAATTGTTTGTTGAACATCTACTGTGCGTCCTCTTGACTCTGTGTCATTCCATTAAAGTCACAGTGCCTCTAGGCAGGTGTTCTTCCTGCTTATATCATCTACCCTAGAAAATGGAGTAGATGATAGAAATAGTATTAAAAGGACTCAGGGTTTCTCGAAAGCTTCACAGTCATCCTCAAGTAACAAAATGCATTCATCTCTTTCAGGCAGTTGCTTCATCATTTTTGTGATCAGGATATATTAATGTAGAACAAATTGGGTACATTTTTACTAGCAAGGCATTTAAAAGATTTCTTCATTTACCTCTCACCTACCATTGTCTTCTCTGCTCCAATCCTTCACTGAATACACAAAACTTCTTTTTACCAACATGGCTGGCCTCTCCTTATGTTTATCTTTCTGGAATATACCTTTCATCCTTCATATGACGCAGTTTCAGTTGAGTCTCAGCTTAGATGTCCCCTCCACTTTCATTCCCATCCCCAGTCTTTCCTGTTTCTCTGTAGATACTTCCATTGTCATATTTGTTGCATGATTTTATGACTGTGGTCATAATTTTAGGGATTTTGGGAAAAAAGTCTACTCAGCCAGTTCAGCAGAATGGCGGAGAGACTAAGAACTCAGCAACCCTATGTTGTTGTTGTTGTTAAGTGCCATCGAGTCAGCTCCAACCCATAGCAACCCTGTGTAGGGTTTCCGAGGAGCAGCTGGGGAGCTTGAACTGCTGACCTTGCAGTTCAAATGGCTTTGCAGTCTGGCGCATTAACCAACAGCACCACACCAGGACTCCTCAGCAACCCTATAGAACAGAGTAAAATTGCCCCATAGCGTTTCCAAGGTTGTAAATCTTTATGGAAACTGATTTCCACATCTTTCTTGCTTAGAGCAGCTGGTGAGTTCAAGTGTCCAAACTTTTGGTTAGTAGCCCAATACTTAAACCCCCTGTCAATTGCCATATTGTTGACAACTTCTGACAAGTTGGTTCTGATTCATAGTGACCCTGGATATGGTTTCTGAGGAGTGGCTGGTGGGTTTGCACCACCAACGTTGCAGATACCAATCTAGTGTTTCTCCTATGGTAAACTCCATAGGGACTCATGTTGTTGGGTTGAGTCATGTTTTTGGGTTGAGTCAGTTCTGACTCATAGCGACTCTGTGTAGGGTTTCCAAGGAGCCTCTGATGGCTCTAAGCAGTTGACCTTGCAGTTAGCACTCCAGTGCTTAGCCTACAGCACACACCAGATTCATGGCAACTGTGTAAATTATGTCTTTTCTAGCAATAGAAGTGGGTGTTTGAATAGCTGGCAGATCACGCCTGTTTTTCCTCTTGTATCTGTGGGGCTTCCATTATTTCTTCCTGTTTCTTTAATGATTCAGACCTCTACATGCAAGACTATAATTTGTTGCCAAGAGAAAGGTTGGCACTATTTGCCAAAGAATTCAGCTACCATTTTCCCATTAATTACACAACTAACTTCAAGAGTATAGATGGAATATCAAACTATGTCCATATGTGCCCACTGGTTTGACATCAAACCCAAAATACTATCAAATGACTAGTTGTTCTGAAAACCATTCATTGAATTAAGTCCAACAAGTAGTTACCCATGTTATAAAAAGCGGATTGAAAGAATTCCATAGCTAGATATGAATCTGAGAACTGAAAGGGACTATAAGGATCTCTGAGTCTAAATCCCCTGAGGATCAGAGTAGTTCAGTGAACTGACCAAACAAAGACTAGACCCAAGTCTCCTGATTTCCAATTCAAAGCTCTTTTCACTGTCCCCAGGTTTTGATATAATTAGGTTGGTGCATATAAACTAAGTATTATTTTCATCTTATTTTTCAAAAAGAATTGAGAAATAGGTGTTTCATTATTTAAAAATGTTCACACTATAATCTACCCTTTCTTACAAGGAACATGTGAGATGTTTTCTGAAGATGGAGGCTGTCGTTATAAAATTTAAAATGTCATGATTCATTTTTATTCAATATGATGTTGTTAGGTGCTATCGAGTCGGTACTGAACCATAGCGACATTATGCACAGCAGAATAAAACACTGCCCAATCCTGGGCTAACCTTACTACTGTTGCCACGCTTGAGTCCATCAATGCTGCCACTTGGCCAGTCTATCTCGTTGGGGGTCTTCCTCTTTTCCTCTGACCCTCCACCTTACCAAACATGTTATCCTTCTCTAGCAACTGGTTCCTCCTGATAATATGTCTGAAGTATGAGAGGCAAAGTTTGGCTATCCTGACCTCCAAGGAGCACTCTGGCTGCACTTTTCCCAAAATGGATCTATTGGTTCTTTTGGCAGTCCATGGCACTTTCAATATTTTCCTTCAACACCATAACTCAAAAGCATCAATTCTTCCTTATTCACTGTCCAGCTTTCGCATGCATATGAGGTTATTGAAAATACCATGGCTTGGGTCAGGTGCACCTTAGTCCTTAGGCTGACATCTTTGCTCTTCAACACTTTAAAAAGGTCTTGTGCAGCAGATTTGCCTAATGCAATACGTCGTTTGATTTCTTGATGCCTGCTTCCATGAATATTGATAGTTGATCCAAGAAGAATGAAGTCCTTGACAACTTCAATCTTTTCTCCATTGATAACAATGTTGTTTATTGGTCCAGTGGTGAGGATTTTTGTTTTCTTGACATTGAGATGTAATCCATACCGAAGACTGTGCTCTTTGATCTTCATCAGTAAATGTTTTAAGTCCTCTTCACTTTCAGCAAGCAAGGTTGTATCATCTGCATATCACAGGTTGTTAATGAGTCTTCCCCCATTTCCTTCTCATGCTGTGTTTTTCTTTATATAACTCAGATTCTCAGATTATTTGCTCAGCATACAGGTTGATTAAATATGGTGAAAGAATAAAACCATGTCGCACACCTTTCTTGATTTTAAACCATTCAATCTTCCCATGTTCCGTTCAAACAACTGCCTCTTGGTCCAGGTACAGATTCCTCATGAGCACAATTAAGTGTTCCGGAATACTCATACTTTACAATGTTGCCCATAGCTTGTCATGATCCACATAATCGAAAGCCTTTGCATAGTCAATAAAGCACAGGTAAACATTTTTCTGATATTCTCTGCTTTCAGGCAAGATCCATCTGTCATCAATGATATCCCTCATCCCTTAGCCTCTTCTGAATCCAGCTTGAACCTCTGGAAGTTCTCTGTCAATGTATGCTCACAAATGTTTCTGTATTACCTTTAGCAAAACTTTACTCGCATGGGATATTAAAGAGATTGTCCGATGATTTCCACATTCCATTGGATCACCTCTCTTTGGAATGGGCACAAATATGGATCTCTTCTAATCAGTCAGCCAGATAGTTTTCTTCCAAGTTTCTTGGCAGAGATGAGTGAGTGCCTCCTATGCCGCCTCACTTTCTTGAAAGATTTCAATTTTTATTCCATCAATTCCTGGTACCTTGTTCTTTGCCAATTCCTTCAATGCACCTTGGACTTTCTCCTTCAGTATCATTGGCTCTTGATCATATGCTACCTCTTGAAATGGTTGAACATTAACCATTTTCTTTTGGTACAGTGTCTCTGTGTATTCCTTCCATCTTCTCTTGATGCTTTCTGCATCATTCAATAATTTGCCCAGATAATCTTTTAATAACAAAAGTTGAGGCTTGAATGTTTTTTTTTGTTTTGTTTTTTTTTAATTCCCCCAGCTTAAGAAATGCTGAGGGTGCTTTTCCTTTTTGGTTTTCTGATTCCAGATCTTTGCACATTTTATTGTAATATTTGGCTTTATTTTCTTGAGCTGATCTTTGAAATTTTCTGTTCAGTTCTTGAAACTCCTCGTTTCTTCTATTTGGTTTAGCATCTCTATTCTGCAGAGCAAGTTCCAGTATCTCTTCTGGCATCCATTTTGACCTTTTCCTTTTTTCTTGTCTTCTTATTGACTTTTTGGTCTCTTCACATATGATGTTCTTAATGTCATCCCACAACTCTTCTAATCTTCAGTCTTTAGTGTTTAATGTATCAAATCTTTAAATTCAGGTGGGATACATTCAAGGTCATATTTTGGCTCTTGTGTACTTGTTTTCATGTTCTTCAGCTTCAGTTTGAATTTGCATATGAGTAATTGATGGTCTCTTCCACAGTCTGTCCCTTTGCCCTGTTTTCACTGATGATGTGGAGTTTTCCATCGTCTCTTTCCACAGATGTAGTCAATTTTATTTTTCTGTATCATCTCTTATGTTGTCTAAAGAAGGTATTTGAAATGAACAAATCATTGGTTTTGCAGAATTCTATTATGTGTTCACCAGCATCATTTTTATCACCATGGCCATATTTTCCAAATACTGATCCTTCCTCTTTACGCCCAGCCTTTGCATTCCAATCACCAGTAATGATCAATACATCTTGATTGCATGTTTGATCGACTTCAGATTGAAGAAGTTGGTAGAATTCTTCTATTTCTTCCTCACTGGCTTTAGTGGCTGGTGAGTAAATTTGAATAATAGTGATATTAACTGGGCTTCCCTGTAGGCACATGGGTATTATCCTATCACAGACAGCTTGTACCTTATGACCGATTTGGATATGTTCTTTTTAACAATGAATGCAACACCATTCCTCTTCAATTTGTCATTCCCGGCATAGTAAACTGTGTGGTTGTCAGATTCAAAATGGCCAATTACAGTCCATTTCAGCTCACTAATGCCTAAGATATCGATGTTTATGCATTCCATCTCATTTTTGTCAACTTTCACTTTTCCAGTTTTGTATTTCATACATTCCATGTTCCAATTTTCAATGGATGTTTACAGCTGTTTCTCTTCATTTTTAGTTGTGCCCCATCAGCAAGGAAGGTCCTACGGGGGCTTTTCTCCCATGGGCATTACTCCATTTGCATCATCATGGTCAACTTTACTTTGAGGAAGCAGCTTTTCCCCGGTCGCATTTTTAGTGACTTCCAACCTGAGGGGCTCATTTTCTGGCACTATATCTGACAGTGTTTCTCTGCTATTCATAGGTTTTCAGTGACTAAGTATTTGGAAATAGTTCATCACTCTTTCTTCCTAGTCTTCATCTGGAAGCTAACCTGAAACCTGTCCACCATGGGTGACCCTGCTGGTATTCAAAATACCAGTGGCATAGTTTTCAGAATCATAGCAACTCACAAGCCACCACAGTATGACAAACTGACGGATGAGTGGTGTGGTATGATAGGATTATGTGAAAAACTTCTCTGCTAAGATAGGTTTAGTATAATTTTGAGGCATAGGAAGGTCATTTGAGACTTCTTCACCTACTCATTCATTCGTTCATTCATCCAATAAATATCAAGCATTGTTTCAGGCTTTGAAGATGCATCAGTAGCCAGACAGAAAAACATTTCTCTCCTCATAAAACTTACACTTTAACAGTTATAACAAAGACAGGTAGATCACAGACTGAAAAGAGCCAAGGAAAACATGTAAAGTAGGTAAGAGGAATACTAGTGTAAGTGTGTCATTTAAGATGTGCAAAACTCACCCTAACTGAGAGAGCAACACTTACTCAAAGATCTGAAGAACATGGGCAAGTGAGCTCTGTTGATACCTGAGGAAGAACATTTTAGATTCAGGGCCATAGTAAATGCCAAGATTCTGAGGTGATGGGATGTTGCTGACTAGTATTAGGAACAATAAGGAAGTCAATATGTCTAGTGGGGAATGAGCTAGGATAGCAGTAGCGGAAGAGGTGGGATAATTAATGGAGAAACAAATCATGCCAGGTCTGTTCTGTCATTGGAAGAATTTTTTATCTGTATGAAATAGGAAGCTATGGAAAAGGTTTTTTTTTTTAATCAGTGGCTTAATATGACTTGTTTTATATTTTAATGGGCCATTTTATCTTGATTTTGAAAGCCACAATGCCATTTCTATGAATGCATTGTGTCCATTGTCTATAAAAGAATGAGATCGTAGAGTTACATTTTAGGTAGTGGTTAGATTCAATGACATACTCCTGCTGCAAAAGGGAAAAGAGAAATTGATAGTAGCTGGAGACAAAAGGAAGCCAAGCTAGTTTATTTTTCTAAATATGAGAAAAGTAACTACTTGTTTTACATTGATGGCAATGCTACAATAGATGGAGAAATTTGATGGTCCTTGAGAGGGAAGGCTTGCTGGACAAATATCCTAGAGAAAGTGAGAGGGGATGGAATATAGGGCACTATAGTGGGGTTGGTTTTAGATCAGAGAGATCACTGAATGTTTGACTGCTTTGACAGCAGGAAAGACAGAGGATAAGCATCTGGTGGGATGGGTGGGTGACACAGGAGCTTGTCTAAATGTTCCCATCAGATCTATTTCACTCATGCAATACTCATGAAGATAATCAGGTGAGAGAAGATGTATAGAGGAAGGTATTTGGGCATTTGTGGAGAAATAGAAGGTATTTTGAAGAGCAGGAGAATGAATGGACCTGAAAAATTTGTAATAATATGCACGGCATAAGGACCCATTAGAAATTAAAGGTCATGCATTTAAATTGAGTCTAGGCAGCATATTTGTATGTTTTCTTCTGCCCATGTTGAGCTCCATGGGTGTAGAAGAGTCTGTTAAGTTTGATTTAAACAAGATTTGGGGATTTACCAAGGGAATACAATGAAATAAGAGAAAGGAAAGTCAAAGTAGTTGAGAATGTGTGCAAGACGGTGGTCTAATAATGAAAAATTACTATGTCTGTGTCTCAGAAATCTGTCTCCTATAGACCAATTTTCCAAATTCAAAACTGTCTTCAGACTCAGCCACCTTAGGCTCACAATGCATATTCTTAGAATGTATAATTTATAATTATTAATTATAAGTCCAAATGAGAATAAACAGCTATAAACATCCATTAATCATCAGGACATGGAATGTACAAAGTTTGAATCTAGGAAAATTGGAAGTTATAAAAAATGAAATGAAATGCATAAAGATCAATATCCAGTGCATTAGTGAGTAGATATGGGCTTGTATTGGCCATTTTGATTCAGACCATATGGTTTATTATCCTGGGAATGACAAATTGAAGAGGAATGATGCTACATTCATTGTCAAAATGAACATTTCAAGATCTATCTTGACGTACAATGTTGTCTGTGTTACAATAATATCCATATATCTATAAGGAAGACCAGTTGATACCAATATTTTTCAAATATATGCATCAACTACTAAAGCCTGTGATGATGAAATAGAAGAATTCTACCTACTTTTTCAGCTTAAAACTGATCAAACACTAAATCAAGATGCATTGATAATTACACGTGATTAGAATGTGAAAATTGGGAACAAAGAAGGATGTGTAGTTGAAAAATATGACCTTGGTGATAGAAATGATGTTGGCTATCACATGATAAAGGTTTGTAAAACCAATGACATATTCATTGCAAATACCTTTTTTAACAACATAAAAGTCTATTATATACCTAGACTTCATCAGATGGAATACACAGGAATCAAATTAACTACATCTGTGGGAAGGGATGGTGGAGAAGCTCAATATCATGAAAGAAAATAAGGCCAGGTCAGAATGTGGAACAGACCATCAATTTCTCATATGCAAGTTCAGGCTGAAGCTGAAGAAAATTAAAACAAGTCCGCAAGAGCCAAACTGTGACCTGAATATATCTCACCTGAATTTAGAGACCATCTCAAGAACAGATTTGCTGCATTAGACCCTGATGACTGAAGATCAGAAGAGTAGAAGGATGACATCAAAAACATCATACAAAGAGAAAGCAAAAGATCATTATAACGACAGTAAAGAAAGAAAAGAACAAAGTAGATGCCAAAAGAGACTCTGAATCTTGCTCTTGAGTGTGAAGAACCTAAAACAAATGGAAGGAATGGAGAAAGAGATGAATATAAAATTTCCAAGGGCAGCTTGAGAAGACAAAGACAGGTATTATAATGAAATATGCAAAGACCTCAAGTCAGAAAACTAAAATGGAAGCATTTCTCAAGCTGAAAAGATTGAAGAAGAAAACAAAAAGTCAAGCCTTGGGTTGCCATACTGAAGGATTCTCAGCAGAAACCATGCAGGCAAGAAGGCAATGGGATGACATATACAAAACTCTGAAAAAAAACCCAAAATTGCCTGTTGTATACCCAGCAAAACTGTCTCTCAAATATAACAGTGAAATTAGTATGTTTCCCGATAACCAGAAATAAAAGGAATTTGTAATGACCAGACCAACTTTACAAACAACACTAAAGTTTGTTCTTTAGATTCAGAACCAACAGCAGCAGACAACAGCCTGAGATTGCCATACATGATAATCCCACTCAGAACACAATCCACATATAGAAGTACTTAAAGTAAAACACTCTTACAAGCCTGAAAATAGAGAACCAGACATATGAATGTATAATGAAATTGACTACAAGACAAAAAGTGGAATAGTGTAGTTATAGAACTTCCAAATGGCAAGGAAGTCAAGCAGACTTCAAGATTAATCAAACTGTTTTAAGCAGGGGAAAAAATGAATAAATTAAAGGGTAGCATTAAAGAAAAATAATTCACCTGCACGTCAAAATATATATATAAAAAAAAGAAAATTAGAAAGACTTAGTAAGCATTATCACAACAGAAATTAAAATGAAAACTCACAAAGAAAATGATCTCAGCATCGAAAATTAAGTGGAAGAAAGAAGCCAGCAGCACCACAAAAACCACAGAAAAATAACATCATTCATGCCTATTGATAATTACACTGTATGTAAATGGTTATATGTACCAGTCAAGAAACATGAAAGCAGAATGGATAAGAAAACAGGAGCCTTCAATATGCTGTCTTCAAGAGACATATCAAGAAGATGGAGACAGCTTAATGCCCATCAACAGAAAAATGGTTAAACAGACTTTTGGTGTATACACACAATGGAATCCTACAAAATGTTGAAGAATAATGATGAATCTGTGAAACACCTCACAACATGGTTGAACCTGGATGACATTATGCTGAATGAAGTAAGTCAATCACAAAAGGACAAACATTGTAAAAAGTACAAAAAAAGAAGAGGTTTTCTTGATAAAATAAACTATCTTAAGAGAGCATGGAGCCTAGGAGAAATTTTTCATGGCGTAGTGGTTACGAATTGGGCTGCTAGCCTCAAGGTCAGCAGCTCAAAACTACCAGGTGTTCCGCTGGAGAAAGATGAGGCTTTCTGCTCCCATAAAGATTTACAGCCTCGGAAATGCTGTGCAGGGTCACTATGAGTCAGAACCGAATCCACAGTACTTAACAACAACAACAAAGAGGGTAAACACAAGTTAACATGGGTGACAGGGCAGGCAATATACAATAAGAGGGAGGGAAGTTAGCAGTGCAAAGATGAAGGTAGTGGGAGACATGGGAAGGAATGCAATATTTAAAGCAAATAGAGGTAAATGATATTAACTGCTGGTACATGGAGGGGACTGCAACCATGTAATGATGCAAAGTATATGGTATTTTTTTGCGTGTAAAACTGATTATCTGATCTGTAAACTTTCACTCAATTCTCAGTAAGTAGTTTAAAAAAAATAGGTATAATGGCTCTTCTTTTTGAAAAATCATCTTTTATTTGGATTATCATTGGGGATTGAACCTGATTCTTAGTGCTGTGTAGTCCCCTGTTTGTAAAAAGAAAAGGAACCCTGGTGGCACAGTGACTAAGTGTTCAGCTTTCTAACCTGATGTTGGCCGTTTGAGCCCATCAGCTGCTCTGCAGGAGAAAGATGAAGAGTTGGCTTCCATAAAGATTACAGCCTTGGAAACTCTATGTTGTGGTACTCTTCTGTCCTATGGGGTCACTATGAGATGAAGTCGACTCAACGGCAATGGGGTTGTGGCTTGGTAGTTTTAAAAAGCTTGTTTATAGATAAAATCAACTTTTCGTTCTGGTCCTCTTCTTTTCAAGATGTATTGCCGTTGACAGGCCTTTTATGTTAAGAGCTGAATATGGAATCTGAGGCTGCAGTTGCAATTTATGTACTCATAAAACTTAAGGCCTTCACCAGCAATGGAAAAGCAATCAAGAATTGGTGAAAAAAAAACAACCTGACCCCCATCTGCTGTGCTTTATAGTATCTCCCAAGAGAGAGACGTTTACTCCAATGACTCCCTCGATGTTAACAGGAGGTTGCTCATGGTATCAGAGACAGCCTCCTTTTGAGTAGGGTGGACACAAGTGGACACACAGGTGGCATGATTTTATAGTCTCCAAGAGTAGCTTAGTCTATCACAAGGTGATTTACATGAACTAACTTGATAATGCCTTAAGTTTCATAGTTAGAACATTGTTTTTAGGATTTTGCTGAATAGGAATTTTTCCCCTATTAAAATGAAATGAAACCTTATTAACCTTTTAATTATATGTCAAGAGATTAAATAATGAGGTGTCCAAGTAGGTGGTCATAGTGAAGATGTAAAATTTGGGTGTGTATGTGTGAGGTCCTTGGAAGTCCAGCTATATAGATTGGCAAACAGGCAACTGTCAGTAAATATTAGAATGTCAAATGCTAAATCAAGAAGGGGTTTAGAACTGTATACTCTAAAAGGGATCATGTGGGAATTGTTGTTGTTGTTGTTAAGTGCCATGGAGTCAGTTCCAACTCATAGTAATCCTGTATAGGGTTTCCAAGTAGCAATTGGTGAGCTTGAACTGCTGATCGTGCAATTCAAACTGACGTTGCAGTCCAGTGCATTAACCCACAGCACAACATAAGTGAACTCTAAAGGAGCTCTGGTAGCGTAGTGGCTACAAATTGGGCTGTGAACCTCAAGGTCAGCAGTTCGAAACTACCAGTTTTTCTGTGGCGAAAGATGAGACTTTCTGCTACCGTAAAGATTTACAGCCTCGGAAACCCTGTACAGGGTCACTTTGAGTCGGAACCGACTTCACAGCACATAACCACCACCATCAATTGTATGTGAGCTTAGAGTACTCAGAGAGTGACTAGGAAAGTTATTTAGGGGAGAAGACACACATGTAAGTTCAATAATTAGAACCAGGACTTATGGCAAGGCTGATGAATGTGTGGTGAAAGTTGTTATTCTTATTTATTTTCTAACAGTTGTTTGTTGTCAAGTGCCATCGAAACAGTTCCAACTCATAGCAATTCTATATAGGACTTCTGAGTAGTGGCTGGTGAGGTTTGAACTGCTGATATTATGGTTCAAACCTATCTTCTAATCCTATAAACATGTGTTTATTAAGTTCTACTATGAGCAGACTTTGGAGTTTTGGTGTGTCGTTGTGGGATAAAGTATTGGACAGCAAGGTCAGCAGTTCAAACTCACTCAACTGCTGCTTGGAAGCCCTATGAAGGGTAGCTATGAGTTGGAATCCACTCGGAGGCAATTAACAACAACATGAGCAGACTTTGGGTTGGAACTTGGAATATGAAGACAGACATAATGAATACCATTCATGTGCTATGTTTTATAAAAGTGTGTATGTTGTGCTCTGGAAGAACTTGGTGGATTACCCAAAACAAACTTGGGAGAAGGATTCCCACAAAATGGGAGGTGAGACCTGCCTTCAAAAACTTTCAGTTAATGTGATGCAGACAGGTTTTTCCCCCATTTTGAAAGTTCGATTTACATCATTTCGCTTTTATCAAAGACTTACATAGTTCCGGTTTTCACTAAGTGAAAGACACCTGAAGAGAATTTTTGCTTTTCCAAATACTAAAGCTAGCATTCAGAATTTATTTTGCAGCAAGGTGTTAAAGAGGCTGCGCACACACCAAGCAGTGAGAGTGACATTGCATAGCTTTTTCTTTCAGGATCTTAGCATTAAGTCACCATAGCGTTGAGCTGTGTCTGTGAAGACTGCACATTACTTCTACTTTAGATTTTATGTGCTATTTGGTATACTTTGGTAGGTTACTTTTGGGGTCTGAGAAGTCTCAAACATTTTTTTCCATATAAATGATTGATAATTGCCTCTTTGCTTTATGCCATTTTGGTTTCCAGTTTCCTAGAACACTCTACTTTGCACTATGGGGATGGGAAAGGAGGGAAGCCTGTAAATACTTGATCAGGTGGTACAATGAATGGTATCTATGTCAGACAGGAAGGCTAAGGAAAGCTCCCATTAAGTGTTGAACACTGGATGAAAAAGAGTTAGGTAAAGACGAAGATTCTCAGCATTCTAGGCAGAATGACAGGTGTACAAATGTACATGGATGTGTGAGACTGGAATATTGAGAGAAAGTGTGTTGAGGGTGTCAAAGGCTAAGGCAAGAGCTAGATAACAAAGTACCTTAGATGCTAAGCTTTGCAGAACCACTAAAGATTATTTAAAAAGATGATGGGACAAGATTAGCATTTTTTAAAAAAGGTTTTTATTGTGGATTGAGTGAAAGTTTACAGGGCATAGCATCAGTTTTACATTGAACAAATCATATGCCTTGTTTCATTACATTGATTATAATTCCCTCCATGTACCATCAGTTAACAGTATTTCTCTCTATCCACTTTAGCTTTTTTAAAAAACACACAAACAAAAAAAACCCTACTCAGGCATATATAATAATTTACATCTCCAAAGGACACATTCTGCAAGTCTGCTCCTGGCCACCAGCTCATAGTCCTTCTCTTCTTAGTACATGAATCTAGAGTCCTCAGCGGCTCCCCCTCTCCATGCCCCCATCTCTGCCTTCATCTCTGGTGCTGCTGCTTCTCTGGATAAGGTCCTGCATTCTATTTATGCGTTCCTCTCTTGATGGTCCTAGACTCCTCTGTTTCTGGACTGTAAGATTAACTACTTCCCCTTTTTTGTTACAAAACTTCTACCTTTACAATTGTGACAGTCGCGATTAGTCATGATAACAGCTATTCACTATTGAATCTTACAAATCTTATCCCCATCTCTTTTCAACAGACCCATCTAACAAGATGACAGCTATTCAGTGGGACTCTTTCTTTCCCCCCATACTCTTAAGCTAAACTCCCTCTTGAAACCTTGTAAGCCAGTCACTTTGTGCCTTTATTGCCCCCTCATCTTAGATACCCAATGTCTAAGTTGCCCATCCCTATCTACCCTGTGTACAGAGTGGATAGCATTGAAACTTGATTTGAAGACTCTTTCCCTCTCTGTTGGTATTTAGAGTAACTACCACTCTGGGTATAGGTCAGGTTCATCATGAAGATGCATCATCTGTCAC
>NW_006408618.1:7252191-7265275 GCF_000296735.1 Chrysochloris asiatica
TATCCAACATGAATCTTAGGCCTTCTTCAGATTTTTTTTATACTTTTTTGTATTTGTTCTTCTATCTTAGTAGTGTTAAGAGATTTATCATCTAGCTCACTAGTTCTGGCTTCTATCTCTTCAATTCTACTCCTTTGCCCTTTCAGTGTATTGTCCATTTCTGATACTGTATTATTAATCGTTTGGACCTCTTTTTGTAGGTTTTGAATGATTTCCAATGCTATATCTATCTTATTTGATTGTTCCTGTAGTGCTTTCCTGACTTCTTCCTTATTTTTCTCAACTTCATTGTTTAGTGTTTTGATACATTTTATAATCACTGAATTCCTTCTCCGGCATTTCCAAAGCCTGCCCATCTTCCAGTATGGAGTGTAGATCTACTTCCAGCTCATTTGCCTCAGTCACTTTATCTTGTTTCTGAACATATGCAGATATGGTCATCTGCTTCTAGTTTTTGGGCATCTTCAGGGGTTATCTGTGGCCTTAATACTCAGATGGCTATGTATTTGGGTATTTTTTATGCTTTCTGATTGCCTCCAGGTAAATGTGATCAGGAAATGGGCTTCCCTTTTCACTCTTCCTGAGAAATTTCAAGATAACCACTGTTGGTCGTTTTGACGTAACTTAGAATTTAATTTTCAGCCTATTTCCTCTTTTGTCTGCTTGTCCCACTCCATAATCCCTGTTAAGCCCTTTTTTCTAGTTCTAAACAGTTCAGGGCCGGCTGTGGCTGTTTGGTTTTTATTGGAAACTGTCTCTTTAAATTTCAAGGAGATCTGTGTGCATGCATAGTAGAACCCTCCGAGGGTGGGGCTGAGGTGCGTACTAGCTCAGGCACCCCTATAGCCACCCGAACGGAGGTGCGCAGACAGCAAGGGACCAATGAACAGCTACCAAAAGAGAAGAATGTCCACACCTTTATCTCCGTGGTTGGTGAGAAATAGCAGACTTGGGAATGGGAAGTGGTGGTAAGAGAAGAATTCAACTTTGGACTTACTGGATTTAGAATGTGCAGGAGTACACATAAGTGAAAGTATTCAGTAAAACATTAGATAAGCAGTTTGAAATTTAATGAATAAACATGTGGATCAGGGTATCAACAAATGCAGAGTCATTGGGCAATTGGTGATAACAATGCTCTAGATTTGAGTGAACTCACCCATGGAGAATCTATAGAATGTGGAAACCAGACCATTGAATGATGAGGAGTTTAAAGAGAAGCCTGAAAACAAAACAGAAGTGGAAAAAAATTAGAAGCATATGTTGTCCCAGAAATTCAAGAGGAGAAAGCTTCTTTAAAGAACATGGGGTTGATAAAAGCAAAATGGGGTCCAAGGAGACTTTAAAAGTTGATGGAAAAACGGAATTAAAAGACAATGGAATTTTTGCCACCAAGTTTTTGAAGTACATATATCTGATGGGATATTGTTGTTGTTTTTAAGTGCTGTCAAGTGAGTTCTGACACATAGCGACCCTATATAGGATTTCTTAGGAGTGGCTGGTGGAGTTGAACCTCCAACCTTGCAGTTCAAACTTATCTTTCAGTACAGCGCTTATCCTACACCAGGACTGTGAAGAGATATTATTCACCCATAGAAAGGAGTACAATACTAATACTGTTGGCTAACCCTGGGTGGACCTTGAAAACAGTATGATGAGCGAAAGAAATCAGTCACAAAAGACCACAGTTTATATGATTCCATGTAAATGAAATATCCAGAATAGTAAAATCTATAGAAACAGAATGTAGTAGGATAGTTGGTTGGTTAGATCTTGGGGGTAAGGAAAGACAGAGGGTGGTAATGGCTAAGAGTGTTGGTTCTCTTTGTGGTTATAAAAATGTTCTAAAACTGACTGTAGTGATGGTTGTCCATATCTTCAAATATGCTAAAAACTACTAAATTATACACTTTAAATGGATGAATTGTGTGGTATATGAATTCTATCTCAAAGTTTAGTTTCTTAGCACTGCTGTGGCTTGAGAGAACAGAAATGTATTTTCTTACAGGTTGTTGCATTATTGTTAAGTACTGTGGAATCAGTTCTGATTCACAGTGACCTTTTACAGGGTTTCCAAGGAGTGCCTGGTGGGTTTGAACATCCGACCTTGTAGTTAGCAGTCCAGTGCTTATCACCTACAGTGCCACACCAGGACTATGTTAGGCGGCTAGAAGTCTGGATTTAGAGTGTGGCTTTTAAAGGTGGTTCTCTTTGTCTGTTTCAGTCTCTAGTAACTGGTGATCCTTGGAGTTCCTGGGCTTGTAAATTCATCAGTGTCTGTCACCCTCAGAAATCTTCTGTCTTTCCCTGTTTTTGCTTCTTTCTCTCTTTGTCTAAGTTGCTCCTGATAACTCAGAAGTGATTAGGTTTATGACACACCCTCCATTCATATGTCCCCATTGACGTGACAAAACCCTAAACTCAGCCAGGATTACATTTACAGGTATAGCAATGAGGATGTCATTGCATACTGGGGACACAAGTCAATCCACAACGCTCAATAAATCTGTCTAGAAAAAGAGAGTATGGGTTTAAATCATCAAGTTCAGGTATACAGGCTTACCAAAATAAGAACAGAAAAACCTCAATTGGATTTGGCAGTATGGAGAGTTTATTGGCAGAGTGAGTGGGAGGATTGTGTGATATGTGGGAGCAAAATACAGATGGCAGGGGTTGAGGAATGAATGGGAGGTGACAATGTGGAGATGACCTCTTTTAAGAACCTTGGCTGAGAAAGAAAGAAGGAAGTTAGAAGCTAAGGTTAAAGAAAGTAAATCTCTAACAATGAGGGTGACTGCAACCTATTAATATAGAAAGAGGAGAGCAAAGTACAAGAGTAAGAAAGGAGTGACTGACAAAGGAAATTGTGAAGAAGTTGAAATGATGGGATCCATTGCATTTTTGTTGGACAAAGAGAAGGAAGAAAGTGTGGGTGATGGTGGAGATACTTGTAACTGAGAAGGGGCAAAAGGAAGTGTTGCCATGAAGCTTCCGTTTTCTCATTAATGAGGAAAGTAAGTCTGCTAAGGTTGTGTGGGATGTGGTTTGATAGATGGCTGGTTTAAGGATGAGGTGAAATTTTGCACTAGTGAGGGAAATAGAAGAAGGAGCTGACTGGGAGACATAGTCAACAATGAGCATTCAACTAACATTGAAGACTAAAAATTAGTAGTGGCATTGGTCTTTGTGGTTGTGTGTATTTTCTCCTGCAGCATTTCAGAACCTGAAAATAAGAATGAATTCTTACACGGATTCCACTCTGAGATTTTGCAAGGCCCTTTGTGAGATTTTGAGGAGTAGATAGGTCATGTAATCAATTAAGTACATTCAACAACTAACTATAAGTTTGGCGGTTAAAACCCTTCCAGAGACACATTGGAAGAAAGGCCTGGCAATCTGCTTCCAGAAGATCACAGCCTCAAAAACTCTTTGGAGTGTAGTTCTGTTCTGCACACTGGGATTGCCTTGAGTCAGAGTCAGTCCATTTTAAGGTAACAGTTTGGCTTGATGTCTTGAATATATAAAAGAAAATGAAATATAGCTATCCTATATAGGGTTTCTGAGGAGTGATTAAATTGGAGCAGGGGTTAAAAAGTGATGTCAGAGGTTCGAGACAGTGGTCTAGTGGTCTGTGAGAGGCTTGTTCAAACTTGAATTTGTTGTTGTCAAGTGCCGTAGAGTTGATTCTGACCCATAGCAACCCTGTATAGGGTTTCCAAGGAGCAGCTGGTGAGCTCGAACTTCCGACCCTGCAGTTCAGACAGCTTTGCAGTCTGGCGCATTAACCCACAGTGCCACACCAGGACTCCAAACTTGACGTTAGCAATGGACTAAAGAGAGCCTTTCTGGTAAAAACAGGAGTGAGTAAATAGGAGGCCCATCTCAACGTGCTCTTCCCTCTTTCATTGAGTATCCTCGCAGTCTTATAACTCTTATAACAAACTTTGAAAGTTGCTGGTCTATGAAGAACTATTGTTTTTGTTAAGTGCTATTGAATCAGTTCCAACTCATAGCGACCCTGTATAGGGTTTCCTAGGAGCAGTTGGTGAGTTTGAACTGCCTACCTTGCATTTTAAACAGAACTTGCAGTCCAATGCATTATCCTACAGTGCCACATCAGGACTCCATGAAAACTATGAAGTGGTATAAAAGAACAAAATAACAGCAACAATTATAACAAGCATGTATTGAGCACATATCTAAATTTCACAATAACTCACTGAGTGAAGAAAAACTATTATCTCTATTTTTACAGATGAGAACACTGAAACAGAGAGAACTAGGTCACTTCTCTGAGAGTAACTGGCTGGTAAGGGAAGGAGCAAACAGAAGTGATGAGAGTAACTTAGTACTGATTTCTGAGCTGAATGATAAGCTGGTAAACTCTCCTTCCTTGGACCAAAGATGGGAGCTCTAGGTGGCACTGAATATGGGAATCAGGTGACCTCAGTTCTGGAGAGAATGAGGGATGCAGTGATTTGGGATTAGACTGAGCCTGATAGGATCAGTAAGACTTGGACAGTGGTATGGGGACAAAGGAAAGCAAGGAGTCAAAAATTATTCCAGTGAGTCCTGGTAAAGAATTTGGTTTGAGGAAGAAGGAAATTGGGCCAAAGGTGGAACAATAGGAGTCCATGGGTAATACAAATAATTAATACACTTGGCTACTAGTGAACTGAAAGGTTGGACGTTTGAGTCCACCCAGAGCATCTTGAAAGAAAGGCCTGGTGATTTGCTTCCAAAATTTCAGCCACTGAAAACCCTACAGAACACAGTTCTACTCCTCTACTCTGGCACACATGACACCATCCTGAGTTAGAACTGGCTCTATAGCAACGAGTTTTTGTAAAACGTCTAATGGTTATGTGTACTACTGAATTTAAGATTGTAGTTGTTGTTGTTCTTAGGTACCCTTGAGTCTGTTCTGACTTGTAGTGACCTAGTATAGGGGTTTCTAAGGCTGTAAAATGTGGAGAGTCTTATCCTTCTCCCACAGGGCAAGGTGATGGACTAGAACCGCAGTTCTTATCCTGTAGCACCACAAGCATCCATTTAAGATTGCTGCTGTTGTTGTGAGCCAGTTCCAACTCATAGCTGAGTTGTGAGTGGCTGAGGAGTGGCTGATGGATTTGAACCACTAACCTGTGCTTAGCAGTCCAGTCCTTATCCTGTAACGCTATATGAGGATTCCATTAGATTAGAAGACACTATTATTCACATTTGATAGATTAAGAAATTGAGGTTTTCAGAGATTAATTTGCCCAATATGATGTTGTTGTTGTTACATGCTGTTAATTTGATAGCTGCTCATAGCAACCCAGGTATAGGGCTTCTGAATAGTGGCTGATGAATTTGAACTACTGGCCTTGTTCCTAGCAGTCCAGTGCTTACCCTACAACACCACAGAAGCCCATGATGGTATCAAAACTTGGACCCTGGTATTTTCATTTTTGGATGAATTAATTTGGGGGGATGACAGTGAGTGAGCTAATTGGATATGGATATTTGTGCCTTGGAAAGAGACACATTCTCGAGATACAGACTTGGTACAGATATACTTAGTACTAATCATTGCAGTTACAATTTCCAAGGGCTATAAAGAAAAAGAGGATTCCTGATGTAACATTGTAAGATAAGCACTGGACTGCTAATCACAAGGTCAGTGGTCCAAACATACTAGTCACTCCTCAGAAACACTAAATAGGGTCACTATGAGTCAGAATTGACTTGATAGTACTTAATAACAACAATAACAAAAAGGAAAAAGAAATGAGAGAGAGAGGAAAAAAGATTTTGAAATGGGTAGTGGTGATGGTTGTGTAACATGGGGAGTGTGGTTGGTGTGGCTGATTGTACATATAAAAATGGTTGAAATGGCTAATGTTTTCTTATATATATATATATTTCCAAAATAAAAAAATTGAAAAATGTTTTCCAAAGGCTTGAGTATAAATGAAGTCCTGGTATGGTGCTTGCTGTAGGATAAGCACTGGACTGCTAAATGCCAGATCAGCAGTTAAACCCACCAGCCTCTCCTGGAAAATCCTATACAGGTTCACTGTGAGTCAAAACTAATTTGATGGCATTTCACAACATAAGTGTATACACACACATATCCACACAGACACATGAGAGGGCTTCAGGAAGTTCATGGGAAATTTCCATTATTTCTTCATTCCATTTTTCCACTGGCTTTTTAAAAAGCATCCTTATATATGGCAGAGGAACAAATGACTAGGGACTAAATATGAGTAGACACATATTAGAAGGCAGAAGGCAAAAGAGGAACTCTCTAGGAAGATAGCAAATGAATGAAGCACCTGTAATGTTGACTTTCATAGCATCAGTTTCAAATATTTATCCTGAACATCAGAAAAATATTTTGCATGACAATCTAGTATGGCTATGTGCTTTTTAATACATCTGCATAAATCAAAAGTTCCAAGATGCAATTTACTGTTTACATTGCATGGTGCATGCTGATCATTCCTCTTCTTTCCTTTTTCTTTTTTAAAAAAAGGTCAACAACCCACTAAACAGAGTTTATTACTGAATAATGGGTCACAAGTCAGTGTTTGGAAAACACTGCCATAAAGCTACCCAGGCACATGCAATGGGGTGTCATGGAGAGATTTTGTTCTCAGCTTGGCCCACCATTCTTAGAATCAGAGCAAATATCAAAGACTTTCAAATGATGGTCCTCAGTCATGTATCATGAGACATTGTGACAATTGCCTCATCTCTAAGGCCCACTCTCTTTCTGCTTCCCTACCCCAATGTTTGTTTTCTCCTCCCTTAATTTCCTGTTTTTCACTCAGCTCTTCTTGGTCCCTTTGGTCTGGAAATTTTTCCTGGGTTTGTTCTTTTTATTGTTTTTGTTTGTTTTTTGTTTTCTTTCTTTCTTTTTCTTTTTCTTCCCTAAATGAATTAAAATAATTTTAAGGCTGACCTTTCCATGTCATTTCCAATCTTCCCTTGTGGCTGTTTTATGCTTAACTATACTGTACCACAGTAGGAGAATGAACATTTTATTATGTGGTACATAGTTTTCATTATATACTAATTTAATTGTAAAACAAATGAGGTTGCAAAACTGATGTTACTCATAGCACCTCGTATAGTGCTGCCAAATGCCCTGAGTTAACCTGACATTACCAGGAATGAATCCTGGAGACCCAGAACCCACAGATCTAGGAATGCCAGATGAAGTTTGTCATAGTTCTAAAACCAGGCAATCAGTAAATAATACCAAACAACTTTCTCTCAGTGCTGTTTCCTTCCTCTGTGATTCCCACTCACAAAAAATGACATACAGTTGATGTGCTCTGTTACTGAGACTACAATAGTCACTCTGTCAACAGACACAATTGTAAACTGACTGTTTCACAAATTAGTAGAGACCTTCTTCTAGAGTATCCTTATTTTACAGAGATAATTATAGACTTTTAAAACATATCAACTATGTCTATTTCTTTGTCTCCATATTTAGATGAGAAAACTGATGGCTGAGTGCTTAAGTAGCTGTAACATAGATTGTCCAACTACTAATTTGTACAGTCAGGACTGGACAAAGGAGGAAAACAAATCAATTTGATTTTTTAAAATATGACTTAGAGATAGGAAAGTTGATAGAGTTGATGGGTTAATTTCAAATTCCAAATTGAATCTAAATATTTGGAAACCTTGACGTCAATATTTTTATTTCTATAACTGGAAAGATTGGTGCTTCACAAGTTGTATTGTTTATCATAATAATCTATGAAGCTTTAAAAAAATTATGATGCCTAAGTTCTATTGAACATATTTTAAACAACTCCCAGAAGTGATTATGATGAACAGAAAAATCTGGAAAATCCTGACCTAAAAAATGACACAAAAACTTGGGTTTATTGATTTATACAATACATCTTTATTTATTTATACAATAAATAAATTTTTATTTATTGTATAAATAAATAGAAGATAAATATTTATTTAGTGTATTCTATAAGAGTATGGTGTTGGAGGAGAATATTGAAAGTACCACAGACTGCCAAAAGAACAAGTACATATGTGTTGGAAGAAGTACAGCCAGAGTGCTCCTTGGAGGCCAGGATGGGCAGACTTCGTTTCTCATACTTCAGACATATTGTCAGGAGGGATCAGTCACTGGAGAAGGATATCATGTTGGGTAAAGTGGGGGGTCAGAGAAAAAGAGGAAGACCCCCAGTGAAATGGATTGGCACAGTGGCAGCATCAATGATCTCAAATGTAGAAAAGATTGTGAGGTTGACCTAGAACCAGGCAATGGTTCATTCTGTTGTGCATATAGGGTCGCGATGAGTTGGTACCAAGCTGATGGCACCTAACAACAAAAACCTAAGAGTCTGGGTTTTTCAAGGAGTAAAAAAGTGCTATATGCATTCAATGAACTTGTTATGCATAAGGTGTGGAATGATTGTACAAACGAACATGACAAGGTAAAATATGGTTACATGTTATGAGTGAGCTCTAGGCGTCCTGATGTGGTGCTCTAGGCTCTACACTGGGCTGCTAATTGCAAGGTTCAAGCCTACAAGCTGCTCCTTGGAAACCCTATACAGTGTCACTGTGAGTCAGAACAGACTCAATGGCACTTAACAACAATAAAGTTCAACCAAAGTGGAAATGTAGGGTTAGGTCATAGTTCTAAAGAAATAAAAGTCATCTGGATATTGATAAAACTTGGTAGGGTGAGGGTGTGGGTATTTAGACAACAGGAATAGCATGAATGAAAGTATGGGACATTTGGGGTACATGCAGGGAACAGAGGGAAATCATAATCAAATAGATTAGGGATACTTAAAGAGGAGTCCTGTGTGGCACTGCAGGATAATGCACTGGACTGCAAGGTTGGTTTGAATCACAAGGTCGGTGGTTCAAACATACCAGCTGCTCCTTAGAAACTCTATACAGGGTTGCTATGTGTTGGAACTGACTTGACAGTACATGACAACAACAACAGAGAAGGATAAGCTAAGAGGAAGCTGAAGAGCAAGATCATAAGGCATGTTCAATATTAAACTAAGATTTGGTGGTGGTAGTTACATGCCATGGAGTCAGTTCCAAGTCATAGTAACCCTATATAGGGTTTCCGAGGCTGTAAATCTTTACGGGAGCAGAAAGCCTCATCTTTCTTCCATGGAAGAGCTGGTAGTTTTCAAGCTGTTGACCTGGAGATTAGCAGGTTAATTATTGGGCAGTGAAGAACCATGTTTGGTTTCTGATCAAAGGCTGTCTTGATCAGTACTTCTTTCTTTCCTTCTTTCCTTCCTGCCTTCCTGCCTTCCTGCCTTCCTACCTTCCTGCCTGCCTGCCTTCCTTCCCTCCCTCCCTCCTTCCCTCCTTTTAACTTTTTATTGTGAATTGAGTGAAGGTTAACAGACAAGATCATCAGCTTTACTTTCAACCAATCATACATTTTGCTTCATCTCAGTGATTACACTCCCTTCCCTGCAACACAATTATCCTGCTTCCACCCTATGGCTTGCCTTTCACAAATCAACAAAGCAAAAATATTTGATGTACACATATAAAAAAAAAAAATACATACTTATTTAAGTGTCCGAAGGGCACAGTTTTCAAGCATGCATTCTTCCCACAGGCACACAGCCTTTCTCAGTCCATGGTCCTAGAGTCCACAGCTACTTTATCTCTCCATGCCATTGCTGCTCTCCTAGGTAGGATGTCACATTACACTCATGCTCTTCTTTCTTCATGGCCCTGGATCTTCTGTTCCTGAAATGAAAGATTAACTACTCTCTCCTTTTAGTTACAAATCTTCTACACTTAAAGTTGTGACCATTGTGATTAATAGACTATCAATTACTCATAATTGAATCATAAAATGCTATTACCATCATCCCCATCTCCTTTAACTAGATCCATCTGGAAAAGGGGAAAACTATTCAGTGAGCATTCTACCTTAATTCCTCATTCTGAAGCTAAGCTTCCTCATGAAAGCTTGTAAGCCAGCCACTTCATGCTTTTATAGCCCCCCATGTTTGATAGACAATAGCACTTCTTTCTTGAAAAATCATTACTATTATTTTTTATAAAGCTTTTATTATGAATTAAGTGATAGTTTACATGGGAGAACATCAGTTTTGCACTCAACCAATCATATTTTGTTTCACTGTAATGATTACAATCCCTGCTCCATGCACCATTGGTTAACAGTACTTGCCTTTATTCCCCCCCCCTTTTTTATGTACACAAAACATGCAGGAATATATAATTGTTTAAACAACCATGGATATATTTTGCAAGGCAGCCTCCTGTCTGCCAGAACACAGCCTTTCTCTTTCCATGAGTCTAGAGCCCTCAGCTGCTTTTATGTCTCCATGTCATCACTTCTGCCTTGGTCTCTGGTGTCACTGCTTCTCTGGCTAGGATCTCATGTTCTGCCCCTGCTCTTCCCTTTTGATTGTCCTAGCATCCTCTCTTCCTGGAACACAAGATTAACTACTCCCCTCTTTTTGTTATACAACTTCTGTATTTACAGTGGTGACAATTGCAATTAGTTATGATAACAATTGTTGTTGTTGTTGTTAGTTGCCATTGAGTCAGTACTGACTCACAGTGACCCTTTGCAAAACAGAATGAAAAACTGCCCGATCCTGTTGTTGCCATACTTGAGCCCATTGATGCTGCCACTCTCCAATCCATCTCGCTGGGGTCTTCCTCTTTTTCTCTCACCCTCCACCTTATCAAGCGTGATGTCCTTCACCAGCAACTGGTCCCTCTTGACACTATGTCCAAAGTATGAGAGATGAAGTTTGGCCATCCTGGCCTTCAAGGAGTACTCTGGCTGCACCTTTTCTAACACAGATCTGGTGGTTCTTTTGGCAACAGATCTGGTGGTTCTTTTGGCAGTCCATGGCACTTTCAATATTCTCCTCCATCACCATAATTCTTCTACGGTCGTCCTTATTCACTATCCAGCTTTTGTATGCATATAAGGCTATTGAAAATACCATGGCTTGGATCAGGCGCACCTTAGTCCTCAAGCTGACGTGTTTGCTCTTCAACACTTTAAAAAGTTCTTGTGCAGCAGATTTTCTTAATGCAATACGTTGTTTGATCTCTTGACTGCTGCTTCCATGAGTGTTGATAGTTGATCTAAGAAGAATGTAGTCCTTGACAGCTTCAATCTTTTCTCCATTGATAAGAGTGTTGTTTATTGGTTCAGTGGTGAGGATTTTTGTTTTCTTTACATTGAGATGCAATCCATACCAAAGGCTGTGGTCTTTGGTCTTCATCAGTAAATATTGTTAAGTCCTCTTCACTTGCAGCAAACAAGGTTGTATCATCTGCATATCGCAGGTTGTTAATGAGTCTTCCTCCAATTCTTCCTGATTCCATGTTTTTCTTTATCTAACTCAGATTCTCAGATTATTTGCTCAGCATGCAGGTTGAATAAGTTTGGTAGAAGAATGCAACCGTGTTGCATACCTTTCTTCATTTTAAACCATTCAGTGTTCCTATGTTCTATTGAAACAACTGCCTCTTGGTCCGTGTACAGATTCCTTATGAGCACAATTAAGTGTTCTGGAACACTCATACTTTGCAATGTTGTCCATAGCTTCTCATAAGCCACACATTACTCACTATTAAATTTAAAAAAAAAAAAAAAATCCTGTTCCCATCTCCTTTCACCATAGACAAGGTAAAAACTATTCAGTGGGAATTCTACCTTCCCCTCATTTCTCTGAAACCAAACTCCCTCTTAAAACTTCTAAGCCAGCACTTCATGTTTTTATAGCCCCCCTCCCCCATTTTGGTTACCTAGTGTCTAAGTTTCCTGTCCATATCAACCCTAGGTACTGAGGGGATATGCTTGATCCTTGATGTGAATGAATACTCCTTCCCTTGTAGCTGATATTTTGAAGTAATACATCCATAAGTAAAGGTCAAGTTCATCAAATTTTAGCAATTTATGTTTGCTTCCTTTATCAAATTTATTTATTTTCCTCTATTCAAGTTCTATTCAAAGCTATTGAAGCTAGGTCAAATGGGTACTATCTGCAAGTTTGGGTATTTTAGTGTGTCTCACCCAACTTGAAAAGTTATTTTGAAGAAGGATGCAAACTTGTTAGAGTGGGAACAACCTGAATGTGAGCAGGTAGATTAGAAGAATAACAGGATTGCTTCAAGCCAAAACTTCCTCATTGCTTGCTCACTGTCTCTCATCTGTAACAATGCACTCATGGACATTTTTCACATGCTCCTCCCCTGCCTTTTGAGTCACTGAATCAGCAGGACATATTCAACAAGATGTGAGAGCTGATAATCAATGAGCTGCTGAACCCGGGAAAAATGGTTCTGCAGTAATTTCAAATGCAACATGAATTGTAATTTTAAAAGTTTAAGTTATTCTTATGGTTTTTACAGGGATTGCATTAGATCAGAAATCTTGAGCACAAGGTCCCAAATAGGATGATAGCATTACATTCTTCTGAAAGTGAAGAGTTACAGGGTATGAGAGCTACTTCCAACCCTTTGGGTTGAATTGCTTTTCTTATACAAGGGTGAATAAGCGTGGTATTGGTGGACAATGACTCTTGATTCAGTTGATAATCTTGCCCTATCATGAATATCTTTCTTTTCTTGTCTCTCTCCCAACTCTGTTGCTTCTTTTCTTAATCATCATATCAACTTTTATTTTTATTATTTAATTTTCTCCTTATTGCCAACCTCTTCTCTGACCAAAAATATCACAATGGCCCTTTTCCTTGGGACAGTAGGGAGTGAGGATTATTTACTAGTTAGGGTAGAAACATTTTCTTTTGAAGTGATTTGTCAGAAATGTAGTGGTTGGCATGCTTGAGCCTTTTTTGTGTGGCTATTTTATCTATCCATCTCCTTGAGGGTTCCCCTCATTTCTGTTGACCCTCTACTTTTGCAACAGTGATGTCCTTTTTAATTCCAAATGTCTTGCACATTGTTAGGAAGTAGTTGTTGTTGTTGTTATGTGCCATGGAGTTGGTTCCGACTCATAGCGACCCTGTACAGGGTTTCTGAGGCTGTAAATCTTTACGGGAGCAGAAAGCCTCATCTTTCTCCC
>NW_006408618.1:7265415-7288186 GCF_000296735.1 Chrysochloris asiatica
TGTGTGTGTGTGTGTGTGTGTGTGTGTCGTGTGACATCAGGTATGCTAATAATGCTTTACTTCTTAGATTTTTCAATAGAGTCATAATTTCAAATATATTGCTTTACTATCTAGTCAAATACACTTAGACTATAAAACCATGTCCTACTTTTTAGTTTAGAAAACATGCTCACCATACTTCTGAAAAATTTGCCTGAATCTGTACTCCAAACTTAGTACATATTGAAAAAAGAACATTCCTGGAGGTATGTTACATACTTATTTTGGAAAAGGAAAGAAAGAAAAAGTGGTGGGAAGGAAGAGGTTGTTGGTAGAGATTTGGCGGGTTTTCTTCAGTTCTGGTAGAAGTCCTCTCTGGAACAATTTACTCAGCATTTTCATTGGCAGACCTCAGCAAAGCCATTAGAACTATTAAGTAAATGTATTGTTTTGAGTTTTCTTTGGTCCAACCTTCCCCATTATTTAGGGAAATGGAATTGCACATTCATAGGGAAGATGGAAGAATGAATGCTAGAAAAATCAAATTCTCCTTCATGGTGCTGTGGATGAACAAGCCAGATAGCTGAGGAGAATGGAGAATTCCTAGCCCCTACAAATTCCCATGTGCCAAGTGCAATATTGGATCTGATCAGGATTCTTGGATTTTTTTTTTCACTTTCTGGTTAACAAATAATCAGAGCTTTGCGAAAATCCCTCTAATAAATTATGCAGCAGCCTTTTTTTTTCTGTATTCTGGCAATGGCACTTTTTTTTTTTTTTTTTTTTTTTTTAGAATGTCTTGTCTATTTAGGAGTAGAAGGCCTTGATCTGGAGTATCCAATCTTTCTGACTTAAAAATAAACTTGGGTTTTAAAAAAAGTGTGTGTGTGTGTGTGCAGAAGGCAAATGATAGTATGTTGAATATTAAAAATATTTTGTTAATATATCCTAGAGTTGGAAATGTTGACCCTTTTTTTCTTTATAAAAAGATGAGGCCAAACAGATGGCCTATCCATCCTTTCTTTTCATCTTGGGTTTGGTAGAAATGCCAGGTGAAAAGAACTAGGATGAATTCACTTGGTTCTTACATCTCTATTTTCTCTGTTGGTTCTCTTTGGTTGAATCCTCTCTTAGTTGCAAATGCAATGTTGTTATTAGTTACTACAGAGTCACTCTGACCCATGGTGCCTCCTGTGTACCAGAACGCAATGTTGTCCAGTACTGCAATGCTCTATGTGACTATAGTATCAGTCCATCTCCTTTTGTGTTTCTCTCATTTTTGCTGACCCTCTCCAATACCAACCATGATGTGCTTTTCAATGATTGCTCTTCCCTATTGACTTGTCCAAAGTAATTAACCTGGACTCTATCCTTACTTCATTCCAATTATATTTCTTCTAAGATGGATTTGTTTGCTCTTCTTGCAGGCCAAGGTATAGTCAATGTTCTTCATCAAAAACTACAATTCAAATGTATCAATTGTTCTCTTTTCATTATCCAACTTTTTCATGCATATGAGATGATCAAAAAGACCATGGGTTTGGTCAGATACACCACAGTTATCAAGGGTGATATATTTGCTTTTTAAAAAATTTTAAAGGGCTTTATTGTTGTTTGGTTTTGCTTTTGCAGCATCTTTTCCCAATACAATGTGTTGTGTAATTTCTTGACTACTGCTTGCATGGAGTCCTCCCTGGTGTGGCATTGTAAGATAAGTGTTGGACTGTTAACCGCAAGGTTTGCTGTTCAAACTCACCAGCCACTACTTGGAAACCCTATATTGGGTCGCTGTGAGTAGGAACCGACTCGATGACACTTAACAACTACAACAACAACTTCCAGTTGAAGGTTGTTGTTCTTAAGCACCATCAAGTCGATTCCAACTCTTAGTGACCCTGTGTAAGGTTTCCAAGTAGTGGCTGGTAAGTGCAGTGTGAGCCAGATTATCAGGGATGGGGTGAGGTGGTTGTAAGGACATGAGATAGGTTGGTAAAATCTGTGGTTTTAATGGTGACTCCTGTAGCTGTGGAGTCCTAGTGTGGCACTGTGGGCTAATGTGCTGGACTGCAGTGTCGTCTGAACCACAGAGTTAGTGATTCAAGCTCACCATTCATTCCTTGGAAGCCCTATACAGGGTTGCTATGGGTCAGAATTGACTCAACGGTACTTAACAACAACAACTAGAAGCTGTGTGATTGACAGTTGGGAGAAAGCTGAAACTACAGGTGGGAAGAGACAGTTGATCACTGCTGTAGTTGAACCTGTGACAATGACATTGGAGTGGAGGAGACAGAATTGAAAATAATAGGTAAAATAGGCAAGTCGCCATGATTGACTGTACATTTGGGTGGGACTGGATGATGAGGATAAGCCTCAAGTGTCTACCTATGAAAAATGGAAGGCAAGATCCTTCACCTAGAAATGTTAGCACTGAATTGGAAGGCTTTGTCTTACTAGCCTCTAGTTTTATGGAATTATGACTATGGCAAACTCTTCCTTTTGAGAGTGAAGAAATTAAATCATAGAATAGTTGACAGAGTTGGCTCATTTATTGGTCTGAAAATGCTTGCCTTTCTTGGGTATATGTTTTTTCTCTGTGAGCATAAAAGGTGTAGTAGAACTTACTGAATCCCAAAATAATAACAACATATAGCTACAATTCATTTTGTCCTTCCTCTGAATAGGTGCTATGCTAAGGGATTTATTAAGCATGCCATTTAATCTTCACATTAGTCATAAGAGATAATTTTTACCTTATATTAGACTTGAGAAAACTGAGGCTTAGAGAGATTTAAATGTGTCTAGGGCCACACACTTAATAAATATCAGAACTGGATTGCAAATTCCTGTCTCTCTGAATTCAGCCCCAAGGTCTAGAAACATACTTTAGTATAGTATACTTTTTCCATAGCTGGCCGATTAGTACATATTTTGGATTTGTAGGCCACAATCTCTTTTGTTGCTGATGTTCCTTCTCACTGTTTTTCTTCACCTCCTCCTTCTTCTATGTTATGTGTGTACGTTTCAACAGTTCTTTACAAATGTAAAATTACTGCTTTGTTCAAAGATCATACATAAGCAGGCCAATGGCTGGATGTAACCCACCAAGGCCATAATTTGTTGACTCTTGGTATAAAGCACACACACACATCCACACAACTCTTTTAGAGTGTGTTAGTTGTGAAAGGATAATGTGGGGAGTACTGGGTGGAAGGAGAAAAATGGAGAAATAGTTTTGGGTTTCCTGGGTAAAGGGAAATCCAGCTGTAATTGAATATCCATGGTAAACACAAGGAGACCACAAGAAAGTGAGTCATCACTAGGCCATAGTGAATATGCTCACTCAGCCAACAAGTGATCCTTAGATGGCTTCAAAGCTTTAATGTCATAGGAGGGGATTAGGAGAGAGTTTGAGGAGAAGAAACGTGCTCTTTAGATCACTGTTGGTGTCTTTCTTTGAAAGGGAACATAGAAGTGGCTGAAAGGGTTATCTTTCTGGGCACCAACTCTCAGAGAAAAGAGGGTGAGGGATACATATGGAGATGGGAATGGAGAAGGGAGCGTGTGTAGAGTACATCGGTGTATGTGTATAGAATTCCGTTTCTTCAAACAACACATGCAACTTTCAGATGGATGAGAATGGTATAGCATTTTTCTGGAACAGAAATAATAATTCATTTACAGAGTTGGCTCTGTTTACAAATGATAATTCAAAAGTCAAACAAAAACTCTCCCATCACAAGTTCAGTTAGCAACTTCTTACACTGAATAATGACATGAAGTATGTGAGTTTATGAGAATTTCTCAGGTAAGATGGTGAAATTAGGAGTTATCTGTCCCTTGAGGCATGATGATAAGTGAGTTTGAGATGCAGGTTTACACTTCTTAGCAAGTTATGAGCACCATCAGAAGGGACAAGAGAGCTTTGACAGCTTTAGATCTTTCTAAGTTTTATCTCTTAACATCCAGTAGAGCTTGTCTTAGATGACAAAGGCAGAATGTCTTGTAAAGGCCCATGCGATTAGCTAGCTATCCTTTTCACTGAAATGTTTTATTTAAAAGTGTCAAATATGGATACAGAAATGGATGTTTTCTTCATTAAGTCTGCGTATATTGCAGTGGAATTTATTTTGGTTCCTTTCAGGAACTCAATATTGAAAAAAAATTGTCTGTTTCTGTAGAGATTATGCTGCATAGAGAGCAGGTTCTGGAATTAGAAGGATCTCAGTTCAAGTTTCAACTTTCCATCAACATAATGCAATAAATTCTATGCTAAAGGGGCATACAGCATGTTAAGGTAGTACTTAGGCTAAGAACCGATTCTTGACTCAGGTGAGATGTCAGAGAAGACTTCCTGGAAGAAATTACATTTGTGCCAACTTTTAATAAATGGATAGTTGTTAGCAGAAAATACAGGGAAAGAATATTCTAGGAAGCAGAAATATTTATACAGTTGCATGGAATCCAGAGAGAGCTCAACACAGGCTCAGTGCTACAAGTACTTTGGGAATGTGGTACATAGAGTGAAAAAGGAATAATGGTCAGTGATAAAGTGGGACCTTAGAAATGTGAAACGACTTAAATTTTGTCCCAAATACACTGGGTTACAACTGAAGTGGTTTAGACAAGTGAGTGACTTGATCAGATTTCCATGGGAAAAGGATGGAGAAAAATTGGAGATAGGCCATTTGCTGAAGAAGGAAAAAAAAAAAAAAAATTGCTCATTTCAATAAACCAGGAAATAAAGTGTGGTGACCTTAAGCAATGGCAGTATGGATGATGGAGGAGAAAGATTTTAGAAGTACTCAGAATATAGAATTTACACTGATTGGATGTAGAATTGTGAAAGAGGGAGATTAGGATCACTGCCTTTTAGGGTTCTGGGTTGAATAGAGAGTATTGGTGAGGTTTGTCTCCATGATAGGGAAATGCAAGAAGTGGAAATTAAAAGGGAGAAAGAATTGAGTCTTAAACTTGTTTAGTTTGAGGCCCTGTAAGACACTCAAAGGTTGATGCTAATATTTGTCTACACCTCAGGAGACAGATCTCAGCTAGAGACACGTTCTGGAGTCATCATTACAGAAGAAGCTGTGGGAATGAATGATTTTACTCTAGGAGACTAGAGGGGGTGATAAGTGAGAAAACAGAGCATAAGAGTATGGTAGAAGAAAGGAGAACCTTGAAAGGGATTGAGAAGGATTGGCCATAGAGATGGGAGTTAAAAGCCAAGTTGAAAGAAAGTTTCAGGAAAAAAGTGGCAGTGGTGTCAAATGTCTCAGAGAGATCAAGAAGGTAAGGTCTGAATAGAATATTTGGAAGATTACTGATGATCCTGAGACTTTAATTTAGAATGTGCAGTTTTACTGAGAATGAAAGCAGAACATTTTCGTTGAATCTGTTTCTTTCTTTTCATTTTCATTGTGAATTGGGTGAAACAAATGTATTATTTGTAAATTACTGAAATGAATGATAGACTTTGAAATTATTAGTAGAAATTTCTATTTTTGAGCTACTCCTTAGCTGCTCCTGAGAGCACAGTGGGTCCATATGATAAGCACTGAACTGCGATTCACAACGTCCATGGTTCAAGTTCACCAAGTCCTTCCACAAGAGAAAGATGAGGCTTTCTGTTCCTGTGAAGATTTAAAGCCTTGGAAACCCTACACAGGGTTGATATGAGTTGGAACCTATTTGATAACACTTAACAGCAACAACAAAGATATTCCTAGCCAGAAATTACAACTGGATTTGGAGGTGAGCGTGGAAGTATTTGCTCACCAATTCTTCCCAGCTAATACTCCCCCTTTGTCCCACAATGAGTATTTCACATATTCTAACTCTTCTCAAATCTCTGCACTTTCATCACCTCACTCTCAAGAAATCACCTTACTTCCTACTTCATTATGAAAGCAGCATAGAGCCTGTTTAAGTGTAACCAAACACTTCATGGGATTTGTTTTCCTTGTTCAGAGGTTTAGGACCATGTTTTCTTGGTAATTCCCAGTCAATTCATCTAATACTATGCTCAGTGTTTATGTCCTACCTCCTAGTTTATTGTGTAGTGTCTGTGTCTTAAAAGTTTTCAAGTTGCCATTCAAGGCACATTGGCTAGTTTCTATTCACCTGAAACAGCAGAGGAAAAGGAAATACAAATCAGAGAGGAACTAGAATGTGCATCTGATTCCCTCCATGAATGACTACCTCCTTTATCATGAGACCAGAAGAACTGGATGGTGCTCAGCTACCATTACTGAATGTTTTGCTTGAAGAATCTACAGAATAATTCTGATCAAAAGGAGAAAATGCAAAACAGAATTTACAGATCTAATGGAATCCCAACTTTCTGGAGCCATTGAAGCTGGATAAACTTCTAAAAATTATTTTCCTAAAATAATCTTTAAACCTTAAACTGAAACTGTTCTATGAAGTCATCTTGTAACCAAATGTTAGTTTAACTCAACTGGTAAAGAGTATCTTGCCTTGAGCATTGTGCTGTTTTAAATATTTTATCTATATGAAAACAGAAAGTCCAAAGATTATATGAGAGGAAGTTAAAGTCTCTTCAGTGGAAGCATGCAAAAGCCAGAAAAAAATGCTTTGCTAGAACAATCCCAGAGCTTTAAATTCAATATAAAGTAAGGGGAAATAGTTTTGGGGGCCTACCAGTGGAGAAATCTAATGAGGCAAGAAGGAATACAGAGATTTCTATATCAATCGGGACTCTGCCTCTGACACCCAGTCTTGGTGGAGGTCAGAGGGCAGGGAGTGAGTGGCTAGGGAGTGAAAAACACCCAGCAACTTACGGAAAAAAAAGTGGGAATTTTTTTTTTCTTCTTTCATTGTTTTTCCTTCAACTCCTGCACTCCGCCCTGTCACACCCTTTCTGTACAGCTCAGGTGTCTTCACATGGGTGGGAGCACACCCCCAAAAGGGTCCAGCATTGTACACACAAGGCACTGTATTCCCATGGTGCAAAGTAGCTGAAAGTCCGAGCTGAATGAACAGAAGGTAATCCTCTGGTGAGCTCTTATGAAGTCTGACTGTGGGATTTAGCCTGGAAATTGGCTCTCTTACTTGGGCCAGAGCTTTTATTTTTGCCCTATCTAACAAAGGACATCAAGTCCAGCCATACAGCCAAGCCATGTTTGCACTCTGTAAAACCCCAACATTAAAGGCAAGAGCCAACATCAACTACTATATACAAGATCAGTATGTAAACACACGAAAGGAAGAAAGACGCTGTGGATATGGAGAGACCTAACTGATGATCAGAAAAAAAGTGTGAACAATCTTTCTTCCACTCATTTCTCATTCTCTGTCTGTGCACCTCCACAGTGGTGACTAGAGGGGTTGCCTGCGCAAGTAGCACACCCACCCACCGCTGAAGGTTTCTGATGTGCACTCACAATGATCTACTAAGCAAACACCACTGGACTAATTTACTACAGGGTTTTTGTGTTATTGCCTTTTTTTTTCTTCAGTTTTTGCTTTCATTTTTTATTATTATTATTTTTTACCTTTTTCATTGTACTTTTTTCCTTGGGGTGGGAGCTTTCTCTCCCTACATTACCCAAGAAGAGACAGCAATCGTGGCCATATAGCCAAGCTACAAGCATACCCTATAATATCCCACCATCTGGGCAGACGCCAACACCAGCTGCTACATATTACATAGATAGCCAACACTTGCTAAGATTGCTCATAATTGAGTAATAAGATATGTGAACAGGGAAGCCTATCTCCGGAACATATCCATAAGGAAGAACTCAGTAAGCTTAATAATATAGCAACATACATTCATTTAATCATTGAAAACACATCTAACTATTGAAAATGTCCAAGAAACCACAAAATATCTCGGCACATGCCCAGAAACAGAAAAGAGCAACTGAGACAAATGAGCTGGAGGTAGGCATAGACTTCCAATTAGAAGAAGAGCAGGCTTTGGAACTGCCTAAGAAGGAATTCAGGAAAATGATATTGAGACAAATCCAAATGCTTCACAGAGGGGTGGAGGAAAATAAGGAAGAAGTCAGGAAAGTGCTACAGGAACAATCAGATAAGATAGATATAGCATTGGAAACAACTCAAAACCTGCAAAAAGAGGTCCAAATTATTAATAATAAAATATCAGAAATGGACAATACACTGAATAGACAAAGGAGCAGAATTGAAGAGATAGAAACCAGAAGCAGTGAGCTAGAAGACAAATCTCTCAGTAAGTTAAGAAGAGCAAGCAGAAAAAAGGATAAAACCTGAAGAGAGTCTAAGATTCATACTGGACAACATGAAGAGGAATAACTTAAGAATTATTGGCATTGCGGAACAGGAAGAATCACAGAAGTCCACAGAGGAGATAATTGAGGAGCTACTGGAAGAAAATTTCCATAAAATCTTGAAGGATGAAAGGATAAGTATTTGAGAAGCTGAACAAACCCCAGGAAGCATAGAACCCCAAAAGAAAATCACCAAGACATATCATAACCAAGCTCTCCAATATCAAGTACAAGGAGCAATTCCTAAAGTCAGCCAGGGAAAATAGAAGTGTTACTTACAACGGTAAATAGTTTAAGCTCTTATCTCTCAGCAGAAACCATGTGGCAAGAAGGCAATGGAGAGGCATATATAAAACTCTAGAAAAAACAACAACGAAAAAACTACCAATAAAGAATCATCTACCCAGCATAGCTGTCAATAAAATATGATGGTGCAATCAAACCATTCCAGGATAAACAGAAGCTAAGAGACATTGTCAAAGCCAACCTAGCATTTCAGAGCATCTTATAGGGAGTTCTTTGGACTGAAAACCAGCATGAACAGACAACAACCAGAGATAGACACATGTGGCAACACCACCTGGAACCCAGTCAACAGATAGAAGAGTCCAGAATAGCATAATATTACAACAACAAGTTCAGAGGCCCTGGGAGGTCAGTCAAGAAGCAAAATAATGACAGAATTAAGGAAGAGAAAAATATAGGAACAGAGATCCAGGTGGTGAGGAGGTCAGGTAGAGTGCAGGATAAAATAGACTGTCTCAAATGGAGCAAACAGTTGGTAAATCATAGGGCAACCTCAAAGAAAATTAATACTTCACAACATACCAAAAAAACGAAGATCCAAGAAGAGCATGGGAAAATTAAAACTAAGAAGAAACTGAAAAGAAAGAACACTAAAAACATGAACTCAGCACAGGAAGGCTACAAATCTTTACGGGAGCAGAAAGCCTCATCTTTCTCCCATGGAACAGCTGGTAGTTTCAAACTGCCAACCTTGATGTTAGCAGCCTGATTCATAACCACTACGCTACCAGAGATCCTTATTTCTCCTTTAGTAACTGATTAATTTCACTCAGCATACTGTCTTCAAGGTTCATCCATGTTACTTGGTGGTTAACAGCTTCCTTGTTATTCTTCAAGGTGGTATAATATCCTATTGTGTGTATATACCACAGTTTGTTTATCCATTCTTCCATTGATAGACACTTAGACTCTCTCCATCCTTTTACTATTGTGAATAATGCTGTTAGAATGTTGGCATGCATGTATCTACTTATGTTATGTCTTGTATTTCTTGTGGATATATACCAAGTAGAGGGATTTTTGGATCATAAGGTATTTCTATTTCCAACTTTCTGAGGAAGTGCCATACTGTTTTTCAGAGTGGTTGGACCATTTTGCAATCCCACCAGAAATGTAGGAGGGTCCCAGTCTCTCCACATATTCTCCAGCAATTATTATCCTCTACTCTTTTGAACTTCACTGTTATTGCTAGTGTGAGATGATATCTCATTGTTGTTTTGATTTCTATCTCTCTAATGACTAATGATCATGAACATTTCTTCATGTTTGTTGGCTGCCCAAATGTCTTCTTTGGTGAAGTGTCTGTTCATGTATGGTGCTCATTTTTATTGGATTATTGATCATTTTCTTGTAGAGGTGTTGTGTGCAGGGGAGAAGGTAGAATCCCCACTGAGTGGTTCTCATCCTGTCTAGACAGGTCTGATGAAAGGGGATGGGGACAAGACTCTCATGATTCAATAGTGAGTAATTGTTATCATGACTAATTGCAATTGTCACAATGTAAAGGTGGAAGTTTTGTAGCAAAAAGGGGTGAGTGGTAGACTTTACAATCCCAAAGCAGAGGACCTTGGGACCATCAAGGGAGAAATGTAGAAATGGAGTGTGGGACCCTACCCAGAGATGTGACAATGCCAGAGGTGGAGGCAATGATGATGACCTGGAGAGACCGAGCAGCTGAGAACTTTCGACTCCTGGAGGGAGAGGGAATGTGTGCTGGTAGCCAGAGGGCAGGCTTGCAGGGTGTGCCCTTTGGCTGTTTGAATGATTGTATATTCCTGAGTGTTTTGGTGCACATCAAAAAAAAAAAAAAAACCAAAGAAACAAAGGGAATTGAAGCAAATGTTGTTGAATGATGAAGCATGCAGGGGATTGTAATCATTGCAGTGAAATGAATATGATAGGATGAGTGTAAAACTGATGCTCCTGCATGTAAACTATCACTCAATACACACTAAAACTTAAAAAAAAAAAAAAAAAAAGATTATATGAGAAACTTAGGGGGCAGTTGAGTTGGTCTTAATGATGGTGGAATCATTAAGGATATCAAGAATGATTGCAGAACTTGAATGCAATCAATGTCACTGAAGTGTACACATAGAAATTGTTGAATTGGTATATGTTTTGTTGTACATATTTTCAGAAAAAAAAAAAAAAAGTAAGCTGCATAAAGCAGAGGAATGTTCCTTCAAAATGATAGTTGGTGTTGTTAAATGCCATCAAGTCAGTTCCTACTCATAGCAACTCTATATATGGTTTCTGAAGAGTGGCTAATGAATTTGAACTGCTAACATTGTGATTAGCAAGTAGTCCAGGGAGTTAAAAGAAATCAGGAGTAAATATTTCAGATGGCATCAACCCTTAAACCCACTGGAATATTTTCCTCCCTCCCTCCATGCTTTCTATTGTATGGCCGGCCATATGTCCCTCATTTTCTTCGATGAGGTTCTCAAGAAGTGGACCTTAAGACAGGGATGTGGATACATTTGATTTATTGAGGGGCCTTTCTCGGGAGGTGTGAAGGGAACAGAATACAGGAAAAGAAGAGGTTAAGCGAGCTTGTGTACTCAGTTGGAGTGAAGTTTTAGCCTTACCTTCCAGGAGCTCAGGGGCATGAATTGCACCATGGATTTGGTGAAGAGCCTGGTTTTCGTACCCTCCTAGGAGTCCTGAGGAGTCCTGGTGTGGTGCTGTGGGTTAATGTGCCAGACTGCAAAGCCGTTTGAACTGCAAGGTCGGCAGTTCAAGCTCAATAGCTGCTCCTTGGAAATCCTAAACAGGGTTGCTATGTCTGAACCAACTTGATGGCACTTAACAACAACAACAGGAGTCTTGGTGTGGCACTGAACAGCAAGGTAAGTTTGAACTACAAGGTTAGTGGTTCAAACTCACCAGGTACTCTGTAGAAACCCTATACAGGTTTGCTATAACTCAACAGCACTCAACAACAACAACAAGTCACTTACTATAAAGAAAGACTGTATGTTCTCTTCTAAAGGAACCCTGGTGACTCAGAGGATAAGACATTGGACTGCCAACAAAGTTTGGCATTTCAAACCCACCATGCTCAGTGAGATAAAGATTAGACTGTCTGTTTCCATAAAGATTTATAGTCCCAGCAACCCTGTGCAGTGGGCTTGGTTTTTGGTAGTTGTTGTTGGTTATGTGCTGTGGAGTCAGATCTGACTCATAGTGACCCTGTACAAGGTTTCTGAGGCTTATGGGAGCAGAAAGGCTTATCCTTTTCCCACAGAGCAGCTGGAAGTTTCGAACTGCTGACCTTTAGGTTAGCAACTTGATTTGTAACCGCTATGGTAGTTAGGTCCCCTTTTAGATCCTGCTTATCCTTTCCTCCCCTCCCCACCTCCTTTTTACCAGTGAGATTCTTTTTTATGACCATTATCTCTCTTCCTTTGGGTGCCACCCACTCCTCAAACCACTGCAAGCTTGTTTCTTTTCTACCACTCTTCTTAAACTTGTCAAAATTACCAACAATCTCTTTGTTTCTACTTATAGTGGACACTTTGCTGTTCTCTTAATTCAGTTGCCAGTAACATTTGGAATAATCTCTCCCTTGGCTACAGAGGAGCTGTCAGGTTCTCCTGGATTTCTTCCTCCCTCTTCCTCACTAATCCCAGACCTCTCTGTGAAACTTTCCCCTACTCTGCCTAGTCTTCAAATTTTACTGTTCCTTAGAGTTTGATCTTATAGTTTCTCTTCTCACTGTACACACCTTTCTTGGGCCAGACTGAGAAGTTTGAAACCCCACAGCATAGATGTCTCCTTTCACTGTCTCATGATGGTATTCCGTTTAAAAGTAAATATTGTTTTAATAAAACAAAATTAATGTAGTCTCTTTGTAGGTTTGCAGATGATACCGTTCTGGATATAGCTTTAAAATTCTATCTTTCTCTCCACATTCACGGGTTCCCTAAGCACATAATAAGTGTGTGTTCCTATTGTTAAGCTGTTTGGTGCCCTTGATTTGGTTCTGACTCATAGCAACTGTATGCATAACAGATGGAAACATTACCTAGTCCTGTATCATTCCTACAACTGTTGCTGAATTTGAGCCTGCTGTTGCAATCACTGTATTCAATCCATTTCATTAAGTCTGTTTAATATTCCTCACCAACATCATAATTCAAATGCATCAATTCTTCTTCGGTCTTCCTTATTCATTGTCCAGCTTTTGCATACATGTAAGGCAATGGAAAACACCATGGCTTGGGTCAGGTGCATCTTAGTCTTCAATGTGACATTTTTGCTTTTTAATATTTTAATGAGACTTTTTGTAATAAATTTACCAAATGCAGTATGCTGTTTGGTTTCCTGATGGTTGCATCCATGGGCATTGAATGTGAATGAGAGTAAAATAAAATCCTTGACAACTTTGATCTTTTCTCCATTATCTTGATGTTGCTTATTGTTCCAATTGTGAGGACTTTTGTTTTTTCATTTTGAAATGTAATCCATATTGGAGGCTCTAGTCTTTGATTTCCATCAGTAAGAGTTTCAAATCCTCTTTGCTTTCAGCAAGCAAGGTTGTGTCACCTGCATATTGCAGGTTATTAATGAGTCTTCCTCCAATCCGGAAGTCTTGTTCTTTTTTATACAATGCAGTTCCTTAGATTATTCGCTCAGCACATAGACTGAGTGAGTATAGTGAAGTGATGTAACCATGACAAACACCTTTCCTTGTTTTGAACCCTGTAGAATTCCCTTATTCTGTTTGCATGACTGTCTCTTGACCTATGTAGAGGTTCCTCATGAACACAATTAAGAGTTCTGGAATGGCCATCCTTCTCAATGTTGTGCACAATTTGTTAGGATCCACAGAGTTGAATGCCTTTGCACAGTCAATGAAACACAGATAAATATCTTTCTGGTATTACCTGCTTTCTGCTGAAATCCATGTGATATCAACAATGATAGCCCTTGTTCTATGTTCTTTTCTTAATCTGGTTTAAATTCCTAGTGGTTCCCTGGCAATGTACTGCTATAACTGTTTTTGAATGATCTTCAACAAAATTTTACAGATGTGAGATATTAATTATATTGTTTGATAATTTCTGCATTATGTTGGATCTCCTTTCTTTGGAATAGGCATGAACATGGATCTCTTCAAGTTAGGAAGTTATTAATGCACTATATTATTCATCTTATAATTTTCCTTATTATTTGTATGTTATAAAATTTATATCCTGCTTTGATCAACAGTACCATGTATCAATTGTGTAATAAGCATCTATAATTGTATAATCTCAGGGACTTCAAAGTGCCACACAAGTCTGTTCGTTTCTCTTCCTGTTCTCACCTCAGTGAACTGTATGTTACTCCTTACTTAGTTATTCAGTATAAAAACTCAGGAATCATTGTAGACTCTTCATCTTTTCACCCCTCCTTATGCAATTAATTACCAATGTCTATTGGCTCTATTTCAAAATATTTCTCAAATCCAACTGCATTGTATTAACTGGCTTATCTGTTTCCAGTTTGTGTTCCTCAAATCCATTCTTGGTACTTTCTCAAGACCAATTGTTCTTAAAGACAAAGCTTGTCATGATTTCCCCCTGCTTTAAAGAACTATAAAGTTCTTACTGTGGTTTGCAGGACATTAAGATCTGGCTTTTATAAACTGCTCAGTATTGATCTTTCCACTTCTTCCAATTCTTATGAACTACTTCCCAGCTCTTAACCAAGCTCCTGGTTTTTTGCATCAACGACTGCCTCTTCCTTCTCTGGCAAATCTTGCTGTAGATACCAACTCTGGGAAGACTTTACTGATTTCCCCAGTTTTGTTCTGGAGCTCCTGTCTATGGGCTCTCAGGACACATTTAATTTCTCTATCAGGCCTGATGTCTCACACTGTAATCTCTGTGAGGATAATGTTGCTATCTAGGCTTGTTTAGCATTTTGCAACCTGGTGCCTGAAATTTGGTAGATGCTTAATAAATACTTTCTTAATAAGTCTTTTTTCCTGCCTTTTAAAGTAAGTATCAAGGAGTTCCAGTTATCAGTGTGTTTATAGTATGCATTTACCTTTCTCATTTAGATAGAATAGAAAGTTGAGTGTTGTCAAAAAGAACTGACTTCTGTATACAACAAGTTATAGAAATAAAGATTTATTTAAACACAATATTTGAATAAAATCTTTTATAATGTTTTTAATTAATGGAAACAAGAGCTTAGGAGGAAAGACACACAAAAGATGACTAAAACAGTGGATGATATCATGGTTTTTTAACATTAGCTGAAATACATCGTGTCCATTCCAGTTATCCACAAGGACTGTTTCTCCGGGGGAAAGCTTCCTATTTTTAAACCCAGCATAATGCCTGTAGAATTACATTGTCCATTCCTACCCAGGCCTCAAGAGTTTATCATTATGCAGTGTTTTTGCCAAGAACCTACTCTGCCTTTAGTCACTGTACAAAGACTTGTCAAAGAAAGGGAGAAGTTGGGCTTTGGGTATATTTTTGTCTTTTTCTTTCTACCAGAGTTAGCAAGTTGTTTATGTTTCTTCTTGAACTTCATTTCTTTCACATGACTGGACTCCTGTGGTTTAAGAGGGTTCTGCAGCAAGGCAGTATCAGTGCACTTGGGATAGGGGAAGGGAAGGGTATTCTCCATCTCATCTTCCAAGTAGAACCCATCTTTACCATTAATATATTTAACTATTACTAAATGAGTACTTGATAATACACAAGATGATATGCTAAATTGATGTCACACTGAGAAACGTTGCCTGCTGGAAACTTAGTCCAGATAATGAGATAGGAATTCTTCCTCATATATTGCTGACTCTGTCTATATCTCTATCTATGTGAGTTTTCTCAGGTATGGGGAGCATTTTCAACATGAAAATAACAGTATAGAAGTATATAAAGAAGAAAAGAAAATCACTTCAGATTTCACTGTCTGCTTCACCATCTTCTAGATCTTCCTCAACCTACACATAATGTCCATATGTGACTTTAAATTAATAACATTACATCACATATACTCACTATTGTACAACCTGACTTCTCATGCAATAATATATTGGGGATGTTTTCCATTTAATAAGCATAAATATAGATCTCCATTTCTAATAGCTTTTTGGTGAAAATCTTGTAAGTTTTTTATTTGTCTTACTAAATTCATGTTAATGAAGATTTGAGTTAATTTAGTTGCTGTTATCATTTTTAATTGTTATTATCTTGTCCTTTGTAATTTTATGACTTTGTCAGCACAGTGTATTATGCTTTTGTACTATGTATTTTTGATATTATGTTATTCTTATGGATGCATACTTGACATCCATAGAAATACATCCTTAAGTTAAATATTTAGAGGAAGGATTTCTACTCCTGGCAAATATTGCCAAAATAAGCTTAGATATTATTATTGCTCTTATGTTTTATAGACTAGACTAAATGACACAGGGGTTCAGATGTATGTGCTCATTTCAGGTTGGGGTGATTGGTTAGGGCTTCCTAGAAGAGATGAGATAGAAAATTGGGTTTAAATATCATGTAGAATTCTGGCAATTGAATATATAAGGGAAGAGCAGTATATGCAAAAATCTAGGGAGGAATCCTTAAAAAGTTGGAAATACTGTGTGACCTGCTAATCCCTCTACTTGGTATATCTCTCCAAGAAATAAGAGCCATAACATGAGTAGATGTGTTTATTATAAACCATTTTCATTACAGATTCCTGGTGTGGTGCTGTAAGATCAGCACTGGACTGTGGACCATAACGTTGGCAGTTCAAACCCACCAGCTCCTCCTCAGAAACCTTGTACAGGGTTGCTATGAGTCGGAACCAACTCAGTGGCACTTACCAAAACAACATGTTCATTGCCACAGTAGCAAAAAAAAAAAAAAAAAAAAAAAGAGGCAGACTAAAAGTCCATCAGTGGTAAAATGAATAAACAAACTTTGGTACATACACACAGTGCAATGCTATGCAATGGTGAAGAATAACAATGAACCTATGAAACATGTCATAACATGGATACATGTGAAGGACATTATGCTGAGTAAAATTAGTCAATCATGAAAGGACAAACATTGTATGATATCCCAATTGTAAAAACTCAAGAAAATGTTTTCATGCTAAAAAAATTCTATGATGGTTACCTTGGGTGGAAGGTAAGGTAAGGGAAAGGAAAAGTATTCATGGGGTACAGGGCAGACACATGTTAATTTGAGTTATGGAGAGGGAAATATACAATAGGTGGGATGTTGGCAGAAGAATGAGAAGACAGGTGAAGACCCAAAGAGGAATGCAAGGGTTCAAGATGATAGAAGTAAATACTATTATATACACAACTCTGTAACAGTGTTATAGGCATAGAAACATGGACAGATACGTAGGTTGAATGGGTATGGAGGGAGACTGGGAGTATACCTTCAAATATATAAGGGTTTGACAGGACATATTTGTACATGGGTATTTATCTTTGCTGCAAATAAACCTATGGATATGGTGGAACATTTGTTGTTATTATTGTTAATTGCTGTTGAGTTGGTTCTGACTCATAACGACCCTGTATAGGGTTTCTGAGGAGCACTTGGTGGTGGAACATACAGGGGGCAAAATGATGAAAACTTCTTAGATTCTATCAAATATCCTAAGGCAATCAGTTGCTTGGTCTCAGGGTTCATGACCACAGTCTCGAGGTAGACCATGGTCAACTGGCAAAACAAAGACAATGTTTTACATCTTACTTTGGTAAGTAGTGACTGGGATCTTAAAAGTTTGTGAATAGCCATCTAAGATGTTACCATTGATTTCTCCAAGTGTGGAAGAAAGAAGAGTGATGGAAATTTGAAGATGATTAGAATCAACAAGTCCACGAGAGCCAAAATATGACCTTGAATTTATCCCACCTGAATTTCGAGATCATCTGAAGAACAGATTTGATACATTAAACACTAAAGACCGAAGACCAGAAGAGTTGTGGGATGACATCAAGAACATCATACGTGAAGAGAGCAAAAAGTCATTAAGAAGACAAGAAAGAAGGAAAAGGTCAAAATGGATGTCAGAAGAGACACTGAAACTTGCTCTCCAGCATAGAGATGCTAAAGCAAATGGAAGAATTGAGGAGGTCCAAGAGCTGAACAGAAAATTTCAAAGATCAGCTCAAGAAGATAAAGCCAAATGCTATAATAAAATATGCAAAGATTTGGAATTAGAAAAACAAAAAGGAAGAACACACTCATAATTTCTCAAGGTGGGGGAACTGAAGAAAAAATTCAAGCCTCGACTTTCATTATTGAAAGATTCTCTAGGCAAATTGAGTGATGCAGAATGCATCAAGAAAAGATGGAAGGAATAACAGAGTCATTGTACCAAAAGGAAATGGTTAATGTTCAACCATTTCAAGAGGTACCATATGATCAAGAGCCAATGATATTCAGGGAGGAAGTCCAAAGTGCATTGAAGGAATTGGCAAAGAACAAGGCACCAGGAATTGATGGAATAAAAATTGAAATCTTTCAAGAAAGTGAGGCAGCACAAGAGGCACTCACTCATCTCTGCCAAGAAATTTGGAAGACAACTATCTGGCCGACTGATTAGAAGAGATCTATATTTGTGCCCATCCCAAAGAGAGGTGACCCAACAGAATGTGGAAATCATCAGACAATCTCTTTGATATTTCAAGCGACTAAAGTTTTGCTAAAGGTAATACAGAAACGGCTACAATCATACATTGACAGAGAACTTCCAGAGGTTCAAGCTGGATTCAGAAGAGGCCGTGGAACGAGAGATATTACTGCTGATGTCCGATGGATCTTGGCTGAAAGCAGAGAATATCAGAAAGATGTTTACCTATGCTTTATTGACTACACAAAGGCTTTCAATTGTGTGGATCATGACAAGCAATGGACAACATTGAGAAGTATGAGTATTCCAGATCACTTAATTGTACTTCTGAAGAATCTGTACCTGGACCAAGAAGCAGTTGTTGGAACAGAGCATGGGAACACTGAATGTTTTAAAATTGGGAAAGGTGTGCGACAAGGTTGTGTTCTTTCACTATACTTATTCAACCTGTATGATGAGCAAGTAATAAGAGAAGCTGGGTTCTATGAAGAAAAGTGTGGCATCAGGATTGGAGGAAGACTCATTAACAACCTGCGATATGCAGATGATACAACCTTGCTTGCTGAAAATGAAGAGGACTTGAAACATTTACTGATGAAGATCAAAGAGCACAGCCTTTGGTATGGATTGCATCTCAATGTCAAGAAAACAAAAATCCTCAGCACTGGACCAATAAACCACATTCTTATCAATGGAGAAAAGATTGAAGTTGTCAAGGACTTCACTCTTCTTGGATCAACTATAGACATTCGTGGAAGCAGCAGTCAAGAGATCAGATGACATATTGCATTAGGCAAATCTGCTGCACAGGAACTTTTTAAAGTGTTGAAGAGCAAAGATGTCAGCTTGAGGACTAAGATGTGCCTGACCCAAGCTATGGTATTTTCAGTAACCTCATATGGATGCGAAAGCTGGACAGTTAATAAGGAAGATCATGGAAGAATTGATGCCTTTGAATTGTGGTGTTGGAGGAGAATACTGAAAGTGCCATGGACTGCCCAAAGAACCAATAGATCTATTTTGAGAAGGGGTGGGAGGGAGGGTGGAATGGAAATAAGAACCACAGGGAAGAAGTGGAAAAACCATTGCTAGATGGAGGGGATTGCATTCATTGAGAAGAAATAAAATATATAATTTTTTGAATGCAAAATTGATTTTCTCTGTAAACCTTCACTCAATTCACAATTTAAACAAAGTTTGTAAGAAATCAAGGAAGGGAAAAAAAAAAGTATGTCTGGCAGCAATACATAAATCAATTTTCAGTGTGGTATTAGCAGAAGCCTGAAGGGTAGACAGGTATTAGATTGAGACAGCTTTGAAGCAATCTAAAAGAAGCCTTAAAGCCTTTATTGTGGAAACTACAGATAAGAAAGAGTGGACAGAGAACACCAGTTTCGATGATGTTGTACAGGATGAAGTAGAGTGGATGTGATATTAAAGGAAGAAAGAAAAATAAGAAGCCATTTTGATCTATCAGAAATAAAGTAATATGGATCTATGACAGCTAATGGCAGTGGGAAAGAAAAGATAGAAATGGATTTTAAAGATTTTATGCAAGAAGATTCTATAGAAAAAGGTGACTCAATTGATGGTTAGGCAGCCAACGCAGCTAGTTGAATTACTATAGTCTGAGTATAAAGGACAATTGCATCAGGAAAGAGAACTGGGTTTAGTGGAAAGATGAAATAAATGAGACATATGACCTGTTGATTGAAGGGACAAGGCTATCAGGCCGAGATGTTTAAGTATGAGAAAATCAGCACTAACTACTAACCAAAATACTTGTTGTTCAAATCCGCTCAAAGGCATCTTGGACATAAGACCTGGTGATCTGCTTCAGAAAAGTTACAGCCTTAAATGTCTTATGGAAAGCAGTTGTACTCTGCGCACTTGAGGTAACCATGAGTAGGAATCAACTCTATCACAACGAGCAACAATAAAGATGTACAAACCATTTGCATTAAGATAGTAGTTGAAATAGTGAGAGCATATAAGATCTTCAAGACTGAAAATCGAGTTTGAGGGATGGTTCCACTCAATACAAAAATTATGTCTTTGTCATTACCCAAAAGTGACTGCTTGACTATTTCTAGTAGTAGAAAAGTCATTATTAACACCCAAAGTTTCTAAAGCTTTCTATATATTGAAGCAAAATATGCTTCCCTATGATTTTCCTCAAGTGAACACAATCCTCTTTTCTAGAGCCACAAAGAGCAAAACTCTTATATGCAATTGAACTGCAAATATTTAAACAAAGTTTTCAAACTGGCACCCTCCTCCCCGCCTCCACCACCATCATCTTGACATTGTTTTCTTTTTTCTTTAGACTGCTAAATATACTCAGTTTTGTCCTGCCATCCCTCACATGGCCATGGCTGCTAGATCTTCCCCTGTCAATTCTCCTTGTTAGTACATTTCCAAGGTTAACATCCTTAAGGAAGGACAGCCCTAACTAAGCACAGGTGCAGCTTGTTGTGGTTGTTGTTATGGGCCTTGGAGTCGGTTCTGACTCACAGAGACCCTGTACAGCGTTTCCGAGGCTGTAAATCTTTACGGGAACAGAAAGCCTTGTTTTTCTCCCGCGGGACAGCTGGTAGTTTCAAACTGCTGACCAAAAGGTTTGCAGCCCGATTTGTAACCAGTACACTACCAGAGCTCCGTGTGTGTGTGTGTGTGTGTGTGTGTGTGTGTGTGTGTGTGTGTTAGTTAAGTGCCATCGAGTCGATTCCGACCAGAGCTCCTTAGGACTTCATATATCTCTTACTTCTACCCCAAGAAGCCACATACCTCTGTAATCTAAGGCATTTTTTCTTAGTAAACCCAGTATTCCTAATGCTGTATTCTAACAATTGTTTATTTGTGCCTTAATTCAACTTTTACATTTGAAATGTTAGAATTTTATCTTTTGAATCTAACCCCATAATGACTGCTTTTTGAGAGCTATTGGAATCTTTACACTATCACTCTCTTTTCCCAAAATTCAAATTCAGGATTTTCTTCCCCCCTTATTTATTTTATTTTTGTCCTTAATTTTTATTTTTTTTATTGTAAAATATATATAACACCAAATTTGATGACTCATCATTCTTCACATATACAATTCAATAACAGCAATTATATCTCTTAAATTAATGTCATTTGCAAATATGATAAGGGTAAATTCTATGAATTCTTGCATTGAATCAATGAAACTATTGGGTGAAATAAGGACAAATACAGAAACCTGGGACAGACTGTTAAAAACTTCCCTTCCAGTTCTTTCACAATTTAATATAAATTATTATTAACATTGGACTGCTACCCTTAAAGTTGGGAGTTCAAACCCACGAGTTATTCTTGGAACCCTATACAGGGTTGCTATGGGTTGAACCTAGCACATAACAGCAACAGCAACATTAGTTATAATGCATCCATTTTCCCTTCTTCCTGTTATGGAGTTCTTGTTAGTACTATATGATACGTACTGGAATGGTAACCACAAAATTGACAGTTCAAACCCACCAGCTGCTCCTCAGAAACCCTATAGAGGATTGCTGTGAATTAGGACCAAGTCAATCTATCATAGAGAAATTAATAATACCTTGCCATAGAGAAATTAACATATGTCCTATTGAACCAATAAGCACTTCCTCCAAGGAATCCTTTTCCTCCAGAAACTCAAAAAATCAACAAAAGCAATAACAAAAAAATGTGATTAGTTTTTTTGTTTTTTAAAAGTTTTTATTGTGAATTATGTGATAGTTTACATGGGAGAACATTAGCTTTACATTCATCCTATCATATATTGTTTCATTGCCATGATTACAATCGCCTCATGCATCATCAAACACCCAAAGGGTACACACCCTGCAAGCCTGTTCCTTGGTCATCAGCACACAGCCCCTCTCGCTCCCTGGGTCTAGAGTCACCAGCCGCTCCATCTGTCCATGTCATCATCTCTTCCTCCATCTCTGGCATCACTGTTTCTCTGGGTAGGGTCCCATACTCTGCTCTTCTCCCTTGAAGGACCCAGGAACCTCCACTCCTGGATTGCAAAGTCAACCACTCTCCTCCTTTTTTTTTTTTCACTTTTATTTAAGTTTTTTAATTGTGGATTGAGTGTAAGTTTCCAGGGCATATCATCAGTTTAATATTCAACAAACCATATACCTTGTTTTAATACATTGATTATAATCCCCTTCATGTACCATCAGTATTTCTCTCTATCTACTTTAGCTTTTTAGAAAATAAACAAAAAAAAACCAAAAACCACTCAGGCATACATAATAATTTACATCTCCAAAGGGCACATTCGGCAAGTCTGACCCCTGGCCACCAGCTCTTAGTCTTTCTCTTCTTAGTCCATGAATCTAGAGTCCTTAGCCGCTCCCCCTCTCCATGCCCCCATATCTGCCTCCATCTCTGGCACTGATGCTTCTCCTGATAAGGTCCCGCATTCTGCTTGTGCATTCCTCTCTTGATGGTCCTAGGGTCCTCTGTTTCTGGACTGTAAGATTAACTACTCCCCTTTTTTTGTTACAAAACTTCTACTGTTACAATTGTGACAGTGGTGATTAGTCATGATAACAGTTATTCACTATTGAATCTTACAAATCTTATCCCCATCTCTTTTC
>NW_006408618.1:7290191-7305317 GCF_000296735.1 Chrysochloris asiatica
GCAGATATGGTTGTCTGCTTCTGTTTTTTGGGCATCTTCAGGGGTTATCTGTGGCCTTAATACTTATATGGGTATGTATTTTGGTATTTTTTCTGCTTTCTGATTGCCTCCAGGTAGATGTGATCAGGAAATGGGTTTCCCTTTTCACTCTTCTTCTTGAGAAATTTCAAGATGCCACTGTTGGTCGTTGTGACTATTTTAGGATTTAATTTTTGACTTATTTCCTTTTTTGTCTGCTTGTCTCCCTCCACAATCCCTGTTCAGGCCTTTTTTTCTAGTTGTAAACAGTTCAGGGCCAGCTGTGGCCATTTGGTTTTAATTGGAAACTGTGTCTTTAAATTTCAAGGAGATCTGTGCGCATGCCTGGTAGAACCCTCCGAGGGTGGGGCTGAGGTGCCCACTAGCTCAGGCACCCCTATTGTAATCAGAATGGAGGTGCTCAGACAGCAAGGGACCAATGAACAGCTACCAAAAGAAAAGAATGCCCACACCTTTATCTCAGCAGTTCTGCCAGTCATCTGTGGCTGCTCGGATCCTTCCCTTGCTTGGTCTCACCCAAAATGGCAGCTCCTGGAGCAACTGAGCGTCCTGGACTAGAAAGCAATGGATTTCTTGCTTCTACCACAAATTCCCCAGCTGTAAGCCTTCCAACCTTCTAAATATTCCTTTACATGTGGTTCAGAGTTCTGGGACCATCCCCTGAGCCTGCTTGTTTGGGTATTCTGTGGTTTTGCTGATGGAACTCTTTCCTGCACTTCCACCAGATCTGCCATAGTGTTTGTTTTTTCCACTCCCCTCCTTTTGTTACAGAACATCTACCTTTACATTTCCAACCCTCAGTTAGTCCTGATACTAATTATTCACTATTGTACCACAAGAGTCTTATCCCCATCTCCTTACTTCAACCCCGTCCAGACAGATTGAATACCACTCAGTGGAATTTCTAACTTCTCCCGTGCCCTCTGGATCAGGCTCCCTCTTGAAAGTTTATAAGCCAGTTACTTTGTGCCTTTGTAGTCCCCCCCATTTTGTGTAGCCAATGTCTAAGTTTCCCATCCCTGTCTACCCTGTATACCAAGGGGATGGGAATGATCCTTGCTGTAAAGTTTTCTTCCCTCTTTTGAGCCACTGCATCCATAGGTATAGATCAAGTTCATCAAATTGTATCAGATTACTCTTTTTCCCCTTTTCTTTCTTCTTCTAGTGGAGTTCTGATCATCCAGCCATTGAAGCCAGGTCAAATGGGTATTATCTGCAAGTGTGTATGTTCTTGTGTATATCCCCTCACTTCTTATCCACTGTAGTCCTCTGTGGCTATGTCACTGTCTCTGGGCCCAGTAGTCTCCAGGTCTTGCCATACTCCTGGCCAACCAGGTCTCCACCCATTCTCACAGGAGTCTATTGAACGTGGTGGACTTAGCTCACAGCTTCATTGCTGTTTTTCCCTCACTTCCAGCTATGGTGACCAATGTCAGACCACTTGCCTGCTCATGTATTCCCCTTGAGTCTTAGTCTTGGAAGAGGGTTTGCCCTGAGAGGACCCAACCATTTGCCTTGATGGCTCCTGGGCGAGCAACTTGTTTATTCTTATAGTAGTCAGTTGTACTGCCATTATTGTTTTTTATTTTTTCCTGCTGGTCTTACTTTCAAGAAGTATCTTCTGTTCTTCTAGCTGCTCCAGGCCAGTCTACTTGTCTTTTAAAGTGGAAATTTTCCACCTCAGAAGATTCTCAGTGGGATTCAGGATTCCACCTATGGTCTTATGCAATGCAAAGGCTCCCAGGAAGCCTCCTTCACTGGGAAAGTTCTATCCCTAGTTTAGGTATTCCAGTCAGTTATAGGCTGAAGACGGACTTACAAGCTTTCTATGGTGATGTTTCTGGCTATTCCTTTCTCTCACCCTCAATTGTCTATTTCACAATAGTAGGTAAGGGAAACCAAGATTCAAAAGACAGCTAAGCATCTTAACATTATCTCCCCACTTTTACCCATTCAAACCATACTTCAATCCCTGTATCCCAGATCCCTGATGTGCCAAGGTTGTGCATACATTATTATTTACTTCTGTCCCACTTAGCTGATGCAAAACTGCCTAATTGTTTCCCCATCTGCCTTGTTCTTCCATTGTGATTAGTTTTACATATTTTTTCTTCCTAGTGAGCCCATGGTGGCTCCAGTAATTACCTCTTTCTTACATAAGAAGTAAAAGTTTGTCTGTTTTACTCTGCCTTGAAATTATTTCTGGGAATTAACATTGAACTCACTAATTTACATTTTCCAAATCTTTCCTTTTTCCTATACTGGGAGTTGAAATATTCAGTCTTTTTGTACCTCTATATTATCCCCAAAGATAAATGTTAGTGGTTATATAAGTATTAAAACAGTCCCCTTTTCTTTGGATCTTAAGTTAAATTCTTAAAGAGTCTAGAAACTAATTCAGTTGAAAACAATTACTGTGTCATTTATTTGATCAAAAAGGACATTTAGTTTCATATATATATGCCTGAATATATTTCCTATGACTTTTCTACTTTGACAACTACAATTGAGGATTGAAAATGGAAATATCATCTTAGAACCAGTCAAGACTTATTTGCAGAAAGCAGAAACCATTCTAGTTATTTAATCCAAATAGATTAAACACTAAAATTTCGTTGTTTATTAAAATTTTTTTGAATACTGGGGTGATGCAAATGGTTAACGTGATGCAAATGGTTAACTGGAAGACTAAAAGTTCTAGTCTTCCCAGAGGCATCTCGGAAAAAGGCCTGATGATATAATTTCAAAATATCAGCTATTGAAACCACTATTGAACACAGTTCTTCTCTGACATACATTGTTGTTGTTAAGTGCTGTCAAGTTGATTCTGACCCATAGCAACCCTGTATAGGATCAAGGAACAGCTGGTGACCTTGAACTGCCGACTTTGCAGTTCAAACCGACTTTGCAGTCTAGTGCATTAACCCACAGTGCCACATGAGGATATTAGGCGGTCATAAATTAGAGTCTGCTTGATGGCAAATAGTTAGTGGTTATAAACATTTTGGAAGGACTGGGGCAGTAGAATTAGATGGACAACAGAAATATCGTTTTGAAAATGACCATTACAGAAATGGTCTACAAATAGAGTTGCTACCTTTGTCCTGTGGAGAATGCTGAAATCTCCACTAGAAATTTTCATTTCTGGAACACACTGTCTGTCTAGTGACCAGGAATTAAGGAGCCCCTGCTACCACCACTGAACCACACTATGCCTGCTAGAATGCCCACATCAGCATTGAATGCCCACAGCCTTTTTCTCAAGATCCACATTGCTTGGCAGCCAAGATCCATCTGAAGTTGGCAATGATAACCTTGTCCCACATTTTCTTCTGAATCCAGCTTGAATTTCTGGCAGCTCCCTGCCAATGTGCTGCTACAACCATTTTTATATTGTCTTGTTTGGTATGTGATATTAATTGCTTTGTGTGATAATTAAAGCAGAGAATACCACAGGGAGGTTTACTTATGTTTTGTTGACTATGCAAAGGCGTTTGACTATATGGATCATAACACATATGGATAAAATTGAGAAAAATGTAAATTCCAGAGCAGTTAATTATGCTAATGAGGAACCTGTACATGATTGAAGAAACAGTTGTTCAAATAGAACAGGGGGATACTGAATGGCTTAAAACCAAAAAAAGTGTGTATCAGGGTTGTATCCTTTCACCATACTTATTTTGTGAGTATGCTGATCAAATAATCTGAGAAGCCGGATTATATGAAGAAGAATGTGACATCAAGTTTGAGCAACCTACAATAGTCAGGTGACACAGTTTTGCTTGCAGGATGTGAAGAAGACTCGAAGTACTTACTGATGAAGAACAGAAAATACAGTCTTCCATATGGGTTAGACTTCAGTGTAAAGAAAATGAAAATCCTCACAACTAGACCAATAAATAACATCATGATAAATGGAGAAAAGATTGAAATTGTCAAAGATTTCATTTTACTTGGATCCACAATAAACACTCTTGAAAGCAGCAATCAAGATATCAAAGCACATATTACATTAGGCAAATCTACTACACAAGACCTCTTTATACTGTTCAAGAACAAAGATGTTCAATTGGAGGACTAAGATGCACCTGAGCCAAGTCATGATATTTTCAGTCACCTCATATACATGTGAAAATTGCATAATGAATATGGAAGACTGGATGCATTTGAATTATGGTTTTGGAAAAGAATATTGAAGTACCATAGATTGCCAAAAAACAAACAAATCTGTCTTGGAAGATGGGACAGCCAGAATACTCCTTGGAAGCAGAAATGGCAAGATTTTGTCATACATACTTTGGACACGTTATCAGGAGGGATTAGTCCCTGGAAAAGGACATCATGCTTGGCAAAGTGAAGGTCAGTGAAAAAGAGGAAGTACCCAACCATATGGACTGACACAGTGGCAGAAACAGTGGGCTTAAACATGACAGTTCTGAAGATGGTGCAGTGTTTTGTTCTGTTATGTTGAAATTGACACCTAACAACAAGTTGCAGGTAGAGAATGTATAAACAATCAGAATAAACTCTTTATCTTACTGTCACCCCCTACAAAATGGATTGGCCCAGTGGCAGCAGCAATGGGTTCAAGTGTAGCAAGAATTGTGAAGTTGGCGCAGGACCCGACAAAGTTTCGTTCTGTTGTGCATAAAGTTTATATGAGTCAGTACCAACTCGATAGCCCCTAACAATAGCAATACTGCTTGGCAATAAGGTAGACTATGAAGAGTTCAGTTTTGATTTGACTTATATATCGTTATGGAGTCCCGTGATAGTACAAATGGTTTATTTGCTCAGCTGTTAATGGAAATGGAAAGGTTTGCAGTTTGAGTCCATGCAGAGCACCTTGAAAGAAAGTCTTGGAAATCTTTCAACAAATGAACCATAGAAAACCCTATAGAGTGTTGTTCTACTCTGACATACAGAGCTTCACTGTGAGTTGGACTCTGTTCAATAGCCACTGGTTAATTAGCAGCAAGCAGTTTTTTTAAAGTTCAGTTTTCTTTTGCCTTCTATATCATTATACTCTCTATTTTTATTATTATGAAAAAATGCAAAATTTTAAGTTTAATATTTTTTACAGTTTTTTGGATCTGGACTTTATCTTTTTGACCCAATTTTTCATAGTTTTATGCTATCCCTCCTTTCAAAAACTTTACATGAATTCTCTTAAAATGTCAGTGTAGTAAAGAGTTCCTTGACAGAAGCAGGTTCTTTATGCTGTCTTATTGTCTCCTTTCTGCTTTAATTGTTTTAATATAGGATTGAGTTGATTTTCAAGGTTTATGTCTTTCTGTTTCCAAAACCATTTTCTCCTTGAAAGTCCTTGACTATAGAGTCATTCCTTCATTTTAGAAATCTGTTTCCTAAGGCTTGAGTCTTAGGTGTTACCAGCCTCTCATGGAAGGAATGTATTCGCTCCATGATACCAGTTAATTCTTTCTTATTGTTATTGCTGAGTGCTGTTGAGTTGATTCTGACTCATAGCGACATATTATAGTGTTTCTGGAGAGTGGCTTGTGAATATGAACTGTTGACCAAGAGGTTCAAATGAATTTGTGGTCCTACAGCACCACATCAGATGGGAAAATGTAAGGAAGTGAAAAATTATGGTGAGGTAGTCAAGTGTCATGAGCCTGAGATGGAGAGGGATTTGATAGAACAATCTTAATTTTTGATGTTACACTGGGCAGTTGGGAGAGTGCTCATTGATGTTTCCGGGTACCTAAAGCCTCAATGTGTGGACACAGTGGAAGTGTTGGGGAAGCAGGTAAAGGGGACAGTGCCCAGTGCAGAGTAGACACGGAATGGAGGTAACAGAGGAACCCTTCTGTTTATTTTGGGTAGAAAACAGGTTTACAGTAATGATAAGAAGATTTTGGTTTAACCAAATCTAAATACCTCAGCACTGGTGCAAGTTCTTTCTGTGAGGGGAATTGTTGGGACATTTGGTTTTGTTCTAGAGAAGTCTGCCTTACCGCTTCATGAGGAGCTTGATCGGAGTGTGGAAAGTAGGGCTGTGGTTTCCCAACTTAAATACACACAGGAATCCTTTATATCTTTATTTTCCATTTGCCAATTTTTAATAATGACTTTTTCTTCTTTAAGACAACTGACATTCTTTTCCTTCTCTCTGGCTTCATTCTTGAATCATGTCTATTGCATGACAGAATTTTGTGAGAACAATGACATTCATAGCAAAGAGTTTTTTAAACATACAGAGTGACTACACGAATGGATCTCACCAGATGAAATACACAAGAATCAAATTGACTATATTTGTAGGAAGAGATGTTGAAAAAGCTCATTTGTTGTTGTTGTTATGTGCCATTGAGTGGTTCCAACTCACAGTGACCCCTATGCACATCACAGTCCAGTCCTACGCCATTCTCATCATTTTTTTTATACTAAGCCCATTGCTGTTGCCACTGTGCCAATCCATCTCATCAGGAAACTTCTTTTTGCTGCCCTCTACTTTACCAAGCATGATGTCTTTACTCAGGTACTGGTCTCTCCTGATAATATTTCCAAAGTATGAGAGACGAAGTCTCACCATCATGGCTACAAAGCAGCATTCTGGCTATAACTAACCCTTCCAAGGCAAAATCATGTTTTTCTGGCAGTCCATGATACTTTCAATATTATTCTCCAAAACCACAACTCCAATGTATCAGTTCATCTATGATCTTCCTTATTCACTGTCCAAATTTCACATACATATAAGGCTATTGAAAATACCATGGCCTGGGTCAGATATACTTTATTCCTCACACTGATATCTTTGTTCTAGAACACTTTAAAATGAGATCTTATTCAGCAGATTTGCCCGATGCTGTGCATCATTTTATTTTTTTGACTGTTGCCTCCATGAATGTTAGCAGTAGACCCAAGCAAAATGAAGTATTTGACAACTTCAATCCTTTCTCCATTTATATTGATGGCATTTATTGGTCAAGTGGTGAGGATTCTTGTTTTTCTTACATTGCGGTGCAACCCACACACAAAGCTATAATCTTTGATCTTCATCAGTATCTTAAGTCCTCTTCGCTTTTAGAAAGCAAAGTTATATCATCTGTATGTCACAGGTTGTTAATGAGTCTTCTTCTAAACCTGGTGCCATGTTCTTCTTCATATAATTGAGCTTCTCCGATTATTTACTTAGCATACAAAATGAATAAGTATGGTGAGAGAATACAACCCTGATGCACACCTTTCCTGATTTTAAACCATTAAGTGTCCTCTTGTTCTATTAGAATGCCAGCCTTTTGGTCCATGTACAGGTTCCTCATGAGCACATTTAAGTGTTCTAGAATACCCATTCTCTTACCACAGATATTATCAGTTTGATTTCTGTGTATTCCATCTTTAAGATCCATGTGGATAGTCATCTTTTATGTAACTTATAAAAGGTATTTCCAGTGAATAAGTTATTGGTCTTGTAAAATTCTATCATGTGATCTCCAGCCTTGTTTTTCTCACCAAGGTCAAAATTTCAACTACTGATCCCCCTTCTTTGTTTACAGCCATTACATTCCAATTACAAAAAAACTATCAATACATCTTGATTGCATGTTTGATCAATTTCAGACTGAAGATTTTGGTAGAAATATTTTATCTCATCATAACTAGTCTTAGCGGTTGGCATGTAAATGTGAATAGTAATGGTCATTAACTGGTCTTCCTTGTAGGCATATGAATATTATCCTTTCACAGACAGCATTATATTTCAAGATAGACCTTGAAATGTTCATTTTGATGATGAATATTATATCATTCCACTTCTATTTGTCATTCCTGACATAGTAAACCAGATGATAGATTAAAAATGTCCAATGCCAGACCATTTCAGTTCACTAGTGCCTAGGATATCAGTCTTTATGTGTTCCATTTCATTTTTGACAACTTTCAATTTTCATAGATTCATAGTTTGTACATTCCTATTATTAATTAATGTTACAGCTATTTCTGTTTGTTTTGAGCTGTGCCCTATTAACAAATGAAGATCCCGAAAGCTTTACTCCTGGCATATCATCATGGTCAACTCTACTCTGAGGAGGCACCTCTTCTCTAGTCATATTTTGAGTGCATTACAACCTAAGGGGCTCATCTTCTGACACTAAATCTGACAATATTCTGGTGCCATTCATAATGTTTCATTACTCAATATTCTGGTGCTATCTGATAGTGTTCCATTGCTGTTCATATGGTTTTCAGTGGCTAAACATTCAGGAGTAGTTCACCTTTTCTTCTTCCAAATCTGCAATAGTCTGGAAGCTCAGCTGAAACCTGTTCACTGTGGGTGACCCTGCCAGTATTCAAAATACTGGTGGCATATTTCTAGCACCATATTAACATCAAAGATATCACAGTACCAGCAATGAACAGAAGAATGGTTGGAAAAGCTCAATAACATCATCCAAAACTATACCAGGGGCAGACTGGAACAGACCATCAACTGCTCATATGCACGTTCTGGCTGAAAGCATATACAACAAGCCTCTGAGAATCAAAATATGTCCTTGAACATATCCTACCGTGGTTTAATGACCATCTCAAGAACAGATGTGATACATTAGACACTAATGACTGAAGATCAGAAGAGCTGTGAGATTACACCAAGGGCATCAAAATGGAAGAAAGCAAAAGATTATTAAAAAAAAAAAAAACACAGGAAAGAAAGTAAAGACAAAAATGGATGTCAGAAGTCTCTGACATTTGCTCTCCAGTGTAGACACGCTAAAGTTCCTGTAAGAAATTATGAAGTCAAAGAGCTAAACAGAAAATATCAAAGGGCAGCTCAAGAAGACAAAGTCAAATACTGTGTTGAAATGTGCAAAGACCTGGAGTTAGGAAACCAAAATGAAGGACACACTCATTGCTTCTCAAGCTGAAAGAACTGAAGAAAAAAATCTGAGCCTAAATTTAAAATATTAAAGGATTCTATGAGCAAAATGGGATCCTGGTATGGCGCTGTAGGATAAGCACTAGATTGCAAGATCGATTTGAACCACATTGAGGTGATTCAAACCCACTAGTCACTCCTTGGAAACTTTATACAGGGTCACTATGAATTGGAACCCACTTGGTGGCACTTAGCAACAATGGACAAAATATTAAATGATGCCAAGACATCCAAAAAAGATGGAAGATATACACACAGTGACTGTACCTAAAAGAAATGGTCAATGTTCAACCATTTTAAGCAGTATTATATAATCAAGAGCCAATGATCATGAAAGAAGAAGTCCAAGGTGCACTGAAGGCATTGATGAAAAACAAGGCTCCAGGTGAAATACAAATTGAATCATTCAACAAACTGATGCAGCACTGGAGGCACTCACTCATCTGTGTTAAGAAATTTGTAAAAATACTATCTGGCCAACTGATGGGAAGAGATCCACATATGTGTCTATCTGAAAGAGAGGTGGCTCAATGAAAAGTGTAAATCATTGGACAATTTCATTAATATCATATGCAAGTAAACTTTTTATGAAGAAAATGTAAAAAGTCTGCAACAGCACATCAACAAGGAACTGCCAGAAATTCACGCTGGATTCAGAAGAGGTTACAGAAAGGGGAATATCACTGCTGATGTCAGATAGATCTTGGCTGAAAACAGAGACTACCAGAAGGATATTTACTTGTGCTTTAGTGACTATGCAAAGGCTTTCAGTTTTGAGGATCATTACGAGCTAGACCCATTATGAAGAATGAGTATTCTGGAGTACTTAATTGTGCTCATGAGGAATCTGTACATATACCAAGAGACAGTTGCTCGAACAGAACAAGGTAATATTAAATGGTTTAAAATTAGGAAAATGTGCATCAGGGTTTTATTCTTTCACCATACTTATTCAATCTATATGCTGAGCAAATAGTCCAAGAATCTAGATTATATGAAGAAGAATGTGGCATTAGGATTGTAGGAAGACTCATTAGCAACCTACGATATGTATAGGATACAACCTTGCTTGCTGGAAGCAAAGAGGACTTAAGATACTTACTGATGAAGATCAAAGATTACAGTTTTCAGTATGGCTTGCACTACAATATAAAGAAAACAAAAATCTTCACAACTGGGCCAAAAATAGCATCATGATAAATGTAGAAAATACTGAAGTTGTAAAAGATTTCATTTTTCTTGGATCCACTATCAGCATTCATGAAAATAGCATTCAAGAAATTAAAGGACATATTGCATTAGGCAAATCTGCTTTACATGCCTCTTTAAAGTGTTCAAGAGCAAAGATATCATTTTGAGACCTAAGGTGTGTCTGACCCAAGCTATGGTATTTTCAATAGCCTCATAAGCATGTGAATGTTTGACAATGAATAAGGAAGATAATAAAATAATTAATGCATTTGAGTTATGGTGCTTTAGAAAAATATTGAAAGCGCCATTGACCGCCAGAGGAACAAACAAATCTGTGTTGGCAAAAGCACAGCCAGAATATGTCTTAGAATCAAGGACAGTGAGACTTGTCTCTTATACTTTGGACTTGTTATTAGGAGCGACTAATCCCTAAAGGAGAATATTGAAAGTGCCATGGGCTGCCAAAAGAACCAACAGATCTGTGTTGGACAAAGTGCAACCGGAGTGCTCCTTGGAGGCCAGGATGGCCAAACGTCGTCTCTCATACTTTGGACATAATGTCAGGAGGGACCAGTCACTGGAGAAGGATGTCAAGTTTGGTAGGGTGGAGAGTCAGAGAAAAAGAGGAAGACTCCCAGTGAGATGGATTGGCAAAGTGGCAGCATCAATGGGCTCAGGTGTGGCAACAATAGTGAGGTTGGCTCGGGATTGGGCAGTGTTTCGTTCTGCTGTACATAAGGTCACTATGAGTTGGTACCAACTCGATGGCACCTAACAACAACAACAATCTCTGAAGGGTATCATTCTTGGTAAAGTGGAAGGGTCAACAGAAAAGAGGAAGATCCCAACAAGATGGATTGGCACACTGGCAACAGCAGTGGTTCAAGAATAACACTTGTGAAGATGGAGCAGGACTAGGTAGTGTTTCATTTGTTGTTCATAGCTTCACTATGAGTTCAGGCTGATTCTAAGGCACCTAACAACAGTAACATAAATACCATATTCAACTCAATATTATACAACTCCATATTATGCTAGTGGAGTCCTGGTGTGACACTGCGGGTTAATGTGCTAGACTGCAAGGCTGATTTAAACTGTCAGGTTGGTGATTCAAGCTTACCAGCTGCTCCTTGGAAACCCTATATAGGGTCGCTATGAGTCAGAACCAACTTGACAACAACAACATTAGACTAGTGCACTGAGCATTCTTTACATCCTTTTACATTCTCTTTAAGGACTAGTCAGTATCTAAGTAAAATTGGGTGTGTATATACAATTAGGTTCCATATACCCCAAATGTATGACCAGGGTCAGTGTTCAGAGAGTATGGCAGGAATCAGAGTGACTCCACTAAGTCTGGAGGCCAGTGAAACCTGGTGGGCTGAAAACGAGGCACACAAAGAGATCACAGTCACAGAGTAATAAGACAGCTGTACATTTTTTTCAGGGTGTTTGTCAGAAACAGCTGGCCTGAATAAAGGGGCAGAGGAACTTGATACAGAAGCCCCCAGAAGAGGTTGTTTTTGAAACAGTTTTCATAAAAATCAAGATGCAAGTTCATTTGGTCTGTCTGAGCCCTTTAGGGAAAAGTGAGTATCTCTATTTTTAGTGTGTAGGGCGTTAAGTACAACCCCCATAAGAATTAAGCAGAATAATGCAGTACATTCCATTTTTCCTACATAATTCTGGTCACTTCAAGATCTTTGTTCATTTTACTACATTTATTTATGCCATTTTACCTTCCCCTGAATAGTAATCTCTTTTGTTGGTGAATCTCTCTTAGTAAATCAATTTTAAAGCAAGATATTAAACTCAGATATTAATATCTTTCCTATCCTAATTTTGAGCCCAACCCTCGTCATGTTTACCTTCATCAGCTCCGATTCACTTCTGAGTTGGCGGTCATGTGTTATAACAGGCAGGACATTCTGCATTCAGTACACTGACATCTACACTTTTATCCTCTCTATGTTAGAGAATAATCTGACGAACAGTTTTTGTTTCCAATAAAATGACTTTTCTCTATTAATTTAATTAATGACTGTTTCCAACCAACTTTAGATTTTTAAATTTTCATTTTCTCCCTATTACTCACTGATTTCTATCTATATCTCTGTGGAGTGCAGGAGTCTAATGTCCTCATTTAATTTGTCATCAGAATAACATAAACATGCTCATCTGGAAAGGTAATTTATGACTGCAGAGAGACCTGGGCAATGAGGAAGAGGGATATGAAGAGAACCACCTAGTGGGATTAGTGGTGTCAGAGGAGGCCTCTTGGAAAGTGCTCAAGAAAAATTAGTGGAACTGATGGGTGAGGAAAGATAGAAAAGGGATGCCAAGATTGGTAAATGGCAGACAGAGAAGCCGGTATTAGAAGTTAAGGACAGGGAGGTTTGGGAAAAATGAGGGAGGAAAAAAGGGAAGAAATTGTCAATTTACCAACTCTTAAGTTTAATCGGAGCAGAGAAGGGGTGCAATATTTCTTCACTAGTACCCTGAGCTGAGCAGAGTACTGATTCTTTGCCTCCTCCCTACTCACCCTCCCTAATTCCTTCTCTTCTCTCTTTTTCTACCCTTTCTTTTCCTTCCTTCCTTCCTTCCCTCCTTCCCTCCCTCCCTCTCTTTATTTCTTCCTTCCTTTCTTTGTTTCTTTCTTGGTCTATTGAAACATCTCCATACAGAAAAGTTTGTTTGATGTCATCCTGGTCCCAAACCATCAGTTTGTCAATAAAGGAAATTGTAATTAGTTTTCATGAAAGAAAATGTGACTAATGTACAGGGATACCTAGATGACCAAACACCAGTGTTTTTCCAAGAAAGCAGCAGAAGGAATATCCCTGTGATCACATATGATGTCAGCTCATGGAACTTTGATGGTTTGTTGGCATTGCAAATCTTTCCAAGATATTATAACTCAATAAGAAATTGTAATTTTAAACCATTTTCTCCCAAACCTCTTTTGTTGTAAAGCAAGACCTTTTTTGTGTCTTTACTATGATTCCACATTTTGGTTCTGTGCCAAAAATAACAACAGCAACCTTCTTTGAGATAGCTTTATTTACTGAGTGCTCCCTGCCAGCACATCCGACACATGGATTAAATAGATGGCATCCACAGTGTAGTTGGGATGCAGAGAGGAGAAACAGAGCAAACAAGAGAAGAAGGGTTGTGCTGTCCTAACATTAGCTTCTGGGTTAGGAAATTTCAGTGTCTGCAGTTTGTCTACCAGAATAGCAACAATGAAGTATAATCTATAAAGGGAATTTCTAATTTAGGTTGAAGGAGCTGTCTGTCCAGCTAAAACCATGATGGGAACATTCATCTTTTTTGGAATGACACTATGGGAATCATCCAGTGTGTCTACGAGGCTAAAGAGTTCTAGTTTAGTTGTTCCTTCTTAAAATATCTCTTCAGTGAGAAGAGGGAAAACTCTATGTGCTCCTGGTAAAGGTTTCATTTATTTATTTTTTTTAATGTTTTATTATGAATTATGTGATAGTTTACATGGCAGAACATTAGTTTCACATTTATTCTATTGTATATTGTTTCATTGCCATAGTTACAATCCCCTCCATACATCATCAACCAATCAAGCCTGCCCCCCAGTCATCAGCACACAGCCCCTCTCCCTCTCTGGATGCCAGAGATGGAGGCAGAGATGATGACATGAAGAGATAGAGCAGCTGGGGACTTTAGATCCAGAAAACAGATTTACAAGCTTTCTATGGAGATGTTTCTGGCTATTCCTTTCTCTCCCTCTCCAGTGTATATTTTATAATATAATGCAAGGAAAACCAAGATTCAAAAGACAGCCAAGTGGTTTTCCTTGTATTGTCATGTAGAATAGACACTGGAGGGGGATAGAAAGGAATAGTCAGAAATATCACACTAGAAGGCTTGTAAGTCCATCTTCTGTCTATAACTGATTGGAATACCTAAAATGGGGCTACAGTGTACCCAGTGAATGAGGCTTCCTGTGGAGCCTTTGCAATACATAAAACTATAGATAGAAACCTGAACCACATCCAGATCTCCAGAGATGAGAAATCTCCACTTGAAAGTATGAGCAGACCAGCCTGGAGTGGCTAGAAGAACAAAAGATACTTCTTGAAAGAAAGACCTACAGGAAAAATACAAAACAATAGAGGCAGATAGACTGTTACTACAAGAACAAAAAAATTGCTTCCCTAGGAAACATCAAGACAAGTGGTCGGGTCCTCTCAACACAAACCCCCTTCCAAGACTAAGACTCAACGGAAATACAATCCTGATTGGTGACCACACATATCACCGATAGGGGGATGTGGGGTAAAAGCAGCAATGAAGCGGCAAGTTAAGCCCTCCAGTGTTCAGTGGGCTTTTGTGGACCTAGTTGGGGACCTGGTTGGCAAGCAGTGTGAGGAGACCTGGGGACTCTTGGGTCCAGAGTCAGTGGCATGGCCACGGAGAACTTGAGTGGAGAGTGGAGCTACCAGCTGACGGGAAGAGAGGGCATGTGCACAAGAACGCCCACACTTGCTGATGGTACCCACGTGGCCTGGACCAGATGACTGGATGATCAGAGCTCGACCAGGAGAAGAAAGAAGAGGAAAAAAAAGAGTGAGCTGATACAATCTGATGAACTTGACCTATACCTACGGATGTAGTGACTCAAAAGAAGGAACATTCCCACCCCTTCCACACACAGAGTAGACAGAGATGGGTAACTTGGACATTGGATACCCAAATAGGAAGGGGGGGACTACAAAAGCAAGAAGTGACTGGCTTACAAGCTTTCAAGAGGGAACCTAGAGCTAGGGGACATGGAGGAAGGTAGAATCTTCAGTGAGTACTATCCAATCTGTCTAGGAGGAGCTGATGAAATGAAATACAGATGGGTAACTCGTGATACTGTAGTGAATAATGGTTATCAGGACTGATTATGAGGGTTGGAAATGCAAAGGTAGACGTTTTGTAGCAAGGAAGGGAGTGATTAATTCTCCAGTCTA
>NW_006408618.1:7312775-7314635 GCF_000296735.1 Chrysochloris asiatica
CTAAATTCAGGTGGGATATATTCAAGATCATATTTTGGCTCTCGTGGACTTGTTTTCATTTTCTTAAGCTTCAGTTTGTATTTGCATATAATTAATTGATGGTATGTTTTACAGTCTGCCCATGGCCTTGTTTTTTGTTGATTATATGGAACTTTTCTATCGTCTCTTTCCACAGATGTCAATTTGATGTCTATGTATTCCACCTGGTGAGATCCATGTGTATAGTCATTTCTTATGCTGTTGAAAGAAGGTATTTGAAATGAACAAATCATTGATTTTGCAGAATTCTGTCATTCGTTATCCAGCATCATTTCTAACACCAAGGCTATATTTTCCAACTAATGATCCTTCCTCTTTGTTCCCAACCTTTGCATTCCAATCACCAGCAATAATCAATACATTTTGATTGCATGTTTGCTCAATTTCAGATTGAAGAAGTTGGTAGAATTCTTCTATTTCATCCCCACTAGCTGTAGTGGTTGGTGCATAAATTTGAATAATAGTGGTATTGACTGGGCTTCCCTGTAGGTGTATTTAAGAGTAGAGTTAGGGTTTTGTTGTTGTTGTTGTTTTATTTTATTTTTTGAACTTATGATTGCAGTTTGGGTGAAAGCTTACAGAACAAAACTTTTTTACAGAAAATTTCAATTGAGCAATTTGTATTCATTTTTTTTTGTAACATTGGTTGCAATCTTGTTAATGTACCACACCTCCCATTTCTTCCCTGGCCTGCAGTTTCCACTTATTCTTCTTTCCTTCCTCTTCCTGCCTTCAGACCTTTGCTTATGGACAACTGCCACCCCTTTGGTCTCATATGTTTGATTATACTGTGCAGTTTCCTCCCTGGTGTTGTTACTTAATTTATAGGTCTGTCTACTGTTTGATCAAAAGTTGATTCCCAGGGAAGGGTGCAGTTCCAGTCTTTAAGGGTGTCTGTGGACCACAGTCTCAAGAGCTCCAATGGTCTCTATTAGACCAGTAAATCTGGTCTTTCTTATGAGTTTGAATTTTATTCTTCATCCATTTTCTCCCACTCTGTCCAGGACCCACTAATGTGTACCTGATGTGATCTGTTGCAGGTGGTAGCTGGGTGCCATCTAGTTATTCCCGTGTCATGGGAATGGAAGCTATAGTTTGTGTGGTCTTTTGGACCTTTGAATGAATTATTTCCTTGGATCTTTTATTTTCTTCACTCTGTACTCCAGACAGGGAAAGACCAACATTTGCATCTTAAATGGACACTTGCAAATTTATAAGACCCCAGTTGCTACTCACCAAAGTAGTATGTTGACAATGTCTTTGTCACTTGACTGAGATGTGGCCTAATTGCCCAGTGACTCATTCCTTCAAGGTATTTGGTTATGGCTAACAAGTATTCATAATTTTATCCCCTGTATGTCCTGGTGTGGTGCTGTAGGATAAAACACTGGAACACACGGTCAGTTTCAACAACAAGGTGGTGGTTCAAACTCACCATTCTTTGGAAACCCTATACAGGATCATTATGAGTTGGGATTGACTTGATGGCACGTAACAACAGCAACAACAAGTTCTACTATATCCTTGAATATATTTTCAGCACATCCAAATATGTTTGTAGAAATGTCATCTGCCAAATCTATATATACATTGTTGTTATTACATGTAATTGAGTCATTTCTGACTCTTAGTGATCCTGTATAGGGTTTCCAAGGAGCAGATGGTAGGTTTGAACTGTCGACTTTGTAGTTTGCAGTCCTGCGTTGATCCTAAGGCACCACACCACAAGTATGTATGTATATATCTATATCTATATCTATATCTATATCTATATCTATATCTATATCTATATCTATATCTATATCTATATCTATATCTATA
>NW_006408618.1:7315441-7325979 GCF_000296735.1 Chrysochloris asiatica
AGGAGACATTTCTAGCAACGTATTCATATGTGTTGAAAATATATCCTTGAATATAGTAGAACACATGGGGGCAAAGTTATGAAAACTTTGTTGTTGTTATTAAGTAACATTGAGTCAGTTCTGACCCGTAGCAATCCTGTATAGGGTTTCTGAGGAGCAGCTGGTGAACTTGAACTGCCAACTTTATGGTTCCAACTGACTTTGCAGTCCATTGCACCAATCCACAGTGCCACACACCAGGACCATAATCAAATACCTTGAATGAAGGAGTCACTGGACACTTAGCACATCTAATTGACATAACATAGTCCACAAAGACAATGTCTACATACTATGGTGAGTAGCAACTGGGGTTGTAAAAGCTTGTGAGCAGCCATTTAAGATGCAATTGTTGGTCTCACCCTGTCTGATGTAGCGTTGTAGGATAAGCACCCGACTGCAACATTGGTTTGATCCAAAATGTCGGCAGTTCAAATCTACCAGCCACTCCTTGGAAACCCTGTATAGGGTAGCTATGGGTCAAAACTGAATCAACATATATACGTATATGTTGTTGTTAAGTGCCGTCAATTGGTTCCAACCCATAACAACCCTGTATAAGGTTTCCGAGGAGTGACTGTTGAGCTTGAACAGTCAACCATGTGGTTCAAACTGACCTTGCAGTCCAGTGCATTAACCCACAGCACTATACCAGGACTCCTATGGTGTTGATTGAGAATATTAAAATTAACACGGACTGACAAAAGAACAAACAAATCTGTGTTGGAAGAAGTACAGCCAGAATGCTCCTTAGAAAACAGGATAGCCAGACTTCATCTCTCATACTTAAGACATATCAGAAGGGAACAGTCCCTGGAGAAAGACATCATGCTTGGTAAAGTGGAGAGTCAGTGAAAAGAGGAAGACCCCCAATGAAGTGGATTGGCACAGTAGCAACAGCAGTGGGCTTACATGTAGCCATGATTTTGAAGTTAGGGCAGGACATGACAGTGTTTCGTTCTGTTGTGTATAGGGTCGCTATGAGTCGGTACTGATGGCACCTAACAGCAGCAATATCTGCTCAACTTATATGTCTGCCTATGCATCTGCTCCCAGATATTGTTTGCTATTACTATAATTATAGGATTGTATTGTAAATTTTTTTTATCTTGTGGTCATTTACTCTTGTGCACCTCCCAGTGCCTTCCTTTACTTTGCTCATGTTGTGCCAAATTCCCCCTCTTGTATATTTCCTTTCTCTTCACCCAAGTTGATAACATGTCTACTGTGTGTTGCTGTAGGATGAGTACTGAACTACAAGGTCGGAAGTTCAAACTCACCAGCTGCTTCTTGCAAACCCTATACAAGGTCACTATGAATCAGTACCTACCACATGGCACTTAACAACAACAACTGTAGGATAAGCACTCACGACAAAGATGGTTTGAATTGCAAGTTCGGCAGTTCAAACTCACCAGCCACTCCTCGGAAACCCTATACATGGTTGCTATGGGTAGGAACTGACTTGACGGCACTTCCAACAATTCTGTACTTAGGGAGAGCAATGCTCTGTAAAATAAGCACTGGATGGTCGGAGCCTACTAACTAATCCTGCAAAGATTTGCAGCTTCAGAAATGCTATATAGGGTTGCTATGAGTAAGAACTCTAAGGCACTTAAAAACAACAACTCTCTAGTTAATTATTTACTCTCCCTTCCTTTCCCATCCCTGGTAGCCATCAAAGAATTTCTTTCATGGTGAAAATATTTTCTTGACTTTTTATAACAGCATTTTCATGCAATATTTTTCTTTTTGTGTTTAACTTATTTCACCCAGCATACTGTCCTCTAGGTTGATCCATATAATGAGATGTTTTGCAAAATTATTAATTATTTTTTTGTTTATTTGTTTGGTAGTATCTATTGTGGGTATGTATATTGTGTTTATTCATGTATTTGTTGGTGGGTACTTAAGTTGTTTCTATTATTTGCTATTATTAAGATTTAAGGGTGGAGATTTTTGAATTAATGGACCTGGAAAGAGTAATACATATATAATTAGCAATTATTTCATTAGCTTTATGATGTCCTTTCCTATAGAAAATTCATCTTTTTTTGTTTTCTTTTGTCTTATGTTTCCTAACAACTATCTCCTTTTTTCTTTAAAATATAATGCCAGAAGCAAGCATATGCTGAAATAGAGGTTCAGTTGGACTTTGTATAATAGAATCCATGCAATGTAATGAAAAGAACCAAGACTTAAAGCGAGGAGGACTTGTTCACCATGACTTGGGGGTTGTAAGGAGCTCTGGTAGTGTAGTGGTTATGAATTGGGCTGCAAACCGCAAGGTCAGCAGTTCGAAACTACCAGCCGCTCCGCGGGAGAAAGATGAGGCGGTCTGCTTCCGTAAACATTTACAGCCTCGGAAACCCTGTGTAGGGTCGCTATAAGTCGGAACCGACTCCACGGCACATAACAACAACAACAACAATTGTCAAGGGAAAGTACTGTCTGTATTATTGGATTTGTCTTGAAGAACTAAACTGTGTGTTTAGAGTGAAGAACTGGGCATGATGTCAAACACTCAGCCGTCATACAGATATTCTAGTGGTTTAAGAACTGGGAGCCAGTATTTCAAGAGATCCATGTTTACGAATCGGGCTGTGAACCTTAAAGGCCAGCAGTTCGAAACTACCAGCCGCTCCACAGGAGAAAGATGAGGTGTTCTGCTCCCGTAAAGATTTACAGCCTCGGAAACCCTGTACAGGGTCGCTATGGGTCGGAACCGACTAGCCGGCACTTAACAACAACAACAATATTTAAGTCTAACTCTTTTTTATTTATTAGCTTTAAGAACTCAGGTAAATTATTTTCTCCCAAATTAAATTACCTCATATATATATAAGAGACATAATATTTGCCTCTGTTCCCATAGAGTTGTGAGAATTAAAATGATATAATGTATATGTGACTAGCATATAATAATTGTTCAGTTGTTGTTGTTAACTGTTAACCATGGATTTGGTTCCAACTCACAGTGAAGCTGTACATGATTTAAATGTAACCAGTGGTGGTCTTGAACCACTGACCTTGTGGTTAGCAGTCCAGTGCTTATATTACAGTGCCACATTATTGGTTTTATTAGTGTTATTAATACAAAGTGAAATACCTACTATCTCTATCATCAAACAAAATTGGTTGGATTGAAAACTTGGCTTCATCATTTTATTACTTTGTATCTTATTTTTCTCACCAAAGATAAAATGCACTAATATGCATTTACAGTATGGTGGTGATAGTGGTTATGTGCTATGGAATGAGTTCCGACTCATAGCTACCCTGCATAGGGTTTCTGAAACTGTAAATATTTATGGGAGCAGAAAGTCTCATCTTTCTGCTGTGGAATGACTGGTAGTTTTGAACTGTTGACCTTGAGGTTAGCAGCCCAACTCATAACCAAGATAAACAATATCTTGATTTTTAAATTTCTTGGAATACATGTAAATGAGAGATGTGTGTAATGTTAGCCATTTCCAGTGATCTCAGGATGAGCATTAGTAGCTGTTTTGGTTGTAGATGTTAGTTTTCATGACCTGGCCCTTGTCTCTCTGCCAATCCATGATGAGCAGCAGAGTCTGATTAGATACGTTTTTGGTTTTCTCTAAGTACTGATCCGTTGGTGTTGTGCTTTCTCTTCTTGTACCTCCAGGGCATACATGAGTGTGAAGGAGTTGAAGGAGGCACTGCAGCTTAACAGTACTCACTTCCTGAACGTCTACTTTGCCAGTTCAGTCCGGGAAGACCTTGCAGGTGCAGCCACCTGGCCTTGGGACAAAGAAGCCACTAGTCACCTAGGTAAGTGAAGTCAAGGCCAAATATGGTAGGAAAACCTAAGAGGTATGAAGGAGTTTATAAAAATGAGTTTTGGGGGAAAAAGAGAATAAATTTAGTCAATACATTTAGCTGCTTTGGGCTGAAATTGGCTTTGGGGAGAGTTTATCAAAATGTTTCAGTATAGGCAAATAAGAGGAATTTAAGAAAGTGTGGCAAATACCCAGAATGTTGTAAATTGATTTTATAATCTAGGCCAACTGCTAGTATGGGATGAGAACCATTTTAAATCTTGAACAGACTCAGAGGGGCAACTAGTAAGAAGGTGGCTAGATTGTGAAATCTAGTTTATAATTATCACTGTGCTAGAAGACTGGTGGGCTTCTTGTGGTTGGCATCTTGACGAGACTGTGAAAAATTCAGATTGATGAGCAGGCTTCCCTGTTCACCAAGGCAAAAGTTGGATGTTGTAATATTGAGTGGAAAATTGATATATATTTAAGGAAACTAATCCCTTCTGGGAGTCCTGTTGTGGTGCTTTGGGATAAGCACACAAGGTCAGTCATTCAAACCCACCAACTGCTCCTCAAAATCCTATACATAGTCGCTTTGCAGCAGAACTGACTCAACCGCACTTAACAACAACAATACCTTCCCATAATATTGTATCATTATTATAAGAGGAATCTTACTCATCAGTCAATAAGTCACTAAACTGATTAAATATACAACGAACAGAAAGTAATTGTTAAATGTAATTTGTATATAATCTCGAAGCATCTTGAATAGGAGTCTACTGAAAATTGTTTAAAAACTAAATTACCATAATTGTGAGGAAACTTTCATACTGGAAAAAGAATGATTATAAAGACCAGAAACTATTTTATGCTAGTAAATGATTTAAAAGGCGTTATGCAAGATTAATCTTCTTAGTAATGAAATATGAAACAGAGGAGTAAGTTTAAGGATGCTCATACAATGCTGCATTTGTCAAGCCCAGATATGATGTGACCATTGTAAAGGGAGTTCAGAACATCTTGAACTGATAATGAAAGGAACATGAGCTGTACAAGGCTATGGATTGGGAAAGGAGGAAGAGGAGTAGTAGGTTATTAATAGATGGAAAAAAATTGTTGTTACTTAAGAGGGAACCAGAACATGAAAAACCATAAGGTGAGTCCGTATTCACATTCAGAGTCAGATCAAGATCCAGAAAGGGTTTTACGTATGTATATATCAGGCAATGAAGGAGACAATAAAAATTTGAATGTATTATCCAATTTGAATGCTTTGCTAGCATTCATGGCCCCATCTAGTACATTTTTTATAGTCCTTCAGTCCTTTTATGACTAAAATTTCTATTTACAGTTTTCAGTGCATGAGATGACAGCATTTTGTGATGTTAGTGTTGACCTGAGACTACCGTGAAGAGTTTGCATGCATTGATGACTAATTTTACCAAATAAGGATCTGGTATCTTCTAGGGACCAATATGAACCAAAGAATATATTCAGATTCATCTGTAACTATTGTGAGCAGGTAACCAAAGAAAGAGAGAGGAAGTGCTTGGTGGAATAAGTCATTTTATTAAGAGTCTGGCCAAAAAAGAAAAATATCTTATAAATTATAGTCTGCTCTAGATGACTGATAGTTTCAAAAAATATATATGTTCAATAATGTTAATGGAGAAATGCTGTTTGTTTCAGTCAGACATTTCCAAGATGCTCAGGTAAACTGCTTTCCAGCTGAGTCATTCATGGTAGTTAAAGGTGGACTGACAGGTATCTTCCAAAAATTTATTTGTAGTGAGGTTGATTGTCTTGAATATTGCTCATAAAAAAGTGGCAGAGGGAACATAGCAATGTAAGAAAGTACCTCCAAATTGGTGCACACCTGAATCATCAAAGGTAAACTTTCAAGAGTATGTGCAAGAGCCCCTGCCAACAGAATTTACCCAAGAAAGGTTTTCATTAGTCCTAAGTCTATTGCAAGTCGGCCGTCCAAGTTCTCCATCTGCTCCTTGGAAACCCTATACATGGTTGCTATGGATTGGAACTGATTAAATGGCACTTAACAACAAGTCTATCCTGGATGGTGGTGCAACAATTAAGTGTTCAGATGGTAATGCAAGGTTGGTGGTTAGAATCTACCCAGTGCCTCCATAGGAGAAAAAATGATGATCTGGTTCTGTAGCAATTCCATCCAAGAAAACGCTGTGGGGAAATTCTACTCTGTCACAGGAGGTTACCAAGAGTTGGAATTGACTCAGTGGCACTCAACAACAACAACTACTACTACTCTCAAAATAATCTCTTTGAAGACATCAGACATCAGCTAAGGAAACAATGACTTGAGGGACCCAATATCAGAGAAAAGAAAAATGCTCTGAAGTGAGCCTCATACTTAGTTGATATTTAATATAGTCACTCATATTTTCAGGGAAGCTGTCATTTTATAAATAAAGGTAGAACTTTCAGAGCTTGCATTAATTAGTTTCACTACCGAGGAGCCAAAAGTTAGAGTTCAGGGCTTCCAGGACATCAAAGACTTAAAGACCAAGAAATAGAAATCATAGAAGAAATAGCGACAATGAAGAAGAAAAAATAGAGAAATAAAAACAATGATGAAGCTCATCATTTTCTTTTAAGACATTGTTGTTAAGTGCCATCGAATCGGTTCTGACTCATAGCAACCCTGTATAGGGTTTCCAAGGAGTAGTTAGTGAGTTGAAATGCCCACTTTGTGGTTTGCAGTCCATCGTTAATCCTATAGCGCAAAATAGTTGCTAGTTTTCAAACTATTTATTCTCAGGACCCAGAGCCAAGAACACCAGTCGAAAATAACTGCTAAGAGACTGTAGAGCTCTAAACTGTGATTTCAGAAGTTCCAAAGAAAGAAAAAATTAGATGCTAGGTCCAGTCTAGGACAAAGGATTATGAGGTCCCCTATTGTAAGAGCAAACAGAGTGTGGCACTGTAGGATCAACACTGGACTGTGAACCACAATGTCGGCAGTTCAAACCCACCAGCTGCTCCTTGGAAACAACAGTTTATACAAGTCTTGAAATCTAGCCTCAATTGCTCATAATCCTTGATTGGAAATGGTCATCTGCCTATATCATAGCACCTAATAAAAGAAAATTAAATATTTTTTCTGAGGAAGATAATATAATTGAGAACCTCTATAACTTTTTTGGAGACCTGGTGTGGCACTGTGGGTTTAGCACTGGACTGCTAATCACAAGATTGGTGGTTTAAACCCAGCAGCTGCTTTTTGGAAACCCTATATAGGGGTGCTATGAGAATTGACTCGATGACACTTGATAACAACAACATAACTTTTTACTTGCAATGTCAAGCAATCAATAAAAAAATTATCAGGTATGAATTCTGGTTCTGGTGGCTGCTGAGGCAGAGTCAGATAAGACAAGCTCTGTGGGGGAGGGACTGAAAATCCAGAGAAGCTGCTTTCATGGAACAGCCGCTCTGGATCTAGCATAGGGTGTAGGGCACAAGTTGCATGCACACGCCAGTGAAAGAATCATGGTATAAAGGAAAATACTGTGATTTAGGAATTGCTCTAGGCATGGGACTCCCTGGTCAGCCACCCTGCCCAGGCAGAGTTCAGAGGGCAGGGCTACAGCCAAACTGTCACAGGGAACTGGTGCTAAAAGTGGTGCAGTGACATTTGCAAAAGGAAGTTGCGGGGGGATTCTACACATTTTTGCCTCCTCTTCCCTGCCACACCTTCTTTGCCCAGCCCAGACACCTTAAGGCCAGTAGGTGCAAACCCCCAGAAAAGAGGTCCAGTGTTGAGCCCACAGTTTTCCCCAAGGCACAGAGAAAAAAAGACAATCAGATCTAAGGGCAAATTCTTTGGCAGCTGCTTATGACATCAGCCTCTGGATCACAGTCCTAAAATTAACTTGTGCTGGACCCTTTACTCCAGTATATCCAGGAAGAAAAAAGCAGGCCTGTCAGGCCTGACAGACAAACCATATGAACAATCTGTAAAACCCCAACATAAAAGGATGCAACTATCTCAAGAATTATGCTGTGCACACGTAGATACCAAACGGACCTTAAAAGACAAAAATAATAGACAATTTTCTCCCATTAACTTCTCAATATCTATCTATGCACCTCTGCAGTGGTAACTTGAGGAGGGACCTGAGTGAGCGGACACCCCCACCCACTGCTGGAGGCCTCTACGGTACACACACACTGCCTGTGTAACAAGGCAACTAGCCAGTTGGCCAGTTTTATTTTTGTTTCAGAGTGGTGTTTTTTGTCTCTGTTATCATATTGCTTCTGTTTTTGGTCCTTTTGATCACACACTTTTCCTGGAGGTGGGAGCTTTTTCTCCCTATGATACAGCAATCATGGCTGTATATTCAAGCTACAAGCATACCCCATAATATTCCATCATTGAAACAAGAGCTAATAACAGCTGCTAAGCATTACATGTGAACATGGAAGCCTATCTCCTGATCATATCCATCAGAAGACACCCAGTAAGTTTAATAACACAGCGACAAACATCCATTTAAGCATTAAAAACTCACATGACTACTAGAAATGACCAATAAGACACAACAAAAGATCTCAAAACATCCCAAAACACAAAAGAGTAACTGAGAAAAAGGAGCTGGAGACAGACAAAGGCTTTCCAGAAGAGAAAGAGCAGGTTTTGGATTTGACTGAGAAGGAATTCAGAAGAATGCTATGGAAACAAATTCAGATGCTTCAAAAAGGGGTGGAGGAAAACAAGGAAGAAGTCAGGAAAGTATTACAAGAACAATCAAACAAGATCGACACAGCATTGGAAACAATTCAAAACCTGAAAAGAGGTCCAGATGATTAATAATAAAATATCAGAAAAGGACAATGCACTGAAAGGGGAAAGAGCAGAATCAAAGAGATGGAATCCAAAACCAGCGAGCTGGAAGACAAATCTCTCAATACTGCTAAGATAGAAGAGCAAGCAGAAAAAAGTATATAAAATTCTGAAGAGAGTCTAAGATTCATGATGGATAACATGAAGAGGAACAACTTAAGAATTATTGGCATTCCAGAACAGGAAGAATCAGAGAAATCCACAGAGGAGATAGTTGAAGAGCTTCTGGAAGAAAATTTCCTTAACATCTGAAAGATAAGAAGATAAATATTCACAAAGCCGAACATACCCCTGGAAGGATACACTCCAAAAGAAAATCACCAAGACATATAATAATCCAGCTCTCCAAAATCAAAGATAAGGAGAGAATTCTAAAAGTGGCCAGGGGAAAGACAAGTGTTGCCTACAAAGGCAAACAAATCAGATTAAGCTCTGTCTTCTCAACACAAACCATGCAGGCAAGAAAGCAGTGGGGAGACATATACAAAACCCTAAAACAAACAAACAAACAAAAAACCAAAAAACTGCCAACCAAGAATCATCTATCCAGCAAAAATGTCAATCAAATATGATAGTGCAATCAAAACATTCCAGGATAAACAGAATCTAAGAGATTTTGTCAAAGCCAATCCAGCACTTCAAAACATCCTAAAGGAAGTTCTTTGGACTGAAAACCAACAAGAACAGACAACAATCAGAGATTGACAAGCATGGCAACACCACCTGAAACTCAGACTACGGATTGCAGAGTCTAGAACAGAACAAAACTATAACAACAAATTCAAAGGAGCTGGGAGGTCAACCAAAGATCAGAATAATATCAATGTCAAAGAAGGAGAAAATGTAGGAACAGAGATCCAGGTGGTGAGGAGGCCAGGTAGATTACAGGATACAATAGATTGTCTTACATGGAGAGGAAAGTTAATAAACTATAAGGTAACCCCAAAGAAAGTTAATATTTCACAACTTACCATGAAAATGAACTTCCAAACAGAACAAGAAAACATGAAAAGTAAGAAGAAACCAACAAGAAATAGTACAAAAAACACTAACTCAGAACAAGAAGGCATGCAGAACAAAGAAACAATTATCACTATCAAAAATTAGCATAATGGCAGCAATTAATTCATACCTATCAATAATTACATTGAATGTCAATGGATTGACTGTACCAGTGAATAGACAGAGTGGCAGAATTGATAAGAAAACAATACCCTTCAATATGCTATCTGCAAGAGACACACCTTACATAAAAAGACAAAAACAGACTACAAGTTAAAGGATGGTAAAAAATATACCAAGCTAACTTCAATAATAAACAAGCAGAAGTGACAATACTAATCTCTGATAAAGTAAACTTTAAGACAACAACCAGCATAAGAGATAAAGAAGGACACTATCACATGATCAAAGGGTCAGTTGAGAAAGACGACATAACCATAGTAAATATCTGTGCTCCCAATGAAAAAGCATCAAGATAGATGAAGCAAACCTTACTAGAATAGAAGAAAGAAAGAAAGAAATCTGCAATTAAAGTGGGAAATTTTAATACATCACTTTTGAAAAGGGACAGAACAACCAAAAATAAACTCGACAAAGTTGTTGTTAGGTGCCAATGAGTTGGCACTGACTTATAACGACTTTATGCACAGCAGAATGAAGCAAGGTCTGATCCTGGGCCAACCTCGCTACTGTTGCCACGCTTGAGTCCATTGACGCTGCCACCTGTCCAATCCATCTCGTTGGGAGTCTTCCTCTTTTTCTCTGACCCTCCATCTTACCGAGCATGACATCCTTCTCCAGCAACTGTCCCCTCCTGACAATATGTCCAA
>NW_006408618.1:7326744-7336832 GCF_000296735.1 Chrysochloris asiatica
AACAACTGCTTCTTGGTCCAAGTACAGATTCCTCATAAGCACAATTAAGTGTTCCAGAATACTCATACTTCACAATGTTGTCCATAGCTTGTCATGCTCCACACAATCGAAAGCCTTTGCATAGTCAATAAAGCACGGGTAAACATCTCTCTAGTTTTTTCTGCTTTCAGCCAAGATCCATTGGACATCCAAAATGATATCCGTCATTCCACAGCCTCTTCTGAATCTGGATTGAACCTCTGGAAGTTCTCTGTCAATATATGACTGTAGCTGTCTCTGTATTACCTTTAGCAAAACTTTACTAGCTGGAGATATCAGAGACTGTCCAATGATTTTTGCATTCTGTTGGAATTCTGTTACAGAGGAGCTAAACAGCACAATCAACCAATTTGACCTCATAGATGTGTACAGAGCATTCAGCCCAACTACAGCACAATATACATTCTTCTCCAGTGCACATGTAACATTCTCCAGAAATGACCATGTGTTTGGTCACAAAACAAGCCTCCATAAATTTGCAAGCATAAAAACATTACAAAGCATCTTTTCAGACCACAATGCTGTAAACCTAGATATCAACAAGAAGTAGACCAAGGAAATAAAGTCGAATACATGGAAACTGAATAACACCTTGCTGAAAGGCACCTAGGTAAAACAAGAAATTAAGCGGGGATTCTTAAAGTTCCTAGAAACATAAAAATGAATGAAAACACAACATGCCAAAATTTGGGACATGGCGAAAGCGATTATGAAAGAACAATTTATTGTAATAAATGTGCACATCGAAAAAGAAGAAAGAACCAAAGTTAAGACATTAACACAGAATCTCCAACAATCACAAACTGACCAACAGGGGGAACCTACAGTCACTAAAAGAAAAAGAAATAATAAAGATAAAAGCAGAAATAAATGAGATGGAAAACAGAAAAACTATAGAAAGATTAAACAGGACAAGAAGCTGGTTCTTTGAAAGGATTAATAAAATTGACAAACCATTGGCAAACCTAACAAAAGAAAAGAGAGAAAAGACACAAATAACTCATATTAGAAACCACACGGGTGATATCACAATGGAACCAAACGAAATCAAAAGGATTATAACAATACTATGAATAGTTGTATTCCAAAAAATTCAGAAACTTAGAAGAGATGGATACATTTTTAGAAAAACACGATGTACCTAAATTTACACAGAATGAAGTAGAAAACCTGAACAGACCCATAACAAAAGAAGAAATTGATCAGGTCATCAAAAAATCCCAACTAAAAGAAGTCCAGTCCAGTTGGCTTCACTGGTGAGTTCTACCAAACTCAAATTCAGGGAAGAACTTTCACCAATTCTACTCAAATTATTCCAGAATACAGAAGAAGATGGATAACGTCCTAATAGTTTTTATGAAGCCACCATAACCCTCATACCAAAACCAGTGAAGGACATCACTAAGAAAGAACACTCATGGAAGCAGAAATCAAGAAATCAAACGACATATTGCATTAGGCAAATCTACTCCACAAGACCTTTTTGAAGTGCTGAAGAGCAAAGATGTCAACTTGAGGACTAGGGTGCACCTGACCCAAGCCATGGTATTTTCAATAACTTCATATGCATGTGAACACTAAAGAGTGAATAAGGTAGACCATAGAAGAATTGATGCATTTGAGTTATGGTGTTGTAAGAAAATATTGAAAGTGCCATGGGCTGCCAAAAGAACCAATAGATCCATTTTTGAAGAAGTGCAGCCAAGAGTGTTCCTTGGAGGCCAGGATGGCCAAACTTCATCTTTCATACTTCAGACATATTGTCAGGAGGGACCAGATTCTGGAGAAGGGTATCATGTTTGGTAAGGTGGAGGGTCAGAGAAAAAGAGGAAAACCCCCAACAAGATGGCTTGGCCATGTGGCAGCATCAATGGACTCAAGCGTGGCAACTGTAATAAGGTTGGCCCAGGATCAGACAATGTTTCGTTCTGCTGTGCATAAGGTTGCAATGAGTCGGTACAACAACATCCCTCATGAACATAGATGCAAAAATTCTCAAGAAAATCCTAGTCAACGGAGTCCAGCACCACATCAAAAAAAATAATATATCATGACCAATTGGTTTTCATAAAAGAGATAGTTCAACATTGGAAAACCAATCAATGTAATCCACCATATAAAAAAGGAAAAGAACCACATGATCATATTGATTGATGCACAAAAGGCATTTAACCAAATCCAACATCCATTCCAGATAAAAAAAACACTCAACAAAGTAGGACTTGAAGGGAAATTCCTCAATATAATCAAGAGCATATATACAAAACCAACAACCTACATCACTCTCAATGGAGAGAAACTGAAAGCCTTCCCTCTGCGAATGGGAACCAGACAAGGCTGCCCTTTGTCACCACTCCTACTCAATATTGTTTTGGAAGTCTTAGCCGGAGCTATACGGCAAGATAGGGAAATTAAAGGCATCGGTATTGGCAAAGAGGAAATAAAACTCTATTTGCAGATGATAGGCTCCTGTAGGTAGAAAACCCCAAAGACTCAGTAAAAAGGTACTAGACCTCATTGGAAAATTCCGCAAAGTGGCAGAGCATAAGATCAACATACGAAAAAAAGTAACAATGACAGTGCTGAAAAGGACATTAGGAAAGCAATGCCATTTACAATAGCTACACAAAGCATGAAATATCTGGGAATAATTGTAACCAGAGAAACAAAGGACTTATACAAAGAAAATTACAAAACACTACTACAAGAAACAAGAACCACAAAAATACAAGAGCATACCATGTTCCTAGCTAGGAAAATTCAACATCGTGAAAATTTCAATACTACCCAAAGCAATTTACACATATAATGCAATCCCAATCCAGATTCCAGTGTCATTCTTCAAAGAGATGGAAAAGACAATTCCAAATTTTATATGGAATGGAAAGAGACCCAAGATAAGCAAAGCACTGCTTAAGATGAAGAACAAGGTTAGAAACCTGTCACTTCCTGATTTCAAAATCTACTACATGGCTATAATAGTCAAAACAGCCTGGTACTAGTACAATGAAAGATACATTGATCAATGGAACAAAATCGAGAATCCAGAAATTAACCTATCCACATATAGCCAACTGATTTTCGACAAAGTGCTTAGGTATATTGCATGGGGAGGAGATAATCTCTTTAACAGATGGTGCTGGCAGAACTGGAAAGCGATATGCAAAAGATCAAAAGAAGACCTTTACCTCATGCGCTATACAAAAACCAAGTCAGCATAGATTAAAGACCTAAATGTGAATCCCAAAATTATGAAGGTCATCAATGAAAAAATAGGGACAAATGTGAGGGCTCTAATACAGGGAACACACAGACTACCAAACATTTTGAAAATTACACTAAAAAAGTAGACAAAATAGATGATTGGGACATGCTAAAAATTTTAAACTTATGTGCATCAAAAGACGTCACCAAAAGAGTAAACAGGGAACCCACAGAATGGGAAAAAATCTTTTGCAATGACACATCAGACAAGAGACTCATTTCTAAACTATATAGGAAACTACAACACCTCTACAAGAAAAAGACAAATAACACAATTAAAAAATGGGCACAGGACATGAACAGACACTTCACCAAGGAAGAGATCCTGGCAGCCAACAAACACAAAGAAATGTTCACCATCACTAGCCATTAGAGAGATGAAAATCAAAACTATAATGAGATATCATCTCACACCAGCAATAAGACAAACATCAAAAAAGTAGAGGACAATAAATACTGGTGAGGATTCGGAGAGACTGGGACCCTCCTACATTGTTGGTGGGACTGCAAAATGGTTCGATCACTCTGGAAAGCAATATGGTGCTTCCTCAGAAGGTTGGAAATAGAAATACCTAATGATCCAACAATTCCTCTACTTGGTATTTACCCACAAGGCATACAAGGCATAACTCTTGTACATATATGCACATCAATGTTTATAACAGCACTATTTACAGTAGGAAAAAGATGGAGACAGGTTAAGTGCCCATCAATTGAAGAATGGATAAACAAACTGGTACATACACACAGTGGAATACTCAGCTACCTTGAAGAACAACAAGGAAGCTGCAAGCACCGAATAACATGGATGAACTTTGAGGACATTATGCTGAGTGAAATTAGTAAGTACAAAAGGAGAAATACTGCATAGAACCATTATTGTAAAAGACTAAGAAAAAGAACCCACCCTAAAAGGGGGAAAATTATATATATATATTTGCTGATCACCAGGATGTATGGGATGAGAAGAAGGGAGGGAGGAAAGAGAAGATAGAACACAGGGTAGGGAATAGACACAGGATAGCTTGTGTGCTGGGGATGGCGGGGGGCAGGGTGTGTGACAATACACAAGAACGGGGAGGGGAATGGAAGAACAAGGCTGACTGGAGAACAGTTAGGCAGGTTCCCATGGTCTAAGTGGGACAGAGGAAAAGGATGAGGTATGCACCACCTTGGAACAATAGGGCTCTGGGATACAGGGATTGAGGCATGGTTTGAAGGGGTAAAAAGGGGAATAATGTTAAGATGCTTGGCTATCTTTTGAATCTTGTTTTCCCTTGATACCATTGTAAAATAGACTCTAGAAGAAGGGATAAAGGAATAGCCAGAAACATCACTACAGAAAACTTATAAGTCCGTCTTCAGCCTACAACTGATTGGAATACCTTAAAGGGGTCTAGATGCTGCCCAGTGAAAGAGGCTTCCTGTGGAGCCTTTACATTGCATAAGACCATAGGTGGAATCCAGAACCCCATCCAGAATCATCTGAGGCAGGAAATTTCCTCTGGAAAGGATGAGTAGACCAGCCTGGAGCAGCCAGAAGAATAGAAAGAAAGACTGACAGGAAAAATCTGAAAAAATAACAGCAGTCTGATTGATTACTACAAGAACAAGTAAGCTATTCACCCAGGAGCCATCAAGGCATGTGGTCTGGCCCACTCAGAGCAAACCCTCTTCCAAGACTGAGACTCAAGGTGAATACACGAGCAGGCATGTGGTCTAGCTGGTGACCACATTGATAACTGATAAGGGAAAGACGGGGATAAAACAACAATGAAGTTGCAAACTAAGTCCAACCACATTCAGTACAACCCTGTGAACCCAGGTGAAGACCTGGATTGCCAGCAGTAAGGCAAGATCCAGGGACTCCTGAGTCCAGAGGCAGTGACATGGCCACAGAGGAATAGAGCAGAGAATGGAGCATCCAGCTGATGTGAAGTGAGGGGAGAGGCACAAGAACACCGATATTTGCAGATAGTACCCAATTGACCTGGCTTTGATGGTTGGATGATCAAAACTCAACTAGAAACTAGAAGAAGAAAGAGGAGGGAAAAATTAAAAAAAAAAAAAAAAAGTAACCTGCTATTATTTGATGAACTTTACCTATACTTATGGATGTATTAGCTCAAAAAAGGGAACAAATCTTTACATCAAGGATCACTCCCACCCCCTTGGTTCACAGGGTTGACAGGGATGGGCAACTTAGACATTGGCTTCTCAAAATGGGGGTGGGGGAGCAATAAAGGCAAGAAGTGACTGGCTTACAAGCTTTCAAGAGGGAGCCTGGTTCCAGATGGGGCGGGGAAGGTAGAATCTCCACTGAATGATTTCCAATTTGTGGGACCAGGCTGGTGAAAGGAAATGGGGATAAAAATCTTGTGGTACAATAATAAATAATTGCCATCAGGACTGACTGTGGGGGTAGGAAATACAGAGGTAGATGTTTTTTAACAAAAGGAGGGGAGAAATTGATTATGACGCCCAGGAGCAGAGGTCCCTGGGATCATCAAGTGAGAAGAACAGAGAGTGGGACCCTACCCAGAGAGGCAGAGACACCAAGGATAGAGACAGAGATGATGACGTGGACAGATGGAGCAGCTGGGGACACTGAACTCAGGGAGGGAGAGGGGCTGTGTGCTGATGGCCAGGGGGTGGACTTGTGGAGTACACCCTTCGGTTATTAATGATGCATGAGTGGATTGTAATCATTGCAATGAAACGAAAGACAATAGGATGAATGTAAAACTGATATTATTCCATGTAAACCTCACAATAAAAACTTACAAAAAAAAAGAAAAGAAAATTATCAGGTATTCCAGAAATCATGACTGTAAGCCAAAAAGAACATAAGCCAAAAAAAGCAAAACAGAACAAAAGCCAAAAAATCAACAGATTAGAGTACGAATCAAAGATTATCCAGATATTGGAGTTATGAAACATTGATTTTAAAAAAAGTATAATTAACTTGTTCAAAAATATATGTAAGAGATGGAATTACTTCAGAGAAATGTAATCTATAATAAACAAAGAAACTCACTGTCATTGATTATGATTCATAGTCATACTGTGTAGGGTTTCTGAGGCAGTTAATCTTTGCTGCTGCTGCAAGCTGTCAAGTTGGTTCCAACTCATAACGACCCTGTGTAGGATTTCTGGGGTTATAAATCTTTGATGGTGGTGGTGTGCCATGGAGTTGGTGCCAACTCACAGTGACCCTAAATAGGGTTTCCAAGGTTGTAAATCTTTATCAGAGCAGAAATCTGTATAATTCTCCCATGGAACGGGTGGTAGTTTTGAACTGCTACCTAGAGGTTAGCAATCTGACTTGTAACTAGTATGCAGATATCCTTCCCTTTCTCCATGGAGCAGCTGGAGAATGCGAACTGTTGACCTTGTGGTTCTCAGCCCAGCGTGTAACCCACTATGCCACTAGAGCTCAAGCTATAATAATTAAATTCAAGTTTTAGAGCTAAAATATATAACAAATGAAATTTTAAAAAATTAATTGTTTTGATTATGAGTGGAAGAAAGAATTAACTAGATTACTCCCACAAGTTGCTCAATTTGTCATGCTGTGATTGCTTATATGTTACTGTGATGCTGGAAGGTATGCCAACGATGGTTGAAAAGGTATTTGCACCATATAAACGGTGACTATACACATGGACCATGCCAGGTTGAATACACAAGAATCAAATTGACTACAATGATGAAGAAGCTCAATATTATCAGCCAAAACAAGGTCAGGAAGAGACTGTGAAAGAGAACACCAATTGTTCACGTAAAGTTCAGGCTGAAGCTGATGAATATTAAAGCAAGGCCACATACAAAAAAAGAAATAAAGAAATAAAAAATGACCTTGAATTCCCATCTTAATTTAGAGACCATCTCAAGAATATAATGACAAAGACCAGAGGAGTTGTGGGATGACATCAAAAACATCATGTATGAAGAAAACAAAAGGTCATTAAAAAGATAGGAAAGAAAGAAAAGACAAAAAAGAATGTCAGAATAGACTTAAACTTGTTCCTGAATGTAGAGTAGCTAAAGTGAATGGCTACCACGCATCTGTGAGTTTGTCATACTGTGGTGGTTTGTGAGTTGCTGTGATTCTGAAATTATGCCACAGGTATTTTAAATACCAGCAGATTCACCCATGGTAGACAGGTTTCAGCGCAGTTTCCAGACTAAGACAGACCAGGAAGAAGGAGTGATGAACTACTTCTGAATATTTAGTCACTGAAAACTTATAATAGCAGAGAAGCACTGTCAGATATAGTGCCAGAAAATGAGCCCCTCAGGTTGGAAGGCACTCAAAATGCGACTGGGGAAGAGCTGCCTCCTCAAAGTAGGGTTGATTGTGATGATGTGAATAGATTAAAGCCCTTAGGAGTAAAGCCCACAAAACCTTCATTTGCTGATGGGGCACAACTCAAAATACAGAGAAACAGCTGCAAATATCCATTTAAAATCGGAACATGGAATGTACGAAGTATGAATCTAGGAAAATTAGAAATTGTCAAAAATGAAATAGAACACATAAACATCGATATCTTAGGCATTAGTGAGCTGAAATGGACTGGTATTGACCATTTAAAATCTGACAACCACATGGTTTACTATGCCAGGATTGACAAATTGAAGAGGAATGGTGTTGCATTCATTGTCAGAAAGAACCTATCTAGATCAGTCATGAGGTACAATGCAGTCTATGATAAGATAATATCCATGTGCCTACTGGGAAGACAAGTTAATATTATTATTATTCAAATTTATGCATCAACCACTAAAGCCAGTGAGGATGAATTCCACCAATTTCTTCAACCTGAAATTGGTCAAACACGCAATCAAGATGTATTGATCATTACTGGTGATTGGAACTCAAAGGTTGGGAACAAAGAAAATATGGCCTTGGTGATAGAAATGTTGCTGGAGAAAGCATGATAGAATACTGCAAAACCAATGATTTGTTTATTTCAAATACCTTCTTTAGACAGCTTAAGAGATGATTATACACATGGACCTCATCAGATGGAATACATAGAAATCAAATTGACTACATCTGTGAAAAGAGATGATGGAAAAGCTCCATATCATCATTGAAAACAAGGCCATGGGCAGATTGTGGAACAGACCATCAATTGCTCATATGCAAATTCAAGCTGAAGCTGAAGAAAATGAAAACAAGTCCACGAGAGCCAAAATATAATCTTGAATATATCCCACCTAAATTTAGAGATCATCTGAAAAACAGATTTGATACATTAAACACTGAAGACTGAAGACCAGAAGAATTGTGGGATGACATCAAGAACATCATACATGAAGAAAGCAAAAAGTCATTAAGAAGACAAGAAAGGAAAAGATCAAAATAGATGTCAGAAGAGACACTGAAACTAGCTTCCCAGTGTAGAAATGCTAAAGCAAATGGAAGAAATGAGGAGGTAAAAAAGCTGAACAGAAAATTTCAAAAGGTCACCTCAAGAAGATAAAGTCAAATATTACAACAAAATGTGCAAAGACCTGGAGTCATAAAACCAAAAGGGAAGAACATGCTCAACATTTCTCAAGCTGAGGGAACTGAAGAAAAAAATTCAAACCTCAGCTTTCATTATTGAAGGATTCTTTGTTCAAATTATTGAATGATGCAGAAAGCATCAAAAGAAAATGGAGAGAGAAGGGGACCGGCGCTTCCCAGACCAGGCCACTCAGGTAGGGCTCCGGGGAAAAGGGGCAGAATCGCACATAGTAAACCTCTGTCTAGGAGACATACAGCATTTGAACAAACATAAGATCTTATATTTCAACATTCTGAACTCATTTTTTTAAAAGATCAAATTACTGAAGAATTATAGGCATTTTTGAGCTTTTGTCTGCCTGCACGCAGCTCCCGCTTCTGCACCCGCACTGGCGAGTGCCTTTGCCCCCTGCAGACCTTGGAATGCAGGGCTAGAGCAACCCCACTTAGAAGGCTGCATTTCCAGAGAAAAGGAAGCATAAACTAACAAAGCCGAACAAATAGAGAGGGATATCAGCGTGGATATCAGGAAATTCCGGGTACCCACAGTACAGAGAGACTGAGAAAGGCATCTTTTACGTCATCAAATACAGACATTACCTCCCTGCAGCCGTTACCCCCAGCCCTCTACTGCCACAGCCTAGACCAGCCCTCTGCCAAGCTGCTGAGGCTCAGGAACGCCCAAATCACAGGCCTGCCCATTGAGGCCAAGGCCCTCCGAAGGCCCAGACACTCCCACTGAGGCCAAGGCCTGCCCTGAGGCCCAACCTGCCCACAGACTGGTCACAAAGGCCCAGGCCCAACCAAGACCCAACCTGCTGCATAGCCAGGTCGCAGAGGCCCAGGGCCCCTGAGACCCAACCCGCCCTCAGCCTGGTCCCCAAGGCACAGGTCCCCCGAGGCCCAATCCACCCAACCCGCCCACTGAAGCCCAAGCCACCCGATGCCCAGCTGCTGATACCCGGGCCCCCTGAGGCCCAAACAGCCCGCCCGAGGCCCAAACCGCCTGCCCGAGGCCCAAACCACCTGCCTGAGGACCAACTCTCCTGGAGCCTGGTCGTTGACTCCCAGGCCCCCAGAAGCCCAAACTGCCTGCCCTAGGCTCAACCCACCTGCCCGAGGCCCAAACGGCCCGCTGAGGCCTAGGCCCAACTGAGGCCCAAAAAAGTTACTCTGAGTTAAGCAATAAGGAGAGTGAAAAGGGAAGACCACATCCTGATCACATCTTCCTGGAGGTAATCAGAAAACATAAAAAATTACCAAAACA
>NW_006408618.1:7342547-7345754 GCF_000296735.1 Chrysochloris asiatica
TTGAGGACTAAGGTGCACCTGACCCAAGCCATAGTATTTTCAATAACCTCATATGCATGCAAAAGCTGGGCAGTGAATAAGGCAGACTGTAGAAGAATTGATGCTTTTGAGTTATGGTGTTGGGAGAGAATATTGAAAGTGCCATGGGCTGCCAAAAGAAGCAACAGATCTGTGTTGGAAGATGTGCAACCAGAGTGCTCTCAAATTTGGCATACTCTCAGGAATGCCCAGTTGCTGGCATGTTTGATAAGGTGGAGGGTCAAAGAAAAAAAAAGGAAGAGCTCCAGTTAGATGGATTGGCAAAGTGGTAGCATTAGTGGGCTCAAGCATGGCAGCAATTGTGAGGTTGGCCCATGACCAGACAGTGTTTCGTTCTGTTGTGCCTAAGTGTCGCCATGAGTCAGTACTGACTCGATGGTGCCTAACAACAACAACAAAGTGAATGGAATAAAAGAGGAGATTAAAGAATGGAACAGAGCATATCAAAGGGCATCTTGAAAAGACAAAATAGAGAAATATATTGAAACGTGCAAAGAAAATAAAAAGGAAATGACACACCAAGCATTTCTCAAGCTGAAAGAACTGAAGAAACGATTCAAACCTTGACATGCCATATTGGAGGATTTGGGGATGAAATGGAGTCCTGGTGTGGTGGTGCAGGTTTAGGTTGTTTACTGCACTATCAGTTTGAGCCCTAAAGTCTACAGTTCAAGCTCAATAGCCATTCCTGGTAAACCCTATTCAAAGTTGCTATGAATAACAACCAACTTTATGGCACTTAATAAGAGAAACAACATGAACAAAATGGACTCCTGGTGTGACGCTGCAGGATAAGAACTGAATGGTGAACCACAAAATCAGCACTTCAAACCTACCAACTGCTCTTTGGAAATCCTAAACAGGGTTGCTATGAGTTGGGGTTGATTCAATGGCACTTAACAACAACAACATGGATAAATTATTGAAATATGCAGGAAGCATCAAAAGAAGATGGAAGAAATAGAGTCATTGGACCAAAAAAATTTGTCGACACTGAACTATTTTAGGAGGTAGCACAAGATCCAGAAGCAATGGTATTGGATTAAAAAGTCTATGCTGCACAGAAGTCATTGGCAAAAAGCAAGACCCCAGGAAATTGTAGAATATCAATTAAAATGTTTCTACAAACTGATGCAGGACTTCAAGTATTCACTAGTCTATCCTAAGAAATTTGGAAGGTAGCTACCTGGCCAACTGACTGGAATAAATATGTATATATTCCCATTTCAAAGAAAGGTTACTCAAAAGAATGCAAAAACTACTAAATAGTATCATTAATAACACATACAAGTAAAATTGTGCTACAGATAATTCAAAAACAGTTGCAGCAGCACATTGACAGGGATCTGTCAGAAAATCAAGCTGGATTTAGAAGAAGATGTGAAACAAGTGATTGCTGATGTCAGATGGATCCTGGCAGAAAGCAGAGAATACCAGAAAGATGTTTACTTGTGTTTTATCAACTATGCGAAGGTATTCAACTATGTGGATCATAGTAAACTAAGGATAGCATTGCAAAGAACGGGAATTCCAGAACACTTAATTGTGCTCATGAGAAACCTGTGCACAGAAAAAAAGACAGTTGTTTGAATAGAACAAGTGGGTATTGCATGGGTAAAGTCAGGAAAATATGTGTCAGGGTTTTATACTTTCACCATACTTATTCAGATCAATCTGTATGCTGAACAAATAATCCTAGAAACTGACTATATGAAGAAGAAGTGGCAACAGGATTGGAGGAAGGCTTATTAATAACCTGTGATATGCGAATGACACAACCTTGCTTTCTTCATCATCTTCAGCAAAAGTTTACTTACATATGATAATAATAATATTATTCGATAACTTGTACATTGTTTCGTGTCACCTTTCTTTGAAATGGGCACATATGTGGATTCTTCCAGATGATTTGAGAGACTTGCTAATGAAGATCAATGAATACAGCTTCCAGTATGGATTACAACTAAATATAAAGAAAACAAAAATCCTAGCAACTGGACCAATAAACAGCATCCAATAAACTGAGAAATGATTGAAGTTGTCTTGGATTTCATTTTACTTGGATCCACAATCAGCAATCTTGGAAACAGCAAGAAATCAAAGAACGCATTTCATTAGGAAATCTGCAAAATACCTCTTTAAAGTGTTAAAGATCAAAGATGTCACTTTGAGGACTGAGCTACCCTCGACCCAGGCCATGCTAGGTTTAATTGCCTCATATGCATGTGAAAGCTGAACAATGAATAAGGAAGACCAGAGAATTTTTAATGCCTTTGAAGTTATGGTATTAATGAAGAATATTTAAAGTACCATGGACTGACAGAAATACAAACAAATATGTCTTGGAAGAAGTACAACCAGAATGCCCCTAACATGTGACGATGACAAAACTCTGTCTCGTGTACTTTGACCATGTTATAAGGAGGAACTAGTTGCTGGAAATGAACATCATGCTTGACAAAGTAGAGAGTGAAACACGAGGAAGAACCCAACAAGATGAATTGACACAGTGGCTGCAATAACACACTCAAACCTACCAATGCTTGTGATGCTGCTGCTGAACTTGGCAGTGTATCCTTCTGTTGTGCACATGAATTGGAGCTGACTCAATGGAGCCTAACAACAACAGGCAATTGCAGAGAATATACACAGTGATAGTAATAGCTGAGAATTTTGCCACTGATTCATGAATTTTTTGAAGCTCCCTTATAACAATGAGAGTTAAATGATGACTTTTCCATAGAAACTATGTAAATTGTAAGAAAAGAAATCGATGTCGTCTTTTAAATGGTGGTGAAAATATACACAATGAACCATTTAACAATCTAACAGCTTTTCCATGTACGATCCAGTGACATCAATTACACTCTTAATGTGTGCAACCCCATCCCTATCTTCTCCTAATTATTTCACCATTCTTGGTATAACTCAATGTCTACCAAGCAAAAATCACCCCCACCCAATCCCATCCCACCAATAAGTTTTGGTTTCTATATATTTGTGTTTTTCATTTAAGTGAGGACCTACAATGTTTGTCCTTTTTGTGTCTAACTTATTTTGCTCAGTATTATATTTTCAAAGTCGCGTAGTGGTTACGAATTGGGCTGCGAACCTTAAGGTCAGCAGTTCGAAACTACCAGCCGCTCCGCGGGAGAAAGATGAGGCTTT
>NW_006408618.1:7345854-7365246 GCF_000296735.1 Chrysochloris asiatica
GTCGGAACCGACTCGATGGCACTTAACAACAACAACAACAACATCCATATTGTGGTACATATTTTGTCTTTATGGTTATCCATTCATTTGTTGATGGATATTCTGTTGTTTCCACCTTTGGTTTCCAATGAACATTGGTATGCAGATTTCTATTCACAATATTGCTTTCATTTCTTCTGAATATATACCTAGAATCAGGATTGCTGGGTCACATGGTGAGTCTATATTTAAATTTTTGAGGAACTACCAAATATTTTTGCTTTTCACAGTGGCTGTATATTTTTGCATTTCCAACTACAGTGGATGAAGGTTCCAAGTTTTCCACATCCTCTCCAACAACTCTTGTTTTTCATTTGTTTGAACCTTGCCATTCTAATGGGAGTGAGGCAATATCTCATTGTGGTTTTAATCTGCATCTCCCTAATGGTAATGAAGTACCAGAGTGATATAAGCAGTTTGCATGTATATACTAACTAACCTGAAGGTTGGTGGTTACAATATACTCATGGGAATGTATGTGTCTATACGGGGGCATTAAAAAGTTTGTGGAAGGAAAGGTTTTCATAGTAATACAAACATTATTTGATGGTTATCATGGGTGGGAGGGAAAGGAAAGTATTTCACAGACTAGAAGGTAGACACATGTAAACTCCAGTGACCAGAAGAGGAGTATATAAGAAGGGGGAGGACAATATATAAGAAGAGGGAGATTGACAAGAGAAAGGTGAAGACACTAGGAGGTATGCAAGAGCTAAAGGAAGTAGAGGAAAGTAGTGATATGGACACAATCTTTGAATAACAATATTCTGTGTGGAGATATTTGGCCAGAGACACAGGCTAAATGGGTATGGGAGGAAGAATGGGATATACATACATATATATATGTGTTTAAGACTTTGAAATAGTATGTTTATACTTGGCACTGAGGGCTAATGCTCTAGACTGCAAGGTCAGTTTGAACCACAAGGTTGGTGGTTTAAGCTCACCAGCTGCTCCTTGGAAACCCTACCCAGGGTTGCTATGGGTTGGAACTGACTTGATGGCACTTAACAACAACAACATACCACAGAAAGAGAGCTAAACAACTATTGTTGCATGGAGGGGATTGCAATCACTGAGATGAAACAAAATGATTTGTTGAATATAAAACTGATGATTTTGTCTGTAAACTTCCCTCACTTCACAATATATATTTTTTTAATTCCATTTTTCATGAACTTTTTGAAGGCTACTTACCTGTGTATATGTGTGTGTGTGTGTGTGTGTATGCTTTTTGTTGGGATATTAAACCCTATCAGCTACATGGTTCTTGAAATTTTTCTTCAGATCTATAAGTTGTCTATTCACTTTGCTGATAGAGTCTTTTGATGAACAAAAGTATTTCTTTTTATGAAGTCCCATTTACCAATTTTTGTGTGTGCTGCACTTGCTTTTGTTGCCATTAGATAACATTTATAAGTGCTAAAAGAAAATGACTGCCAACTTAGTATTCTGTATCAGCAAAAATATATTTTAAAAAAAATAAAGCTATTTTCAGACAAACAGAATCCAAGATAATTTAATACCAGCACCAAAAGAAATATTGAAGAAAATTATGACGGCAGAAAGAACGTGACACCATATAGAAGCAGAAAAATGCAAAAGGAAATTAATAACTACAAAAAGTAAAATATTAAAAGCAGTAATACTACTGTCTTTTTTCGGTTAAACATATGTAGAGTTAAAACATTTGGCAATAGCACAAAACATAAAAAGAGAGTAAATGAAATATTTCAAATCCCTACTTTTCCTAAATCTAGAAGAATACTAATTTTAGATCACTTTAAGATAACAAGAAGTCAAAAATGTATTTTGTAATCTTTAACCATTAAAAAGACTAAGTCATCTCTAGATAACAAGCTAATAGAGCAGCATATGAAATAATCCAAAGGAAAACAAGAAAGATGGAGAAACAGGAATAGGTAACAGATGAAACAAGCAGAAAGACATAGTAAGATACAGATTTAAACCTAAACATTAATAATTTCATTGAATATAAATTGACTAAATATATAATTCAAAGCCCAAAATTGCCATTCTGGAAGAAAAACCCAAGTATATAGTGCTTATAAGAACATCCTAAATATAAAACACATCAAATTAGAAAGTGAAAGAATGGAAAATATATACAATGTAAACAGTAACCCAAAGAAAGCCAATGTAGCTTTCTAGTATCAGAGAAAGTCAACTTTAGGGTATTATTATCTGAGATAAGTGGGCATAATCTATAACAATTAGAAAACATTCTGTTGGTAAATGTAATAATGATACGTTTCTGTGTACCTAATATCATGTACAGAGTCTTAATGTGGCACTACAGGATAAGCACTAGACTGCTAGCTGCAAGGTTAGTGTTTCAAATTTACCAGTCACTCCTTGGGAACCATATAGGATCACTATGAGTGGGAACTGACTTGGCAGCACTTAACTACCACCAGCACAACAACAATATCATGTTCTGGGGTCACTGGTAACAAAAGTAGTTAAGTGCTGAACTACGTGAAATATTATCAGTTCACATCCACCCAGAGACACCTCAGATGAGGGCCTGACAATTTACTTCTCAAAGTTCACAGCCTTGAAAACCCTATGGAGTAGTTTTGCTCACATAAGGTTGTTATCAAATCAACTCTGCAGTAACAAACAATGACAATAACTTGCTCTTAAAATCAGTCAAATGAAAATTGAAACAAACAGATAATAAACAAATCCACAATTTTTGTAAGTGGTTTTAAAACATTTCTCATAAAATAATTGAATAAGCAAACACAAAAATCAGTAGAGGCATATAAGATTTGAAAAACATGATTAATATACTTGACCAGACAAAATTAGAACAATGTACTTAAACTGTGAAAAATATATATACACTCTTTTTATGTGTCATGAAAAATATACCCAAAGAGTACTGAACTGAAAAGCAAATTTTAAAGAATTGAAATCACAAAGACTTTATTATCTGACTTCATTGGAGACATGCTAAAAATCAACTAACTATAATAACAAAATATCTAGCAAATCACAAAATGTTTAGAAATTAAGCAATATACTTCTTATCACCCCTTAGCTCAAGGAAGAAATCACAATGATAATGACAGTATGTTGTTGTTGTTAACTGCCTTCAAGTTGGTTCTGGCTCACAGCAATCCTGTGTAGGGTTTCTGAGGAGCAGCTGGTGGGTTTGAACTGCTGACCTTGTGGTTCACAGTCCAGTGCTAATCCTGCAGCGTCACAACAAGAGTCCAATGACAGACAGTATGGTGATGTGACTTGAAGTTGGTTCCAGCTCATAGTGACCCTGCATAGGGTTTCTGAGGCAATAAATTTTTATGGGAACACAGAGCCTCGTTTTTCTCCTGTGGAATGGCTGGCAGTTTTGAATTGCTGACCTTGAGGTTACTAGCCCAACTTGTAACCACAAATTTGTGGCATACAGCTAATGCCTAACACAGGGAGAAATTTATAGATTTGTCCATTAGAAAAGAAGCATGTCTGATCTAAATAGCTGTTTCAAGAAGCCAGCAAACGATAACAAGTTAAACACAAAGAATAAAGACATAAAGATGTAGAAAAAACAAGAGGTCAATAAACCAAAAATAACCATTCATTAGGAAAAAACTAACAAACCAAAATTTAGTTCTTTGAGAAAAGAAACAAAAAACGGAAACACCTAGAAAGACTGACTAATCAAGAAAAACAACAGCCAAAAAAGAAAACACACTAAAGAGAAGGACTTTGTTGCTCTATAGGGAATGGTGTTGTAGGAACAGCAATGGACTACTAACCACAAGGTCAGTGATTCAAACCTACCAACCACTCCTTGGAAACCCTATACAGTGTTGCTATGAGTCAGAACCGACTTGATAGCACTTAATAACAACAATATAAGAAATGAAAAGAACCTTGATGACACAGTGGTTAGGTGCCTTGTCTGCTAACTGAAAGGTCACCAGTTCAAACCCACCACAGTTGGTGAAAAACACATGGCAGGCTTCTTCCATAAATATTTATAGCCTTAGAAATCTTATGGAGTAGTTCTACCCTATCCTATAGAACCTCATTATGGTTCAGAATTGAGTTGATAGCAGGTATGTGTATATGTATGTATGAGGAATGAAAGTCACAGCATTCTTACATTTACTATAGGCATTAACAGACAACGATTTCTACCTAAAAGGGGTTCTAGAACTTGCCCAGTGAAATAGGCTTCTTGCAGAGCCTTGATATATAGGACCTTAAGTGGAATCCGGAGCCCCAACCAGAACATTCTGAGGTGGGACATTCCCACTTGAAAGGACAAGCAAACCAGCCTGGAGCAGGTAGAACAGAAGATACTTCTTAAAAGAAAGACCAGCAGGAAAAATCAAAAACAAAAATGGCAGTCTGAAGGACTACTACAAGGACAAGCAAGTTATTCATTGGAGAGCCATCAAAGCAAGCAGTCAAGTCCCTTAAGGACAACCCCTCACTCCCCACAACACTGAAACTCAAAGGGATCACATGAGCAACCATGTAAGCTCGCTGGCAACCATGTTGGTCTACTGGGAGTGGAAGTGGGGGAAAGGCAACAATGAAGATATGGGCTGAGTCCGACCATGTTCCATAGACACCATTGACCAGGAGATGAAAGAGAGAAGAGGAAGTGCTGGTTGGTCTGAAGTATGGATCTCCTGAGCCCATGGACAAGGACATAGCCATGGAGGGCTAGAGCTGAGAGTGGAGAATCCAGCTGATATGAAGTGAGGGGAAATGCACAAGAACACCCAAACTTGCAGATAGTACCCATTTGACCTAGCTTCGATGGCTTGAAAATCATAAATTGACTGAAAGAAGATTACAAAACAAAACAAAAAACTTGATAAAGGAAACAAGTGTAAATTCCTACAATTTGATGAACTTGACATATACTTTTGGATGTAGTAGCTCAGAATACCAACTGAGAGGGAAGAAGTCTTCATCCTATGCCCTCTGTATGCAGGGGTGATAGGGACAGCCAACTTAGACATTGGCTACCTAAAATGGGGGAGCTGTAAAGGCACGAAGTGACTGGCTTATAAGTTTTCAAGAGGGAGTTTAGTTTCAGAGTATGTGGGGGAAGGCAGAATCCCCACTGAATAGTTTCATGTTGTCTATAAAGGTCTGGTGAAAGGAGATGGGGATAAGATTCTTATGATTCAATAGTGAGTAGTTGTTATCATGACTAATTGCGATTGTCACAACTGTAAAGTTAGAAGTTTGTAACATAAAGTGGAGAGTAGTTAATCTTACATCCCAGAAACAGAGGATCCTAGGGCCATCAAGGAGAAGAGCATGAGCAGAATGTGGAACCCTATCCAGAGAAGCAACAACACCAGAGATGGAGGCAGAGATGAGGACATGGAGAGAGAGAACAGCTCAGGACTCTAGACTCATAGAAAGATAAAGATTGTGTGCTAGCTGCCAGGAGGCAGGCTTGTAGAATGTGTCCTTGGGTTGTTTAAATGATTATATATTCCTGAGTGTTTTTGTGTACACCCCCCCAAAACAAACAAACAAACAGAGGGAATAGAAGCAAATAATGTTGAATGATGATGCACGGAAGGGATTGTAATCATTGCAATGAAACAATGAGTGTAAAACCAATGTAGAAGATCATTCAATTCACAATAAAAACTAAAAAACAAAAGATAAATGAAAAACAGACAATGATTTCTTCTAACAAATGGAGCTGTATCAGTTAGGCACCCATAGGCACGATAAAACAAACAAAACAACAGCAACAACAACAACAAAAATCCCCTCAATCTGAACCTCACAGTTTGTTTAAAACTTAACTATAGAACTTTTAGAAGTAAGCACAGGAGAAAATGGTCAGGATAGGGCAGAGTAAAGAGTACTATGTTGTTGTTGTTAAGTGCCGTTGTATCGGTTCCAACCCATAACGACCCTGCATAGGGTTTCCAAAGAGTGGCTGATGAGCTTGCACAGCCGACCTTGCAGTTCAAATGACTTTGCAGTCTGACGCATTAATGCACAGCACCACACAGGTGACGTAAAAAAGTATGGTCCAAACAAGAAACATGGTCAAATTTAATTAATCTTCATGAAATTAAAATATTTTTCTCTGTGAATGAAAAACTTTGTGAAAAGGATAAATAAATTACAGACTGGGAGGAAATATTTGCAAACCACATATCTGACAAAGAACTGGTATCTAAAGTAGATAAAGAATTCTCAAAATTCTACAATAAAACAAACAAACATGTCAATTAGAAAATTGGGAAAGACATGAACAGACTTTTACCAGAGGATTTTGAAATAGGAAATATTCATATGAAAAAAATATTCAGTATCATTAGTCATTAGGGAAATACAAATTAAAACCACAGTGAGTTTTCACTAGCCAGTCCTGGTGTGGTGCTGTAAGATCAGTAGTGGACTAACTGCAAGGTCCCAGGTTCAAACCCACTAGCAGCTTTCAGAAACCCTATAAGGGTCACTATGAGTCAGTACTGGCTTGAGGGCACTTAACAACAGCAACAGCCTATTGAGAAATACAATTTCTGCATCTATGCTGGCATTTAATATGGTCACTTCTTGTTGTTAAGTGCCATCAATTCTGTTCCCACCTCTAGCGACCCTGTATAGGGCTTTTGAGGAGCAGCTGGTGAGCTTGAACCACTGACCTTGTGGATCAAATAGACTGCAGTTCAGTGCATTAATCCACAGTGCCACATTGTTGTTGTTGTTAAATGCCATTGAGTCAGTTCTGACCCATAGTGACCCTATATAGGGTTTCCAAGGAGTAGCTGGTGAGCTTGAGCTACCAACCTTACAATTCAAATGGCTTTGCAGTCTGGTGCATTAACCCACAGCGGCACATTAGTTCTGTTTACATTACCTCCTCTAAAAGCTAAGGAGCCCTTGTGGTGTTGTAGGTTACTCATTGGGTTGCTAGAATGGGAGAAAGATGAGACTTTCTGATTCTGGAAAGATTTACAGCCTCAGAAACCCTATATAGGGGTGCTATTAGTCGTAACCAACTCCATGGCACACAACCAGTCAGCTAATAGATGGCTGAGCCCTGGTGTGGCACTGTAGGATAAGCACTGAGCTGCTAACCACAAGATTGGTTCAAACCCACTAGTCACTCTCAGAAACACTATAAGGGCCAATATGAGTCGGAAACGAGTTAAGGACACTTAACATTGTTGCTGCCATATTTGTGGTTAGTAGTCCAATGTTTACCCTACAGTGCCACATCAGGACCTCTGCCATCTAATAGAGGAGCTAATATAAATAGAAGTATTAGCAGTACTAAATGTCATTGTGGATGCAGAAACTGAATCACTTGTATGTTGCTAGTAGGAAAGTCAAATGGTACAGTCACTCTGGAAAATAGTTAGAAAGGTTTTATCGAAATAAATACCACACCTATCATATGACACAGCAGTTGTACTCTTGAGAAAAGAAAATGTATGTCCATTCAAAAAACTGTTTATGAACCTGCTTAGCACATTAATTTATAATAGACTCAAACTGGAAATAACCAAAATGTTCAGTGTTAACTGTTTAAACAAACTATGAACAATGGAATAATACTGAACAATAAAAAGGAACAGAGCATTAATACATACAGCAACTTGGATGACTCTTTTTTTAATATTTTATTGTGAATTATGTGATAGTTTACATTGGAGAACATTAGTTTTACATTCATCCTATAGTATATCATTTCATTGCTATGGTTACAATCCCCTTGATGCATCATCAACCAACCAAAGGATATACACTGCAAGCCTGCTCCCCCGTCATCAGCACAAAGCCCCTCTCCCTCTCTGTGTCTAAAGTCCCCAACACTTCCATCTCTCCACATCATCATCTCTGCCTCCATTTCAGGCATCACTGCTTCTCTGGGTAGGGTTCCACTCTCTGCTCTTCTCCCTTGATGGTCTCAGGGAACTCTGCTCTTAGGCTGAAAAGTTAATCTCTCCTTCCTAAAAAATGTCTACCTTTAAAATTCCAACCCTCACAAACAGTCCAGATAACAATTATTCACTATTGTATCACAAGAGATCCATCAGGATTTCATTTCATCAGCCCCGCCTAGACAGATTGTATACTACTCAGTGGAGATTCTACCTTCCTAAATGCCCTATGAATCTAGCTTCCCTCTTGAAAGCTTGTAAGCCAGTCACTTCTTGCCTTTGTAGCACCCCCCATTTTGGGTAGCCAGTGTCCAAGTTGCCCATCCCTGTCTACTCTGTGTATGGAGGGGGTGATAATGATCCTTGCTGTAAGGATCTGTTCCCTCTTTTGAGCTACTGCATCCATAGGTGTAGGTCAAGTTCATTAAATTGTATCAGATTACTGTTTTTTCCCTCTTCTTTCTTCTTCTGGTTGTGCTCTGATCATCCAGTCACTGAAGCCAGGTCAAGTGGGTATTATCTGCAAGTATGGGTGTTCTTGTGCAGATGCCCTCTCTTCTTATCCGCTGGATGTTTCACTCTCCACTCTAGTCCTCTGTGGCTAAGTCACTGACTCTGGGCCCAAGAGTCCCTAGGTCTTGCCACACTGCTGGCCAACCAGGTCTTCACCCAGGTTCACAGAAGTCTATTGAACATTGTAGGGCTTAGCTCGCTGCTTCATTGCTGTTTTCCCCTCACTTCCCCTTATCGGTGATGAGCGTACTCAGTAATCAGAGCATGTATTGAGTCTTAGTCATTCATGGAAGGGGGTTTGCACTAAGGGGACCCGACCACTTGCCTTGATGTTTCCTGGGCAAGCAACTTGTTTGTAGTAACAGTCAATCTGCCTCTATTGTTTTGTATTTTTCCGGTAGGTCTTTCTTTCAAGAAATATCTTCTGTTCTTCTAGCTGCTCCAGGCTGGTCTGCTAATTGGATGACTCTTAAGGGCATTACACGAAGTGAAAAAAAGATGATCTCAAAAGCTTACATACTACGTGATTCCATTTATGTGGTATTCTCAAAATGATGAACTCCTAGTGTGGCACTGTAGGGTCAGTGCTGGACTGCGAACCACAAGGTCAGCAGTTGATAGCCATCAGCTCCTTCTCAGAAACCCTGTACAGGGTCGCTATGAGTCACAGGTACTTAACAACCACAGAGACTCAAAATGCTAGTATTACATATAAAAAGATCAGATTAGTGGTTCCAGGAGTTAGGAATGGGATGAAGAATGAAGGAGATGGGATGTGTATGACATAAAGGAGTAGCAGGAGGTAGATCTTGGTGAGGTGTGTAGGATGAAGCACTGGACTGCAAAGTCAGTTTGAACTGCAAGGTTGGTGGTTCAAACCCACCAACTACTCCTAGAAAACCCTATACAGGGTCACTGTGATTTGGAACTGACTCAACAGCACTTCACAATAATAACAGGAGGTAGATTTCAATGGGGAGCTCTGTATCTTGGTTGCAGTGGTGGTTATACAAATCTATACATGTAATGAAAATACTTGGAAGTGTGCATGCGGGCATGTGTGTGCACACAGAAGTATGCACAGTGACATCTGTATAAGGTGTGTGGCTTCTACATGCAAGCAGAGTACTGTGCATATAACAAGTGCTTTGTGCATGCTCAAGGAATGAAGGGATGAAATTTAAATGGTTTCAATAAATGTTTAAAGTATTCCATGAGTCATTGTCTCTGAATAAATTATAAAGAAGTTAAGGATATTTATATTTTATTCTTAAACTTCTGAGGAATTGCCTGTTCCCTGGCAAAATGTTTCTTGATGTGCTTTTCAGATTGGACAGCTCACACATCTGTCTCAATATGAAATGACTTGTGCTCTTAAGTATCTCTTCCTTTTCAATCATCACTCTGATTGAATAAAGGCATGATATTGACCAAGACTGGTGGAGAGCAGTGCAGACAGCTGTCATAGCATGATATAATCAAACGGAGTCTGTTCAAGACTCAGGATTATCTGCTTGTGTTAGCATGCAAAAAGCCCTTCCATTTTAAGAGTCAGCTCAGAGACTTAGCAGGTAACTACACTAGCCTGAAAGTTTGACAATCTAACCCAATTTCAGACTCTCAATGTCTTAAGTCAATAATGTGGAAAGAACAAAGTAATGTGTTGCCCTGCTTTGCCATCAATACCATTTCTGCTTTTTGATGTAATGTTTTTGCTTTTAATGCCATGTTAAAGTAGAGAGCAATATTTTTTATGGGTAAATGAATAAATGCAATTCCCCCTTGAGCTCTTATGTTCAGTGACTTGATCGTTTTTAGCCTCAATACACAGCATCTAAATTGAACATATGTTTTTGAAGGAAGAATACTTAAAATACTGGTAAATTAGACCTTTTATAAACCAAATCAGAGACTGAACAATATAAAGAGTCCATCTGCCCTTAAGGAACTTAAACATCATTGAAAGATAGTCATAACTGGCAGATACAGATATCATTGCTGATATTAGTTGGATCTTGGCTGAAAGTAGAGAATAACAGGATGATGTTTACTTGTGTTTTATTGACTACACAGAGTCATTTGACTGTGGAAATAATAACAAAGTGTGGATAACATTGGGAAGAATGAGTATTGCAGAACATTTTATTATGCTCATGAGGAACCTGTACATAAATCAAGAGGCAGTTGTTAAAACAGAACAAGTGATTACTGTGTGTTTTAAAGTCAGGAAAGGTGTGTGCCAGAGCTATATTCTTGCACCATATTTATGCATATGTATACTGAGAAAATTGTCTGAGAAACTGGGTTATATGTAGAAGAATGTGGCATTAGGATTAGAGGAAGACTGTTTAAAAACCTTTGATATGAAGATGATATGACATTACTTGCTGACCAGGAAGAGGACTTCAAATACTTACTGATGAATGTCAAAGACCACAGTGTTCGGTATGGATTGCACTTCAATGTAAAGAAAACAAAAATCCTCACAACTGACCAATAAATAATATTATGTTAAATGGATAAAAGATTGAAGTTATCAAAAACTTCATTTTGCTTGGATCCACAATCAACACTCATAGAAGCAACAGTCAAGAAACCAAATGATGTATTGCATTAGGCAAATCTGCTGTACAACACCTAAAAAAGCAAAGATGTCAATTTGACCCTGACGCAACCCATGGTATTTTCAGTTACTTCTTACTAATGTGAAAGTTGGACAATGAATAAGGAAGACCACAGAAGAATCTGTGTATTTGAATTATGGTGTTGACTAAGAATATTAAAAATACCATGGACTGTTAGAAGAACAAACAAATCTGTGTTGGAAGAAGTATAGACAGAATGCTTCTTAAAAGCAAGGGTGGTGAAACTTCATCACAAGGGCAGTGGTTCAAATCTACCAGCTGATCCTCAGACACTCTATACAGGGTCACTGTGAGTTGGAACGAACTTGACAGTGGTCAACAATAAAACAGCAACCCCTAAAAGAGTTCTGAAAATCTGTGGACTCTTTTATACCTTCTTAGAGTAACATTAAATAAAAATTAATTATGAATTTGAATAGGATGAAGTTTCTGGCACATTAAAAATATTGACATCTCAGGATAAAATTCCTATCTCACTGTTCTAAATTTATCAATACCATGATTCAATCCCCATCATTCATTTAAAATGTACTTGGTAATATACTCCTTTTTTTTTTAACATTGGGAATTGTTCATAATTTCTTCGTAATTTGTATTATCATTATATTTCCCTCATATAACTTTATATGCTAATATGGCAAATGAGGGGGTTTCTCAAAGTTCACGGACAAATGGAATTAAAAGATAATGGAGTTTTTCCAAAAACTTTTTGAAGTCCCTTTGAATGCTTGCCTTTTTAAAAAGTATTTTGTTGGTCACTTGCCTTTCTGTTAAAAAATCATATAGCATAGTGGTTACGAGTCAGGCTGCAAACCTTAAGGTCAGCAGTTCGAAACTACCAGCATTTCAGCAGGAGAAAGATAAGGCTTTCTGCTCCTGTAAAGATTTACAGCCTTGGAAACCCTATGCGGGGTCACTATGAGTTGGAACCGACTCCATGGCACACCACCACCATCTTTATTAAAATAATCTTTTTTATCACAAGGAGCTCTGGTAGCATAGTGGTTATGAATGGTTCGAACCTCAAGGTCAGCAGTTCGAAACTACCAGCTGTTCCATGGGAGAAAGATGAGGCTTTCTGCTCTGGTAGATTTATAGCCTCGGAAACCCTGTATAGGGTCATTATGAGTTGGAACCGACTCCAGAGCACATAACCAACCAACCATCATAAGAGTTTAAATTAAATTTTTTTATTGTGAGATAATTGTATGTAGTTGTTTTTGTTGTTAAGTTCTATCAACTCGAGTGTACAATCGCATGTAACTCAGTTGTAAAAAGGAAATCTATTTACCTTTTACCCAGTTCCTCATAATGGCAACATCTTGCAAAACTATAGTTACAAGAGTACAATTCATGTATTGAATTTGGTAGTGATCCTAAATTTTAAAGTGTTCAAAACTTCTCTGATTTATTTGAAACTGCTTACTTGTCCACAACCGATCACAACAATGTTTATTTTTAAATGTTGATTAATCATTATTGAACAGAAATTAAAACATATAGGAAATATATACTTCACTGAGATTTTCTCCCAGAATTTATTTTCATGTCTGTGGATGGATAATAAGTATTACCGAGGGTAAGTACTAGACTGTTGACCTCAAGGTTGGTGGTTCAAAGCCACCATTTGCTCCTTGGAAACCATATGCTGAGTTGCTGTGAGCCATAACTGATTGTTGGCACTTATCAACTACAGAAATATAATAAGCTAGGACTCAGAATCAATTATATTGCTTTATTTGTTTTTCTTTTTTAGTTCTAGGTGCTGGGAAACTTTATTTGCATAAATGTGTAGATGGGAAAAGAGAGGTTATGTTCAACTGATTGCATTGATGATGGTGCTAAGGGGAAAATACAGGAAAAGGAAGAGCAAATGAGGAGCCAGTTTGATTTTGGATATGTTGCGTTTTGAGTTTCTACAAGTTAGAGTAAGCAATAGTTGGAGGAAGATCAGGATTTAGGGGTGCACCAGAAATGACAGGAGAGAGAACTTTGAGAAAGTAAGTATACAGACATTTGGGGCACAGTAGAGAGGAAAGCCTTTAGTAGAGTGCTCTGCTCTAACCAGGTTGTTCATTGTCATAGATAGTTCTAGTGAATGTCTGTGCAGCCATGTAACCCTTAGAGATCCTGAACAATGTGTGTGACACCCAGAACCCTGTGAAAGGAGATGAATATAACTCATAGTGGAGGCTTAAACTAATAGGCTCTTCAGATGATACTAAACAATGTGGCCCTTGTAGGAAGAAATATCTAAGTATTTGAATGATGGGGTGGGCTATGACTTTGTGTATCAAAACCAAACCCAACCCACTGCCATCAAGTCAATTCTGACTCACAGTGACCCTATCGGGCAGAGTAGAACTGCTACTTAGGGGTTCTGAGACTAAATCTTTTCAGGAGCTGACAGCTAATAGGTTTGAATTGCCAATCTTGCAGTTAGCAGCCTGATGCCACCAGGACTCCTTAAGGCTTTATATGTTGTTTTTGTTGTTAAGTGTCAAGTCGATTCTGACTCATAGCAACCCAGTATAGGATTTCCAAGGAGAGAATGGTGTGCTTGAACCACTGAATTTGTGGTTCAAACTAACCTTGCAGTCCTGCAATTATCCTATAGTGCCATCCCATAAGTCCAAGGCTTTATATAAATAAGAATAAATGGAGTCTCAAGCAAATTAGTTCCATAGGCCTTAGTTTCTTCGCATTTAAAATAGGGGTTATAAATACTTGAGCAGCATCTGGTACATAACCCCAAAACCCAAACCAGTTGCCCTTGAGTCAATCCCAACTCATGGTGATCAGTGAGCGTCAGAGTAGAACCATAGGTTTTTGATAGCTGATGGTTCAGAAGTAGATTGCCACACCTTTCTTCTAACTGGCACATAAAATTGTTGTTAGGTACCATCAGTGCCTTTGTATAGGGTTTCTGAGGCTGTTAATCTTTGTGGCATCAGAGAGCTTCATCTTTCTCCAACAGAGCAGCAGGTGACCTTGACCCACCAACCTGGTAGTTCACAGTCCAGTGCTTATCCTGAAGAGCCATTGTGCTCCCACCTAGTTCAATAATTATTTAACACTACAATTATTAGTGATGGAAGTTCCAAATACTGTGTGTTTGAGGTTGACCTTCTTGGCCTTACCCCTATCCTTATGCCTCACGTTCAACCTAGAGGTTTTTTTTTCTTTGAAGTCCTGGGGAAATGTGAGCACTTTAGAGGTCCAATTGCTTACAGCAGTAGAACTGTTCTTAGGAAACAAAAGTTTTCTTGTAAGTCAGAGAGGAAAGGGTAAGTGGTGGTGGGCAGTTTGGAGGAGGTAAGCAGCTGCATTGGGAGAGTCTGTGAATATCTTAAATCCAATGGACTCAGAAAAGCATCATTCACAGGGGCAGGTGGCAGCTCTCTAGGGGAATGCAAAGCAACAGCATTGTGAAGGACAGCAGGAGGTGGGAACAGCAGAAACTAGCACATAAGTGAGATACCCTTCCTCACCTAGAACTTTTATATGGTATCCCCAAGGCAAACCTTGACTTCCTCCTAACCAGATAATTGGACATAGATATTAGAGTGTTCGGTAAGGTGCAGGGGTCAGAGAAAAAGAGGAAGACCCCCAATGAGATGGATTGGCCAAGTGACAGCATTGATGGACTCAGGCGTGGCAACAGTAGTGAGGTTGGCCCAGGATCAGGCAGTGTTTCGTTCTGCTGTGCATAAGGTCGCTATGGGTCGGTACAGACTCGATGGCACCTAACAACAACAACAACACATCAACTGTGATACATTCAGACACACTGTGAGGGAAGCCTTGGTAGCTGAGAACTATCCATTGATTTGACAAATTGGAAGATTTTAGTAATTTTAGCCAGATTATTTCTGTGGAGTACAGATGCAGAACCTAGAAAAGGTAAAGAAAAAAATGTAGAGCTTTCGAGAAACATGTCTTTGAAGGCAAAAGAAATAGCAAGAAGAAATAGAGGGTAATGATGATTCTAAGTTTTAAATTGAAAGAGCTTTCATTATGTTTCTAGGTTGTAGGAGGATGCCAGTGGAGGGGGAAGCTTGATAGGTGACCGCCCTCAGAAGCAACCTGGCATTTGTAGATACAAAGATGTTGACTGAATTTTATGTGTCCTAATGAGCACATGAAATATGGCTGCTATTGTAGATTCTTTTTGTCAGAATATGGTGTTAAGCAAAGGAGGTTATTCAGGGTGCTTTTTGGCTTGGAATTGAGTGAACACTCCTGGAGATTGAAAATCTTAAGCAAAATTACCATAGAGTGCCACGCTGTGGGCTAATGCAACAGACTGCAAAGTCCTTTGAACTGCAAGGTCAGTGGTTCAAGTTCACCACCTGCTCCTTGGAAACCCTAGATGGGGTCGCTATGGGTCAGAATCAACTCAACAGCACTTAACAACAACAACAATACATTATATGCCCTGAAATTGGAGTCCCCCAAAGGTAGATTTATTCAGTTATAAACATACGAAGTAAATAAATATTCACCTTTACATGTGATTTGAAATACTTTTTTGTTCTAGAACATGTTCTAGGAATTAGTGAATCTTATTGCTTTAAAATACTAACCCTGACAGTGAGTAGAAGCTGAGTAAATGACGCATTTGAGTTATGGTGTTGGTCAAGAAAATGAAAAGTACCTTGGATTGCCAGAAGAACAAACAAATTGATGCTGAAAGAAGTACAGGCAGGGTGCTCCTTAGAAGCCAGGACGGTGAGACTTCATCTCTCATACGTCAGACATGTTATCCGGAGGAACCATTCCCTGGAGAAGAACACTGTGCTTGCTTGCTAAAGTGGAGACTCAGGGGAAAAAAGACTCCCAGTGAGATGGCTTGTCACAGTGGCAGTAGCTTAAGCTTAACAGTAATTGTGAGGCTGGCACTGGACCAGGCAGTGTTTCATTCTGTTGTACGTACGGTCGCTATGAGTCAGAACCAACTCCGTGGCACCTAACAACAGCAACAACAACCATAAATGATAAATGAGTGACTTGTAGCTGCAGAGTGAGAAAATATCTTTCTTACTCCGTACCTAAAATTTGTCCATGAGATTGTATGTGTGAGTCTGTGTTTGTGTGTGTGTGTTAAGCACTGTTCCTATAAAGAAACAGATAAATGTTACCTATTAAGTCATAAGTGCCTCAGTTACAACACTTTCAGTTGTAATTTATCAGATCACTTTTTCCCCATGTTGTGGAGGTGATGAGAAAGCCCTGAGGGTAGGAGTGGCTGAAAGGGTATAAGAAAAGACAAAAAATGACATCAGACTCTGTAAAATCGCTACCCTTTACACATTCTTGTTTTGATTCAGTTCTGTCTGGAACATAGACTTCCTTCTAATGAGACCACAGGTTGTAAAACCAGGGAACCAATACAAGATTTGCAGATGAATGATTCCTGAGATGCTTCTATTAAGGAAGGGTTCACTTCTCTTCCTAGCTGCTATTGCCTTCTTTCTTTCATCTTCTTCATTTCTTCCTCTCCTTTTATCTACCTGTCCGCCTTTGTCACTTTCTCCCCTTGCCCTAGCACACTTTGGCATTGTCCATTACACTTCATTTTGGAGACTTTGGAAGTGTGTTTTAGCTAGTAACTGGAAGTAATTATGTAGGCACCTTCAGACAGTGTTCAACCTCTGTTTTATGGGCATATAACATTCAGTCCTAAAAGTTTTACAGAACTGTTGTAAAATCATTCTAAGCAGGCTTTTCCTCAGATTGCCTGACTTTCTGTAACAGAAATGGCTTTGGGAATCATTCTCTATGCCATGAACCTCTCTAGTGGACTTGTGTTAAAGTTGGGAAAAATCAGTTGAATCTTGGAAACACAGTATCCCATTGGAAAAGTGGCTATCTTCTACTAAGATTACTCTTTTCAACAGAAATTTCTGTCTTTTCTTCCTCTCCACAATCCCCCAGACCACACAACAACCTTGTCTCGTTGTTTTAGTTTGTCCCTCATAATCAAGGCTGAAAGGTTTTCCAAGAAGGCAGACTCCCTCTGTCAGTCAGTAAAATAACAGATGTGCCACGTGTGGTCACCAATTGCTAAACCCTGGAATCCCCATTCAGTTTGTGTTCTATGGACAAATTAGTAGTAGTAGAATATGTTGAGTTCAAGTCTCAGTATGCACACTTAAATATGCAACAAATGTAACTTTATTTTTCTATAATTGCACTTAAATCCTATTTCGAGCTCCCATGTTTCTGTTGTTAGGTGCCCTTGAGTTGGTGCTGACTTACATTAACCCTGTACACAGCACAAAGAAACACTGCTCTGTCCTGAGCCATTCTCACAATTGTCAAGTTTAAGCCCATTGTTTCAATCCCTCTGTCAGCACATATAGTCGAGAATCTTCCTCTTTTTCAAAGACCCTCTACTTAGTCAACTGTGATATTCTTTTCCAAGGACTGCTGTCTCCTAATAACATGTCCAAAGTATGTGAGGCAAAGTCTCATCATTCTTGCTGCCTAGGATCATTCTAGCTGCACTTATCCCAGGGCTTATTTGTTTGTTCTTTTAACAGTCTATGATGCTTTTCAATATTCTTCTCCAATTCAAATGAATCGATTCTTTTCCAGTCTTCCTTATTCATTGTTCAACTTTCCCATGCATATGAGGTGATTGAAAATACTGTGGATTGATTGTATCAAGCACATCTTAGTCCTCAACTGACATCTTTGCTCTTGAACTCCTCAAAGAAGTCTTTTACATCGGATTTGCCTAATGCAATATGTCGTTTGATTTCTTGACTGCTGTTTTCAGGAGTGTTGGTTGTAGACCCAAGTAAAATGAAATCTTTAACAACTTCAGTCTTTCCTCCATTTATCATGGTGTTATTCATTGGTCCATTTATGAGGATTTTTGTTTTCATTGTGTGCAATCCATACCGAAGACTGTAGTCTTTGATCTTCATCAATAAATACATCAAGTCCTCTTCTCTTCCAGCAGCAAGATTGTGTCATCTGCACTTTGCAGGTTGCTGATAAGTCTTCCTCCAATCTTGATGTCATGCCACGTTCTTCTTCATATAATTCAGCTTCTCAGATTATTTGCTCAGCATACAGCTTGAAAAAGTATTGTGAAATGATACAATCCTGACATACACCTTCCCTAATTTTTACCGTTTATTATTCCCTTGTTTTGTTCAAACAAGGGACCTCCAGAATCATTTCTATCATCAAGGCCATATTTTCTAGCTGCTGCTCCTTTGTTTATGTTTCCAAACTTTGTATTCTTCTCTACAGTAATTATCTATATATCTTGATTACACAAATTGATCAGTTTTCAACGGAAGAAATTGGTAGAACTATCCAATTTCATCATCATTAGCTTTAGTGGTTGGTGAGTAAATTTGAATAATAGTGATATTAACTAGTTACTTGTAAGTGGATGGTATTATCTTATCATAGGCAGCATTGTACTTCAACATAAATCTTGAAATATACTTTTGAAAATGAATATGACACCATTCCTCTTCAATCTGTAATTCCCAGCGTGGTAAAACATAAGATTCTCTGATTCAGAATGGCCAAGACCAGCTAATTTCAGCTCACTGATACCTGTTGTTGTTTTTGTTAAGTACTGTCAAGTGGGTCTGACTCATAGCGACTGTGTATAGGGTTTCAGATTAGTGGCTGCTGAATTTGAGTCTCTGACCTTGCAGTTGAGTGTTTATCCTACAGCACCACATCTGGACCCCTCACTGTTAAATAGGATATCAATTTTTGTGAGTTTTATTTCATTTTTGACAACCTCCAGTTTTCCTAGATTCATAATTCATACATTTTTTGTTCTGATTATTACTGGATATTTGCAGTGGTTTTTCCTAATTTCGAGTTGCATATACCAGGATGAGTCAAATTGGCTACCCAAAATGGGGGTGCTACAAAGGCAAGAAGTGACTGGCTTACAAGCTTTCAAGAGGGAACCTAGATTCCAGAGTGTGTGGAGGAATTTAGAATCTCCACTGAGTAGTATCCAATCTGTCTAGGCGGGGCTGATAAAAGGAAATGCAGATAGGTCTCTTGTGATACAATAGTGAATAATTGTTATCAGGACTGATTGGAAATGTAAAGGTAGACGTTTTGTAACAAAAGGAGGGGAGTGATTAACTTTGCAGTCTAGGAGCAGAGGTCCCTGGAACTATCAAGGGAGAAGAGTGGAGACCGAGACTCTACCCAGACAAACAGTGATGCCAGAGATGGAGGCAGAGATAATGACTTGGAGAGATGGAGCAGCTGGGGACTTTAGACCCAGAGAGGGAGAG
>NW_006408618.1:7365346-7371515 GCF_000296735.1 Chrysochloris asiatica
ACCAGAGATGGAGGCAGAGATAATGACTTGGAGAGATGGAGCAGCTGGGGACTTTAGACCCAGAGAGGGAGAGGGGCTGTGTGCTGACGACCAGGGTGCAGGCTTGTAGGTATACCCTTTGGTTGGTTGATGATGCATTGAGGGGATTGTAACCATGGCAATGAAACGATATGCGATAGGATGAATATAAAACTAATGTTCTCCCATGTAAACTATCACATAATTCACAATAAAACATTTAAAAAATAAAAAATAAAAAAGGATGAGTCAAAAATTATCTGTACTCTGACTGTAAAATTTATTTTAATCAGCTTTTAGAAAAGACAAAAATAGCATTTTGTACATAATCTCCTTGTTTTTCAATACACTTTGTCCATCTGTCAGCCAGGTTTCCTATCTTCTTATTAAAAAGTTGTAGGCTGAGCTGTGAGTCATGAATGCACCACTGTCTTCACTTCTTCATCAGAGGTGAATCTTCATCATTGAATAGGGGACCAAACAGCTGAAAGTCCAGTGGAGCAAGATCATGACTATAGGGATAAATCTTTAACACCTCAAAAGGAAGTTTTTGCAAAGTGATGACAATGTAGGCAGAGGTGTGAGGACATGCATTTTCAAGTACGATCACAGTGCACTGGGATAGTAGTTATCTGTGTTTAACCTGAAATTTAAGCTTTGGCTCTTCCATGAGCATCTCACTGTATGGAGCACTACTGACTGTTGAACCTTTTTCCTGGTAGTTTTCCGATATTGGTCCTTGAGAATCTGAGAATACTCTAAGCATCCATTTTCCAGCTGATGGTTGACTTTTGCACTTTATCTTGATCGATGATTGAGCATGTTTCCAATTCCATACTCTGCCATTTACTCTCAGGCTTGTAGCGATGAGTCCATGTCTCATTACCAGTAAGTTTTTTTTTTTTTTTTAATGAAAAACATTCCTTCAAGTATAGGTGCACATTTTGTTTGCAGATATCCAAACATATCTATTTGTGCTCTTCCATGAGTTATTTTGGTACTCATCTAACACAAACTTTTCAAAACCCAAGTCTGTCATGGATTATTTCATAGGTAGAGCCATGGCTGATTTGCAAATGATATGCCATATAATCCACTGTGACTCGTCTATTTGACAGAAGAATTTCACATGCATGTTCAATGTTGTCATCATCTTATATATAAAGAGACGTTTTAATATGACTGGAGTGCAGAAAATTTTTTATTCACCTTTTTTTTATTCACCCTCGTATATACATATACTTTTCCATGAACTTTTTAAAATTCCGCTTGTGTGTGTGTGTGTGTGTGTGTGTGTGTATATATATATATATATATATAATCTGTGTTGGAAGAAATGCAACCAGAGTGCTCCTTGGAGGCCAGGATGGCCAAACTTCCTCTCTCATACTTTGGACATATTGTCAGGAGGGACCGGTCGCTGGAGAAGGATATCATGTTTGGTAAGGTAGAGGGTTAGAGAACAACAGGAAGACACCCCCTTCCCCCCCAGAGAGATGGATTGGCAAAGTGGCAGCATGAATAGGCTCAAGCGTGGCAACACTTATGAGGTTGGCCCAGAATTGGGTAATGTTTCATTCTGTTATGCATAGGGTCACTATGAGTCAGTACAGACTCGATGGCACCTAACAACAACAACATATATATGTATATATACAAACATATATATCCACTACTTGTCTGTGAGTTTGTTGTACTGTGGTGGCTTGTGAGTTGCTGTGATTTTGGAAGCTATGCCATGGGTGTTTTAAATACCAGTAGGGTCACCCATGGTGGACAGGTTTCAGATGAGCTTCCAGATGAAGACAGATTAGGAAGAAGGCATGACGAACTACTTCCAAATATTTAGTCACTGAAAACCTTATGAATAGCAGAGAAACACTGTCAGATATAGTGCTGGAAAATGAGCCCCTCATTCCAGGTTGGAAGGCACTCAAAACGCGACTGAGAAAAAGCTGCCTTCTGAAAGTAGAGTTGACCATGGTGACACAAATAGAGTAAAGCCTGTGGGAGTAAAGCCCTCAGGACCTTCATTTTCTGATGGGGCACAACTCAAAATGAAGAAAAACAGCTGTAGACATCCATTAATAATCGGAACATGGAATGTACAAAGTATAAATCTAGGAAAATTGGAAATTGTCAAAAATGAAATGGAACACATAAACATCAATATCTTAGGCATTAGTGAGCTGAAATGCATTGATATATATATGTGTGTGTGTGTGTGTGTATGTATGTATATATATATATATATATATATATATAGAGAGAGAGAGAGAGAGAGAGAGAGAGAGAGAGAGAGAGCAAACTCTGGTAACATAGTGTATTATGAACTGAGCAAACTCTGGTAATATAGTGTATTATGAACTGAGTTGGAAACCACAGCAGTTCGAATCTACCAGCCACTCCATGGAAGAAAGATAAGTCTTTCTGCTCCCATAAAGATTTATAGCCTCGGAAACTCTATGCAGGATTGTTATGAGTTGGAACCAACTCCACTTCTCATAACCACCACCATTATATATATGTTGTTGTTGTTAAGTGTCTTTGAATTGGTTCCAACTCATAGCGACCCTGTATAGGATTTCCAAGGAACAGCTGATGAGCTTGAACTGCTGACCTTACAGTTCAAGCCAGCCAACCTTACAGTCCAGTGATATATATATATATAATCACTGTGGGATCTGTAGTAGACTGTGAAACACAAGGACAGCAGCTCAAACCCATCAACTGTTCAGACCCATCAGTTGCTCCTTGGAATCTTATCTCGGATTGCTATGAGCCAAACCAACTCAATGGCACTTACAACAACAACAGATATGTGTGTGTGTATGCAAATAAACACAAAAGCACACACGTATGATACAAAGGTTAACACACTCACCTTCTAACCAAAAGGTTGCAAGTTCAAATTCACTCAAAGATGAGTTAGAAGAAATGTATGGAAATTTACTTCAGAAAGATCACAACCATTTAAGACTCTATAGAATACAGTTCTACTCTGACTGAGATAGGATTGCCATTTGTCAAGGTATCAAGGTTGACTTGATAACAACTTGTTAGTAGTTAGTTATACATAGATACATGTGTGTATATTAATTAAAGCTTGGAACAATTTTTCCAATCTAGACCATGAAGTAAATGAATGCCTTTCTTCTATTATGGTCATGGGTGTATGAGTGTGTGTGTGTCAGAGTGTGTACTAGTAACTTAAGAAGTGTGGTGTAGTTGGAATACAGAATCACTGAGAAAAAAAACATGTGGTACCCCTGTCAGTAGGAGAGCAGTGAAGAGAACAAACTCGTGGGAAGGGTGTGAGGGTTAATAGGCAGGGAATCTGGGTCAATTGAAAATATGTAGCAGATCTGAGAGTAGAATGTTTGTGGTCTGCCTATTTCCCAGCTTTCTCCCTTACCCTCAGCCTGCTGAGAGATAGGAATCTTAGAATAGACTACAAGGCTGAGGTGGTGATAGTCCATAATAACACAAATTTCCTCACATGGTATTTATGATTGTCTTACAAAACACTGCATGGAATGAGAATAGAACGATCTTATTGGTAAGCCAGTATAGCCCTTTATTTTATAGATAAAGGCACCTAATTAAGCGCTAAACAGTAGGGCCAAGGATACACAGCTTGAAAGGATTAAGACCACACTTCCCAGTTCCTTGTGTTCCAGTCCAGTGTGATCCCATAACCTGTGCTTTAGCAGGTAGAATTCCTATTAGAGTTCCAAGAGGTTAGGATATATTGCTTTTACATCAACATATATTGATGTACACAGCACATAGTCCTAAATTGGGACATTCAATATTGTACTTAGCACAGATATCCTTACTAAACCCATCTGTGCTCCATACAGATGATTTTCGGGCAGAAAATCACTTTGGGAAAAAATATTTAGCAGTCAGTAAATATGCGTCAAAAAGCTTATGTTTTTTATTAAAATTTAAGTGCTGTCTGGTTAAATCTATACTCCTCTGGTTTTGGAATATGCTTTAGGAAGAATATAGAGGAGAACCCTGGACAATCATCCGGGATGTGGAGGGAATTTGCTGAGAGTGTTGAACACTTGCATTTTTATGCTTTTTCTCTTTCTTATAAATAAGCTGGATTATTGAAAGGTGATAATAAATATGCTATAGAATATTCTTAGGTTTTTAAAATGATCTCATTTGAGATTGAGGCAGGGACTTCTAGAAGTTGATAAGAACCCAGTGCTCTAATAGTCCAACCCTACATATCCTCGTCACTTGTCCCCATAAGCGCAGTCCTGGCAATCTTTCTCCTCTTGATGCATGCTGCCTAGGTTAGTCCTTCTTTCTGCCATCTTCATTCTGTTGAATTCGAATTCCTTTCTCTACCAGTGGAGGAGACCACCAGAGGACTCTGGGGCTGAGCTGACCATAGAGTGAGGGGTATTTGATGTCTTCCCAGAGGTAAGACATCTGAAAAGAAAATAATTACTTGTTGTGAGTTCTTTCCTCTCTGAAAGTGTTTTCTTTTTTCAAATATTGGATTTTATTTTGATGAAAATATATACCACAAAACCCACTCCCATTCCAAATGAATATTACTTATTTGTTTCATTTCATATATGTGAGAACATGCAATATTTGTCTTTTTGTGATTGACTACTTTTCCTCAATAATAGGTCCTTCAGATTATTCTACATAATGAAATGTTTCATGAGCTCATTTTTCCTTATCGCTGAGTAGTGTTCTATTGAATGTACACACCACAATTTATTTATCTATTAATCCGTAGATGGGCATTTAGGTTTCTTTGTCTTTTGACTATGGAGCAATGCACATAAGTGTGTATATTTCTGTTCATGTCACTCCTCTTAGATCCTAGGATATATGCCTAAGAGTGGAATTTCTAGGTCGTATGGAAGCTCTTCCTTTAGATTTTAGGGAAACAACCAGACTGTTTTCTGGTTGTACCAGAAAACGGCTCTACCATATTTCATTTCCACCAGCAATAGATGTGAGTTCCAGTTTCCCCATATCTCCTCTAAGATTTGTTATTTTTGGTTTGTCTTTTTTTAAGCCATCATTATGGTTGTGAAATGATGTCTCATTGTGATTTTTATTTCCATTTATCTTATATATAATTATCTAAGTATTTTTTCATGGTTTGTAGACTATTTAAATATTCTCTTTAGTTAAGTGTCTGTTCATGTCCTTTGCCCAATATTTTTATTTCATGTCCTTTGCCTAAAGTTTTTCCCCATATTTTCTTCCAAGAACTTTATGGTTTAAGAGTTAGCATTTAGGTCCTTGATCCATTTGTTAATTTTTGTTTATGGCATGAGGCATGAATCTTGTTTCATTTTTCCACATGTGGAAATGCAGTTTTGCCAGCACTATTTCTTGAAGAGACTATTTCTTCCCCATTAAGTGGATTTGACTTCCTTGTCAAAAATCAATTGACCATAAATGTTTGGATTTATTTCTGAGATTTCAGTTATACTCTATTGGACTATGTGTCTATCAAACCAGTATCAGACTATTCTGATTACTGTACTATGTAGGTCAGGAAGTGTGAGGTCTCCTTTGTTCTTCTTCAATATTGCTTTGGCTATTTGGGGGCTCTTGTCTTTCCATATAAAACTGAGGATTAGCTTTTCCATTTCTGTAAAGAATGCTGTTGGGATTTTGATCCAAATTATGTTCTATCTAGATAGAACATAATTGTATTTTAAGTCTTTCAAGTCATGAGCATGGAACATCTTTCTCAGTAATTTTTTTTAAAGTTTTTATTGTGAATTGAGTGATAGTTTACATGGGAGAACATTAGCTTCACATTCATCCTATCATATTTTGTTTCATTGCAATGGTTACAATGCCCTCCATGCAGCATCATTCAATAGCTTTTGTGAATTGAGTGATAGTTTACATGGGAGAACATTAGCTTCACATTCATCCTATCATATTTTGTTTCATTGCCATGATTACAATGCCCTCCATGCAGCATCAACCAACCAAAGGGTATACCCTGCAAGCCAGCCTCCCAGTCATCAGTACACAGCCCCTCTCCCTCTCTGTGTCTGAAGTCCCCAGCTGCTCCATCTCTCCACATCATCATCTCTGCCTCCATTTCAGGTACCACTATTTCTCTGGGTAGGATCCCGTACTCCACTCATCT
>NW_006408618.1:7371615-7383047 GCF_000296735.1 Chrysochloris asiatica
TTTTTTTTTTTTTTTTTTTTTTGGATGTACACCAAAGCGTTCAGGAATATATAACGATTCAAACAATAAAAGGGTATACTTGCAAGCATGCCTCCCAGACATCAGCACTCAGCCCCTTTCCCTCCCTGAGTCCAGAGTCCCCAGATGCTCCATCTCTCCATGTCATCGTCTCTGCCTCCATCTCTGGATAGGGTCCTACACTTTGATCTTCTTTGAAGGTCCCAGGGATACCTGCTCCTGGACTGCAAGATCAACCACTGCCCTCCTTTTGTTACAAAATGTCTATCTTTACATTTGTAACACTCACAATCAGCTCTGATAGCTACTATTCACTATTGAACCATAAGAGTCTTATCCTCATCTGCTTTCATCAGCCCTGTTCAGACAGATTGGAAACCACTCAGTGGAGATTCTACCTTTCCCCACACCCTCTGGAACTAGGTTCCCTATTGAAAGCTTGTAAGCCAGTCATTTTGTGCGTTTGTAGCCAGCTCCCCTCCCCCACCATTTTGGGTAGCCAGTTTCTAAGTTGCCCATCCCTGTCAACCCTGTGTACCGAGAGTGTAGGAATGATCCTCGCTGTAAAGATTTGTTCCCTCTTTTGATCTACTAAATCCATAAGTATAGGTCAAATTCATAAAATTTTAGCAGATTGCTCTTTTATTCCTCTTCTTTCTTCTAGTCAAGTTCTGATCATCCAGCCATTGAAGCTAGGTCAAATGGGTAATATTTGCAAGTATGGGTGTTTTTGTGCATCTCCCTTCACTTTATATAAGCTGGACGCTTCACTCTCCACTCTAGTCCTCTGTGGCCATGTCCCTAGGCCCAGGAGTCCCCCAGGTCTCTCAGCATTAAAAAAAAAAAAAAAAAAAGTTTTATTGTGAATTATGTGATAGTTTACATAGGAGAACATTAGCTTTACATTCATCCTATTGTATGTCATTTCATTGCCATGGTTACAATCCCCTCCATGCATCATCAACCAATCAAATGGTACACCCCGCAAGCCTGCCCCCTGGTCATCAGCACCCAGCCCCTCTCCCTCTCTGGGTCTAGAGTTCCCAGCCTCTCCATCTCTCCACATCATCATCTCTGCCTCCATCTCTGGCATCAGTGCTTCTCTGGGTAGGGTCCCGCACTCCGCTCTTCTCCCCTAGCGGTCCCAGGGACCTTCCCTCCTGGCCTACAAAGTCAACCATTCCCTGCCTTTTGCTACAAAATGTCTACCTTTACATTTCCAGCTCTCACAGTTAGTCCTGATAGTAATTATTCAATATAATACCACATGAGTGCTATCCACATCTCCTTTCATCAGTCTTGTCCAGATAGATTGGATACTACTCAGTGGAGAGTCTACCTTCCTCCGCGTCCTCTGGATCTAAGCTCCTTCTTGTAAACCTTTGTAGCCCCAAACCACACTTTGAGTAGCCAATGTCCAAGTTGCCCATCCCTGTCTACTCTGTGTATTGAGGGGATGGGAATGATCCTCACTATAAAGATTTGTTCCCTCTTTTGAGCTACTGCATCCATTAGGTGTATGTCAAGTTCATCAAATTGTATCAGATTACTATTTTTTTTCCTCTTCTTTCTTCTTCTAGTTGAACTCTGATCATCCAGCCACTGAAACCAGGTAAAGTGGGTATTATCTATGAGTGTGAGTGTTCTTGTGCATATGCCCTCTCTTCTTATCACCTAGATGCGACATTCTCCACTCTAATCCTCCATGGCTACGTCACTGACTCTGGTCCCAGGAGTCCCTAGGTCTTGCCAAACTACTGGCCAACCAGGTCTCCACCTGGGTTCACAGGAGTGTATTGAACATAGTTGGAATTACCTTGCAGCTTCATTGCTGTTTTTCCCTCACTTCCCCTTATCGGTGAACAGTCAGAGTGACCAGTGGTCACCAGTCAGAGCACATGTCTGCTCATTTATTCCCATTGAGCATCAGTCTTGGAAGGAGATTTGCCCTGAAGGGACCCAACCACTTGCTTTGATGTCTCCTGGGCAAGCAACTTGCTTGTTCTTGTAGTGGTCAGTTGGACTACCATTATTGCTTTGTATTTTTCCTGTTGGTCTTTCTTTCAAGAAGTGTCTTCTGTTCGTCTAGCCACTCCAGGCTGGTCTGTTTGTCCTTTCCAGTGGAAATTTCCCACCTTAGAAGATTTTGGATGGGGTTCAGGATTCCACTTATGATCTGATGTAATGCAGAGGCTCCGCAGGGAGCCTCCTTCACTGGGCACATTGTACCCTATTTTAAGTATTCCAATCAGTTATAGGCAGAAGACGGACTTACAACCTTTCTATGGTGATATTTCTGACTATTCCTTTCTCTCCCCCTCAAGTGTCAATTTTATAATGGTATGCCAGGGAAAACAAGATTCAAAAGACAGCCAAGCATCTTAATGCTGTTTCCCGCCTTTAACTGATTCCAACCGTGTCTGAATCCCCATATCCCAGAGGCCTGTTGTTCCAAGTTGGTGCATACATTATTATTTACCTCTGTCCCACTTAGATCACACAAACCTGACTAATTGTTTTCCAATCTGCGTGTTCTTCCATTCCCCTACACCTTTTTGTGTATTGCCCCCTACCTTAGCACCCAAACTATCCTTTGTCTATTCCCTACCGTATGCTCCACCTTCCCCTCATCTCCTCATCCCACCTGGCACATCCCAGTAACCAGCAAAGAATCCCCCGCTTCCTTTAATATGGGTTCTTTTTCTTAGTCTTTTATAGTAGTGGTCCTATGCAGCATTTCTCCTTTTGTGACTAATTTCACTCAACATAATGTCCTCCAGGTTCATCCATGTTACGTGGTAGCTTACAGCTTCCTTGTTGTTCTTCAAGGTAGCATAATACTCCATTGTGTGTATGTACCACAATTTGTGTATACTTTCTTCTGTTGATGGGCACTTAGGCTGTCTCCATCTTTTTGGTATTATAAATAGTATATACAAAATGGTATATTGTGTATACCACATTGGTGTGTATATATCTACTCGTGCTATGGCTCATATTACTTGTGGGTAAATACCGAGTAGAGGAATTGCTGGATCATAAGGTATTTCTATTTCCAACCTTCTGAGGAAACGCCATATTGCTTTCCAGAGAGGTTGGACCATTTTGCGATTGCACCAGCAATGCAGGAGTGTCTCAGTCTCTCTACATCCTCACCAGCATTCATTGTCCTCTACTTTTTTGATCTTTGTTTTTATTGCTAGTGTGAGATGATATCTCATTGTTTTGATTTATATCACTCTAATTGTTAGTGAACATGAACATTTCTTCATATGTTTGTTGGCTGCATGGATCTCCTCTTTGGTGAAGTGTCTGTTCGTGTCCTCTGCCCATTTGTTAATTGGGTTATTTGTCTTTTTCTTGTAGAGGTGTTGTAGTTTCCTATATAGTTTAAAAATGAGTCCCTTTTCTGATGTGTTGTTGCAAAAGTTATTTTCCAAATCTGTGGGTTCCCTTTTTACTCTTTTGGTGAAGTCTTTTGAAGCACATAAGTTTTTAAGTTTTAGAATGTCCCAATCATCTATTTTGTCTACTTTTGTTTGTGTAGTTTTCAAAATGTTTGGTAATCTGTGTATTAGTGCCCTCACATTTGTCCCTATTTTTTCATTGATGACCTTCATAATTTTGGGATTTACATTTAGGTCTTTCATCCATGATGAGTTGGTTTTTTGTATAAGGTGTGTGGCTGGATTAATTTCTGGATTCTCAATTCTGTTCCATTGATCAATGTATGTTTCATTGTACCAGCACCAAGCTGTTTTGACCACTGTAGCCGTATAATAAAATTTGAAGTCAGGGAGTGAGAGGCTTCCACCCTTCTTCTTAAGCAGTGCTTTGCTTATCCTGGGTCTCTTGTTTTTTCCATTTCTCTAAGGAATGGCATTGGAATCTGGATTGGGATTGCATTATATGTGTAAATTGCTTTGGGCAGTATTGACATTTTCACAATGTTAAATCTTCCTATCCAGGAGCATGGTACATTCTTTCATTTTTGTAGGTCTCTTTTGGTTTCTTGTAGTAGTGTTTTGTAGTTTTCTTTGTATAGGTCCTTTGTTTCTCCGGTTGCAATTATTCCTAGATATTTCATCCTTTGGGTGGCTATTGTAAATGGTATTGGTTTCCCAATGTCCTTTTCAGAGTTGTTGTTTTTGGTATAGAGGAATCCAACTGATTTTTGTATGCTGATCTTATATCCTGCCACTTTGCTGAATCTTCCAATGAGGTCTAGTAGCTTTTTTACTGAGTTTTTGGGGTTTTCTACATATAGGATCCTATCCTCTGCAAATAGAGAAAGTTTTATTTCCTCTTTGTCAATTTGGATGCCTTTAATTTTCCTGTCTTGCTGTATAGCTCTTGCTAAGTCTTCCAGCACAATATTGAATAGGTTTGGTGACAAAGGGCATCTTTGTCTGGTTCTAATTCACAGAGGGAAGGCTTTCAGTTTCTCTCTATTGAAAGTAATGTAGTGTTGATTTTGTATATATATAGTGTTGATTTTGTATATATGCTCTTATGTTGCAGAATTTCTCTTCAATTCCTACTTTGTTGAGTGTTTTCATCAGGAATGAATGTTGGATTTTGTCTAATGCCTTACTGCAACATTCAATATGATCATGTGGTTCTTTTCTATTTTCTTATTTATATGGTGGATTATGTTAATCATTTTTCTAATGTTGAACCATCCTTGCATCCTTGATATGAATTCCAGTTGATCATGATGTATTATATTTTTGATGTGCTGCTGGATTCCGGCGGCTAGGATTTTGTTGAGAATTTTTGCATCTGTGTTCATGAGGGATATTGGTCTATAATTTTCTTTCTTAGTGATATCTTTCCCTGGTTTTGGTATGAGGGTTATGCTTGCTTCAGAAAATATATTAGGAAGTTTTCCATCCTCTTCTATATTCCAGAATAATCTGAATAGAATCGGAGACAACTCTTCCCTGAATGTTTAGTAGAACTCACCAGTGAAGCCATCTGGGCCTGGAATTCTTTTGGTTGTGAGTCTTTTGATGACCTGATTAATGTCTTCTTTTGTTGTGGGTCTGTTCAGGTTTTCTACTTCGCTCTATATAAATTTAGGTAAATTGTGTTTTTCTAAAAATATATCCATCACTTCTAAGTTTTCAAATTTGTTGGAGTACAACATTTCATAGTATTCTCTTATTATCCTTTTGATTTCCTTTAGTTCCATTGTGACATCACCCATGTCATTTCTAATGCATGTTATTTGTGTCTTCTCCCTCTTTTCTTTTATTAGGTTTGCCAGTAGTCTGTCAATTTTGTTAATCCTTTCAAAGAACCAGATTCTTGTCATGTTGATTCTTTCTATAGTTTTTGTTTTCTATCTCATTTATTTCTACTCTAATCTTTATTGTTTCTTTTCTTTGGTTGACTGTAGGTTCCCTCTGTTGGTCTGTTTCTAATTATTGTAGATGCTGTGTTAATGTGTTAATTTTGGTTCTTTCTTCTTTTTGTATGTGTGAATTTATTGCAATAAATTATCCTCTCAGCACCACTTTTGCTGTTTCCCAAAGATTTTGGTATGTTGTATTTGTTTCTCCTTTGTTTCTAGGAACTTTGTGAGTTCATGTTTAATTTCTTAAACTAAACATGTCACTTTTCAGTAGGGTGCTATTCAGTTTCCATGTATTTGACTTGATTTCCTTGGTCTTCCTATTGTTGATTTCTATCTGATAGCATTGTGGTCCAAGAAAATGCTTTGTAGTATTTTGATATTTGTAAATTTTTGGAGGTTTGTTTTATGGCTTAACACATGGTCTATTCTGGAGAATGTTCCATGTGCACTGGAAAAAGAATGTGCATTGTGCTGTTGTTGAGTTGAATGCTCTGTCTACATCTGTGAGGTCCAGTTGGCTGATTGTGTTGTTTAATTCCTCTGTTGCTTTGTCAAGTTTCTGTCTAGTTGTTCTATTCATTTTTGAACTGATGTATTAAAATCTCCCACGATTATTGTAGATTTGTCTAGTTTTTCCTCAAAACTATTAGAGTTTGCTTTATATACTTTGGATCTCTTTCATTGAATGCGTAGATATTTATTATGGTTATGTCATCTTGTTCAATTGTCCCTTTAATCATGACATAATGTCAATCTTTATCTATTATGCTTGGTTTTGCCTTAAAGTTATTTTATCAGAGATTAGTACTGCCACTCCTGTTTGTTTTTTATTGTAATTAGCCTGGTATATTTTTTCCATCCTTTGACTTTTGATCAGTTTTTGTATCTGTGTGTCAGATATGTCTCTTACAGACAGCATATTGAAGGATCTTGTTTTCATTTTCATTCTGCCACCTTCCATCTTTTAACTGGTTCATTTAATCCAGTTACATTCAGTATAATTATCTATTGTTGTTGTTGTTAAGTGCTGTCAAGTCAATTCCAACCCTTAGTGACTCTGTATAGGATTTCCAAGGAGCAGCTTGTGAGCTTGAACCACTGACATTGCAGTTCAAATAACTATTAATTGCTGCCATTATGTTTGTTTTTTTGTGGTGTTTCTGCTTTCTTTGTTCTGTGTGTCTTCCTTTGCTGAGTTCATGCTTTTTATGTTCTTTCTTGTGAGTTTTCACATAGTTTTAATGTTTCCATGTTCTTCTTGGATTTTTATTTTCTTGGTATGTTGTGAAATGTTAATTTTCTTTGAGGTTGCCTTATATTCCATTATCTTTTCCATCCATTTAATGCAGTCTGTTTTATCCTGTAATCTTCCTGACGTTCTCACCATCTGGATCTCTGTTCTTACATATTTACTTTCTTTTATATTGTAATTGTTTTCATCATAGGCTGACCTCCCAGATTCTCTGAGTTTCTTCTTATAGTTTTGTTCTGTTCTCGACTATTCCACCTGTCAATTTAGTTCTGGGTGGTGATGCTACGTATGTGAATCTCTGGTTGTTATCTGTTCTTGTTGATTCTCAGTCCACAGAATTCCCTTTAGGATGTTTTGTAGCTCAGGGTTGGCTTTGGAAAAATCCCTTAGTTTCTGTTTATCCTGGAATGTTTTGATGACACCGTCGTATTTGATTGATACCTTTGCTGGATAAAGGATTCTTAGTTGACAGTTGCTTTTTGTTGTTTTTTCAGGGTTTTACATATGTCTTCCCATTGCCTTCTTCCTTGCATGGTTACTACTGAGAGATCCGAGCTTAATATGACTTGCTTGCCTTTGTATGTAACTTCTTTTTTCCCTTGCTTCTTTCAGGATTGTCTCCTTATCTTTGATTTTGGAAAGCTTGATTATGAGATGTGTTGGTGATTTTTTTGGGGGGTAGGTTGGGTGGGTGGGCGGGTGTCTATCCTTCCTGGGGTTGGTTGAGCTTCTTGAATATTTATCTTTTCACTTTTCAGGGTGTTACAGAATTTTTCTTCCAGCAGTTCTTCAACTATTTCCTCTTTGGACTTTTGTGATTCTTCTTATTCTGGAATGCCGATAATTCTTAAGTTATTCCTCTTCATATTGTCCAACATGAATCTTAGACTTTCTTCAGATTTTTTATCCTTTTTTTCTGTTTGCTCTTCTATCTTAGTGGTAGTGAGAGACTTGTCTTCTAGCTCACTAGTTCTGCCTTCCATCTCTTCTATTCTACTCCTTTTCCAAGAGTATTGTCTATTTCTGATATTCTATTATTGATCATTTGGACCTGTTTCTTTAGGTTTTGAATTGTTTCCAATGCTGTATCTATCTTATTTGGTTGTTCCTGTAGTGCTTTCCTGACTTCTTCCTTATTTTTCTGAAATCCTTTGTAAAGTGTTTTGAAACAATTTAAAATTATTTTTCTGATTCCTTCTCTGGCATTTCCAAGGCCTGTCTTCCTTCCAGAATGTAGTCCAGGTCTACCTCTAGGTCATTTGTCTCAGGCATTTTTCTTGTTTTAGGACATGTGCTGATATGGTCATCTGCATTTGCTTCTTGGACATGTTTAGTGTTTATCTGTGGCCTTAATTCTTAATTGAGTGTGTGTTTTGTTGTTTTTTATAGTTTCAGATTGCCTCCAGGTAGGTGTGATCAGGATATGGGCTTTCCCTTTCACTCTTTTTATTGACTCAGAGTAACCTTCACAGGTGTTGTCTGCCTCCCTGGTGTATGGCAGTTGGTATTGGTTCTTGTCTGGATTTTGTTGTTTTATAGACTGTGATTTTTAGCTTAACTATATGGCAGCATTTGCTGTCTCTTCTTGGGTAATATAGGGAGAGAAAGAGTCCCCCATAAGTAAAAGGGGGAGCACAAACTAGCAAACTAGCAACAGCAAAAAAAAAAAAAAAAAAAATCAACAACAACAACAACTAAAATCTAGATTGGATACTTTAGTCCATAATTGCAGAAAAAAGAAAGGAGGGAGGGAAGGAAAAAAAAAAAATCTGTAGCCTAATACAAGTATTTCTTTAATGTCCTCTTTCAGCTTCTTGCCTTCAAGACCACCTGATAAACTACAAGATGCCACTGTTGGTTGTTATGCTGTACCTCAGGATTTAATTTTTGGCCTGTTTTGTTTTTAAACTCTCTTTCCCTCTCCACACCCCTTGTGTTGGCCTTTTCCATTTAAAAAAATAGTTCAGGGCTGGCTCTTGGATTGAGAGTATCTGTGTGCATGCATGACAGAAGAACTCACCAGTGGTGGGGGTGGGGAGTGTCCACTCACTCGGGTACCCCCTCCAGTCACCAGAATGGAGGTGCACAAACAGTGGGGAGCCCAGGAACAGATACCAAAAACAGAAAAGAAAGAAGAAAAAAAAAATCAGAACAAAGCAAAACCGACGAAGTGCATTGTCCACCTTTGCTCTGAGGTTCCCGTGGCATTTTTTGGTTGTGGGTCTGCTTCCCTGCTTGGTCTTGCTGTTTGGTCTTACCCAAGATGTTGGCTCTGGGCCGCCGAGACCAGCAGATTCAAAAGTACGTGATTTCTTACTTCCGCTACAAGTTTGTCTAGCTATAAGCCTTCAAACTTTATAAATATTCCTTCCTATGTGATTCAGAGTTTTGGAGCTCTGCCCTGAATCTGCTTCACGTGATATTCTGTGATATTGCTGACAGTGAACTTCACTGCACCTCTACCCTATTTGCCATCAAGACTTGCCTCCTCAGCAATTTTTTTTTTTTTATTGCCCTTCAAAGAATCAATTATTCCAGACTTATCAAGAGATATCCGTCAGTTTTTTAGCTGGGTTTTCTAAATATGCAAAAGCAGCAGTGCTTATATAGGTGTATATATAAAGAGAAGTTCCTACCAAGAAAGTGGATCATAAAATTGTTGTTGTTGTTAGATGCCATTGAGTCAGTATGACCCATAGTGACCTTATGCACAACAGAACAAATCACTGCCCGATCCCAGGCCAGCCTCACTACAGTTTCCATGCTTGAGTCCATCGATGCTGCACTTGACCAATCCATCTCATTGGGGGTCTTCTTCTTTTTCTCTGACCCTCCATCTTACCAAACATGATATCCTTCTCCAGCAACAGTTCCCTCCTGAAAATTTGTCCAAAATATGAGAGACAAAGTTTGGCCATCTTGGCCTTTAAGGAGTGCTCTGGCTATACTTCTTCCAAAATGGATCTATTGGTCACTTTTAGTATTCTCCTCCAACACCATAACTCAAAGGCATCCATTCTTCTATGGTCTTCCTTATTCATTGTCCAGCTTTCACATGCATATGAGGTTATTGAAAATAACATGGCTTGGGTCAGGCACACCTTAGTCCTCAAGCTGACATCTTTGCTCTTCAACACTTTAAAAAGGTCTTGTGCAGCAGATTTGCCTAATGCATTTGATTTCTTGACTGCTGCTTCCATGAGTGTTGATAGTTGATCCAAGAAGAATGAAATCCTTGACAACTTCAATCTTTTCTCCATTGATAAGAATTTGTTTATTGGTCCAGTGGTGAGGATTTTTGTTTTCTTGACATTGAGATGTAATCCATACTGAAGGCTGTGGTCTTTGATCTTCATCAGTAAATATTTTAAGTCCTTTTCACTTTCAGCAAACAAGGTTGTATCATCTGCATATCTCATATTGTTAATGAGTCTTCCTCCAATCCTGATGCCACGTTTTTCTTCATATAACCTAGCTTCTTGGATTATTTGCTCAGCATACAGGTTGAATAGGTATGTTGAAAGAATACAACCTTGTCACACACCTTTCTTAATTTTAAAACATTCAGTGTTCCCATGTTCTGTTCAAACAACTGCCTCTTGGACCAGGTACAGATTCCTCATGAGTACAATAAGTATTCTGGAATACTCATACTTTGCAATGTTGTCCATAGCTTGTCATGATCCACACAATCGAAAGCCTTTGTGTAGTAAATAAAACACAGGTTAACAACTTTCTGATATTCTCTGTTTTCAGTCAAGATCCATTGGACATCATCAATGATTTCCTTCATTCCACATCCTCTTCTGGATCTGGATTGAACCTCAGGAAGTTCTCTGTTAATGTATGATTATAGCCATTTCTGTATTACCTTTAGCAAAACTTTATTGCATGGGCTATCAAAGAGATTGTCTGATGATTTCACATTCCATTGGTTCACCTCTCTTTGGAATGGGCACAAATATGGTTCTCTTCCAATCAGTTGGCCAGATAGTTGTCTTCCAAATTTCTTGGCAGAGTGAGTACCTCCAGTGCCGCCTCACATTCTTGAAATATTGCAATATTTATTTCATCAATTCCTGGTGCCTTCTTCTTTGCCAATTCCTTCAATGCACCTTGGACTTTCTCCTTCAGTATCATTGACTCTTGATCATATGCTACCTCTTGGAATGGTTGAACATTAACCATTTCCTTTTGGTACAGTGACTCTGTGTATTCCTTCTATCTTTTCTTGATGCCTTATGCATCTTTCAATAATTTGCCCAGAGAATCTTTCACTAATGAAAGTCAAGGCATGAATTTTTTCTTCAGTTTCCCCAACTTGAGAATTGCTGAGTGTGTTGTTTTCTTTTGGTTTTCTGAATCCGGATCTTTGCTCATTTTGTTGTAATATTTACTTTATCTTCTAAAGCTGATCTTTGAAGTTTTCTGTTCAGCTCTTGGACCTCCACATTTCTTCCATTTGCTTTAGCATCTCTACACTGGAGAGCAAGTTTCAGTGTCTCTTCTGACATGTAGTTTGACCTTTTCCTTCTTTCTTGTCTTCTTAATGACTTTTTGCTTTCTTCATGTGTGATGTTCTTGATGTCATTCCACAACTCTTCTGGTCTTCTGTCTTTGGTGTTTAATGTATCAAATCTGTTCTTCAGATGATCTCTAAATTGAGGTGGGATATATTCAAGGTCATATTTCGCTCTCATGGACTTGTTTTCATTTTCTTCAGCTTCATTTTGAATTTGCATATGAGTAATTGATGGTCTGTTCCACAGTCTGCCCCTGGCCTTGTTTTCACTGATGATATGG
>NW_006408618.1:7383257-7415734 GCF_000296735.1 Chrysochloris asiatica
TGTTCGCAACCTTTGCATTCCAATCACCAATAATGATCCATACATCTTGATTGCATGTTTGATCGATTTCAGATTGAAGAAATTGGTAGAATTTTTCTATTTCATCCTCACTAGCTTTAGTGGTTGGTGCATAAATTTGAATAATATTGGTATTAACTGAGCTTCACTATAGGCGCATGGATATTGTCCTATCACAGACCGTGTTGTACCTCATGACTGATCTGGAAATGTTCTTTTTGATGATGAATACAATGCCATTCCTCCTCAATTTGTCATTCTCTGCATAGTAAACCATGTGGTTGTCAGATTCAAAATGGCCAATACCAGTCCATTTCAGCTCACTAATGCCTAAGATATTGATATTTATGCTTTATAGCTATCTAAGATGGCAGGATCAGGCAGATGTGCAGTGAGGAGCTCCATCACCAACAACACAGAATACTGTACCAAGCAGTCTCAGGGGCTGGTGCTAGAACTCTGAAGCACATCTAAAGGAATATTTAGAAAATTGGAAGGCTTACAGCTAGGGGGATTTGTAGCAGAATCAAGAAATCCATTGCTTTCTAATTCAAGATGCTCAGCTACTCTCAGAGCCGCCATCTTGGGAAGACCAAGTAGGGGAATGGTCAGAACAGCCATGATCTCCTGACAGACTTGCGGAGATTCAGGTGTGGACATGCTTATTTTTGGTATCTGTTCATTGGCCTCTCGCTGTCTGCGCACCTCCATTCTAGTGACTAGAGGGGATGCCTGAGTGAATGGACACCTCACCCCCACCCCTGGAGGGTTCTAGTATGCATGCACACGGATCTCCTCAAAATTTAAAGTGACAGTTTCCACTTAAATCCAAATGACCTCCACTCATCTGTCAGTTTGTTGTACTGTGGTGGCTTGTGAGCTGCTGTGATTCTGAAAGCTGTGCCTCTGGTAATTTAAATACCAGCAGGGTCACCAATGATGGATAGGTTTCAGATGAACTTCCAGACAAAGACAGACTAAGCAGAAAGAGTGACAAACTACTTCTGAATATTTAGTCACTGAAAACCTTATGAATAGCAGAGTCATAACACTGTCAGTATAGTGCGGAAAATGAGCCCCTCGAGTTGGAAGGCACTCAAAATACGACTGGGGAAGAGCTGCCTCTTAAAAGTCACGTGATAACGTGAATGGAGTAAAGGTCGTGGGAGAAAAGCCCTGCAGGACCTTCATTTGCTTATGGGGCACAACTCAAAAGGAGTAGAAACAGTTGTAAACATCCATTGAAAATTGGAACATGGAATGTGCTAAGTATGAATCTGAGAAAATTGGAAATTGTCAAAAATGAAATTGAACACATAGACATAAAATTGTAGAGTTGTGCAAATCCCAAGTCCATCAATCATATGAACCAAAATTGGTAGGTCAGGCAGGCAGGCAAGCAAGCATGTTGGTAAAGTAAATTGATAGGATGCTGACAATTCCCAGAATCAACAAGAAATTAAGCAGGCCACTGGCTCCAGTCTAAATAACTGGAGGTCAGATGACAAGCTAGATGCAGGGTCCAGGTCCAGTAAAAATCATGCATGCAACATCTCCAACAATTAGAAACAAACCAACAGAGGAAATAATAAAGATAAGAGCAGAAATAAATGAGATAGAAAACAGAATCAATAGGACAAGAAGCTGGTTCTTTGAAAGGATTAATAAAATTGACAAACCATTGGCAAACCTAACAAAAGAAAAGAAGGAGAAGGCACGAATAACACACATTAGAAATGACATGGCGATGTCACAACAGAACCAAAGGAAATCAAAAGAATAATAAGAAAATACTATGAAAAGTTATACTTCAACAAATTTGAAAACTTAGAGGAGATAGATACATTTTTAGAAAACCACGGTCTACCTAAACTTACAAAGAGTGAAGTAGAAGACTTGACCAGACCCATGCATAACAAAAGAAGAAACTGGTCAAGTCATCAAAAAACTCCCAACCAAAAGAAGTCCAGGTCCAGATGGCTTCACTGATGACTTCTACCAAACACTCAGGGAAGAGCTGTGATCAATTGCATTCAAATTATTCCAGAATATAGAAGAGGCTGGAAAACTTCCTAATACATTTTATGAAGCAAGCATAACCCTCATACCAAAACCAGGGAAGGACATCACTAAGAAAGAAAATTATAGAGTAATATCTCTCATAAACATTAGATGCAAAAATTCTCAACAAAATCCTAGCCAACAGAATCCAGCAGCACATCAAAAAAAAAAAAAAAAAATACATAATGACCAAGTGGGATTCATATCAGCGATGCAAGAATGGCTCAACATTAGAAAAACAATCAATGTAATCCACCATATAAATAAGAAAAAAGAAATGAACCACATGATCATATTGAATGATGCAAAAAGGCATTTGACAAAACCCAACATCCTTTCCCAATAAAACACTCAACAAAGTAAGAATTGAAGGGAAATTCCTCAGCATAATTAAGAGTATATATACAAAACCAACAGCCTACATACTCTCAATAGAGAGAAACTGAAAGCCTACCCTCTGTGAACAGAAACCAGACAAGGATGCCCTTTGTCACCGCTTCTATTCAATATTGTACTAGAAGTCTTAGCCAGAGTTATAGGGCAAGATAGGGCAATTAAAGGCATCCAAATTGGCAAAGAGGAAATAAAACTCTATTTACAGATGATATGATCCTATACATAGAAAACCCCAAAGACTCAGTAAACAAAAGCTATTAAATCTCATTGGAATATTTAGCAAAGTGACAGGATATAAGATCAACATACAAAAATCAGTTGGATTCTTCTATACTATTAATGACAGGTCTGAAAAGGACATTAGGAAACCAGTACCATTTACAGTAGCCACCCAAAGGATGAAATATCTAGGAATAAATGTAACCAGAAAAACAAAGGACCTATACAAAGAAAACTACAAAACACTACTACAAGAAACCAAAAGAGACCTACACAAATGGAAGAATGTACCATGCTCCTGATAGGAAGACTTAACATTGTGAAAATGTCAATACAGCCCAAAGCAATTTACACATATAATGCAATCCCAATCCAGATTCCAACAACATTATTCAAAGAGATAAAAAACAAAAAAAAAAATTATAAACTTTATATGGAAAGGAAAGAGACCCAGGATAAGCAAAGCACTGCTTAAGAAGAAGAGCAAGTTTGGAAGCCTCTCACTCCCAGATTTCAAAATTTACTACATGGCTACAGAGGTCAAAACAGCTTGGTACTGGTATAATGAAAGATGCACTGATCAGTGGAAGAGAATCAAGGATCCAGAAATTAACCCATCCACATACAGCCAACTGACTTTCAACAAAGTGCCTAAGTATATTGCATGGTGAGGAGATATTCTCTTCAACAGATGGTCTTGGCAGAACTGGAAAGCGATATGCAAAAGATTTAAACAAGACCTTTACGTAACCCCCATACAAAAACCAACTCAGCATGGATTAAAGACCTAAATTTGAATCCCAGAATTATATAGGTCATAAATGAAAAAGTAGGGACAAATGTGAGAGCACACAGGGCATACACAGACTACTACACATTTTGAAAATGACACAAACAAAAATAGACAAAATAGATGATTGAGACATACTAAAACTTAAAAACTTACGTGCATCAAAAGACTTCACCAGAAGAGTAAAAAGGGATCCTGCAGAATGGGAAAAAATCTTTTGCAATGACACATAAGACAAGAGATTCATTTCTAAAATATATAGGAAACTACAACACCTCTACAAGAAAAAGACAAATAACCCAATTCACAAATGGGCACAGGACATGAACAGACACTTCACCAAGGAGGAGATCTGGGCAGCCAACAAACATCTGAAGAAATGTTCACAATCACTAGCCATCAGAGGGATGCAAATCAAAACAATGAGTTATTATCTCACACCAGTAATAACAGCAAAGATCAAAAAAGTTGTTGTTGTTGTTGTTGTTAAGTGCCGTCAAGTCGATTCTGAGCCATAGCGACCCTGTATAGGGTTTCCGAGGAGTAGCTGGTGACCTTGAACTGCTGACCTTGCAGTTCAAATGGCTTTGCAGTCTGATGCATTAACCACAGTGCCACAGGATGTGGAGAGACTGAGACCTTCCTACATTGCTGGTGGGACTGCAAAATGATCCAACCACTCTGGAAAACAATATGGTGCTTCCTCAGAAGGTTGAAAATAAAGATACCTTATGATCCAGCAATTCCTCTGCTTGGTGTTTATCCACAAGAAATATGCACCATAACACAAATTGCTATATGCACACCAATGTTCATAGCAGCACTTTTTACAATAGTAAAAAGATAGAAACAGCCAAAGTGCCCTGTATATGGTAGAATGGATAAACAAACTGGTACATACACACAATGAAATATTATGCTACCTTGCAGAATAACAAGGAAGCTGCAAGCCACCGGATAACATAGATGAAACTTGAGGACATTATGCTGAGTGAAATCAGTCAGTCAGATTTAGAGAAATACTGCATAGGACGATTATTATAAAGGATTAAGAAAAAGTACCCACACTGAAAGGGGTGGGGAATCTTTGCTCATTACCCGGGTGAGTAGGGTGGGATGACGGGAAGGAGAGGAAGGTGGAGTACAGGGTAGGGAATAGGCAGTGTAGTTTGGGTGTTGGGGGGAAATGACAATACACTAGAAAGAGGAGGAGAACAGTTAAGCAGGTTTGCCTGGGCTACATGGGGCAGAGGTAAATAACAATGTAAGCAAAAACTTGGAAAAACAGGGCTCTGGAACACAATTATTGAGGCATGATTTCAATGGGTAAGAGTGGGGAGATAATGTTAAGATGCTTGGCTGTCTTTTGAATCTTGGTTTCCCTTACCTACTATTGTAAAATAGACACTTGAGGGGTAGAGAAAGGAATAGCCAGAAACATCACCATAGAAAGCTTGTAAGTCTGTCTTCAGCCTATAATTGATTGGAATACCTAAACTAGGGCTAGAACTTGCCCAGTGAAGGAGGCTTCCTAGAGAGCCTCTGCACTGCATAAGAGCATAGGTGGAATCCTGAATCCCACCCAGAATCTTCTGAGGTGGAAAATTTCTACTTGAAAGGACAAGTAGAGCAGCATGGAGCTGGTATAAGAACCGAAAGACCAGCAGGAAAAATAAAAACAAAACAATTACTGCAGTCTGATTGACTGCTACAAGAACAAGCAAGTTGTTCCACTGGGAGCCATCAAGACAAGTGATCTGGTCCCCTCAGGGCAAACACCCTTCCAAGACTAAAACTCAAGGGGAGTACACAAGCAAGCATGTGTTCTTGCTGTTCACCATGTTGGTCACCGATAAGGGGAAGTAGGGGAAAACCAGCAATGAAGTTGTGAGCTAAATCCGACCCCATTCAGTAGACTCCTGTTAACCTGGATTGAGACCTGGTTGGCCTGCAGTATGATGAGACCTGAGGACTCCTGGGCCCAGGGACAGAGACATGGCCACAGAGGATTAGAGTGGAGTGTGAAGCATCCGGCTGATATGCAGTGATAGGAGATGTACAAGAACACCCATACTTACAGATAGTACCCAGTTGATCTGGCTTCAATGGCTGGATGATCAGAACTTGACTAGAGGAAGAAAGAAGAAGAAAAATAGTGTAATCTGCTACAATTTGATGAGCTTAATTTATGTTTGTAGATGCAGTAAGTCAAAGGAGGGAATAAATCTTTACAGTGAGGATCATTCCCATCCCCTTGGTACACAGGGTCGACAAGGGTAGGCAACTTAGACATCGGTTAACCAAAAATGGGGGGCTACAAAGGCAAGAGGTGACTGACTTACAAGGTTTCAATAAGGAACCTAGTTCCAGAGGGAGAAGGTAGAATCTCCACTGAGTGATTTCCAACCTGTCTGGACAGGGCTGATGAAAGGAGATGGGGATAATTCTGCTGTGGTTCAGTAGTGAATGATTGCTATCAGGACTGACTGTGAGTGTTGGAAAGAAAAAGGTAGAGGTTTTGTAATAAAAGGAGGGGAGTGATTGATTTTGCAATCTAGGAGCTGAGATCCCTGGGACCATCAAGGGAGAAAAGCGGAGTGCAGGACACTATCCAGAGAAGCAATGATGGCAGAGATGATGACATGGAGAGATGGAGCAGCTGAGGACTCTAGACTCAGAGAGTGAGAGGGGCTGAGTGCTGACGCCCTGGGGGCAGGCTTGCAGGGTGTACCCTTTGGTTGTTTGATGACGCATGCGGGGGATTGTAATCATTGCAATGAAACAAAATAAGATAGGATGAATGTAAAGATAATGTTCTCCCATGTAAACTATCACATAATTCACAATAAAAACTTAAAAAAAATAATTGGGTAAAAAAAAAAAAGCATGAAAGATTTGCGTAAGGGTCCCATATATTGGAAGCAGACCACACCCCCAAGAAAGCTTCCTTTCAATTGATTGGTTACTCACAGCAGATATCATCACGTAGATGACTGCATTTCACGTAGATGACTGCATTATGGTAAATCTCATCAAGTGGGATTACTACATTTTAACTGTTAAACCACTGAGAATTTTGGCCCAATCAAGTTGACACAAAACCTTAACTATCACATACTCCAAGAAAGCTCTGTGTTCAATTAAGTTTCAGAAACAATGAGTTAAGCAATATTAACTTTCAAGTCTTTTAATATAATCATTCCAATACACAATGTGAATCTTCAGGAGAAATGTATGGCGTGCTCTATTTTTCTAAAACATATTTAGCCATGGATAGTAGTTCCTTCTACTCCTAAAGTATCACCCAGGACAATAAATAAAATACACTGTGGGGAAAACTACTCAGTGTGAACACTTAAATCTTGTGTGTGAATTATAGCCTTCCAAAAGCCTATGTCTGTCAAACTGATGTTTGTTTTTTTAACTTTTTATTATTAATTGAGTGAAAGTTTACAGACAAGATAATCCATTTTACATTTAAGGAATCATATACTTTGTTTCATCTCAGTGATTGCAATCCCTCCATGCAACAACAGTTACCCAACTTCCTCCCTGTGGTCCCTATTTCTATCCACCCACCTTCCTATTACTTTTCAACTTTGCAATTTGATAAATGTTGCCCTTTTTATTTTGAATGATTGATGATTCCATGGTGAACATAGCTTACTAGTATTGTTTGATGTATTTGCTGCTTGGCTGAAAATTTGTGCATGAAAGTGAGTTATGCTCCAGACATGTAGAGTGGTTGATGGCCATTGTTTCAGCATCTTTCAGTTTCTTTCTGAGCTGTAAGCCCATCTTTATATATATAATTTTGAGTATTATTCCACATTTTCCCCTACCCTATCTGGGACCTTTTAATGTGGTCCTTTCAGAGCAGTTGTTAGTGGCATCCAGGCACTATCTAGTTCTTCTGGTCTCAGAATCATGTAAACTGATGTTTAGTTTACATTAATCCATTGGACTCATTGATTCTGAGCATCTCCATTTCTCATCACTCTTCTGTCTTTCACACATGGAGAGACCAGTAGTTGTACTGTAGATGATCACTGATGGGCTTTTAAGATCCCAGGTGCTGTTCACTAAAGAAGAATGTACAACATTGTGTTTGTGAACTATGTTATGCTGATTGAAAATGGTGGCCCTTGAGATTATAGTACTGAGCCCCAGGCCCAGCAATACATTGCCTTAAGATGTTTGATAATATCTAAGACGTTTTCATCATTTGGCTCACTGTATGATCCACCACATTCATAGTTGTGTTTGCAGAGCAGGTAATGTGCAAATATCCCTTTTCAAATCCGTATTTATCTGTGAGTGTACTTCCACTCTTCCTCCTATACCCATCCAGCCTGTGTGTTTGTCTGTGTATGTACTCACAGAACACTGTTGTTCCAAGGTTTATTCATGTGAAGGTTGATATTACTGTTAGAGAATTGAGAGGGTATTTGTATATGAACTTTGATGAGGATGATTATTGTAATTAGATATAAACATGAAGCAACAGGCATCTTGAAAAGTAGAAATACAATACTTTACCAGGTTTATTAAAATACTCTACCATTCATCTGTCAGTTTGTCGTACATTGGGGGCATATGTGTTGCTGTGATTCTGGAAGCTATGCTACTGGCATTTTAAATACCAGCAGGGTTACCCATGGTGGACAGATTTCAGGTGAGCTTTCAGACTAAGAATAATAAGAAGGAGAGATATAGACTACTGATGAATATGTAGTCACTGAACACTTTATGAATACCAGTGGAACACTGTAGATAGAACCAGAATTTTGAATATTGAAACATGATGAAGAGCATCAGAGTATTGTCAGACATAGTGCTGGAAGATGAGCTCCTCAAGTTGAAATGCACTCAAAATATGACTGGGGATGAGTTACCTCCTCAAGGTAGAGTTACCCATGATGACACAAATGGAGTGAAGCTTTTGGGACATTTCATTTGTTGTTGTTAGGTGCCACTGAGTCAGTACTGACTCATAGAGATCCTATGCACCACAGAACGAATCACTGTCCAGTCCTGGGCCAACCTCACAATCGTTGCTATGCCTGAGCCCATTGATTCCGCCAATGTGCCAATCCATCTGTTGGTGATCTTCCTCTTTTTCTCCTACCTTCCTCTTTACCAAACATGATATTCTTCTCCAGTTACTGGGCCCTCCTGATAGTATGTGCGAAGTATGAGAGATGGAGTCTGGCCATCCTGGCTTTCAAGGAGCACTCTGGTTGTACTTCTTCCAACACAGATCTGTTTGTTCTTTTGACAGTCCATAATACTTTCAATCTGTTCCTCCAACACCATAACTCAAAGGCATAAATTCTTCTACTGTCTTCCTTATTCACTGTCCAACTTTCTCATGCATATGAGGTTATTGAAAATACCAGGGCTTGGATCAGATACACATTAATCTTCATACTGACATCTTTGTTCTTCAACACTTTAAAGAAGTCTTGTATAGTAGATTTGCCTTTGCATGTAAAACAATACGTTGCTTGATTTCTTGACTGCTGCTTCCATGAGTGTGGATCGTTAATCTGAGCAAAATGAAATCTTCGACAGCTTCAATCTTTTCATTTATATGAATGGTGTTTATTGGTCTAGTGGTGAAGATTTTTGTTTCCTTTACATTGAGATGCAACCTATACCAAAGGTTTAGGTTTGATCTTTGATCTTCATCAGTAAGTCTTTTAAGTCTTCTTCACTTTCAGCAAGCAAGATTGTATCATCTGCATATCACAGGTTGTTAATGAGTGTTCCTCCAATCCTGATGCCATCTTTTTCTTCATATAATCGAGTTTCTCAAATTATTTGCTCAGCATACATATTGAATATGTATGGTGAAAGAATACAACCATGGAGAACACTTTTCTTAATTATAAACCATTTGGTGTTCCCTTGTTATGTAGGAATAACTGTCTATGTACAGACTCCTCATGAGCACAGTAAGTGTTCCAGAATACTCATTTTTCACAAACTTGTCTATAGCTTGTTATAATCCACACAATCAAAATCCTTTGCAAAGTCAATAAAGTACAGTAAACATCTTACTGGTATTCCCTGCTTTCAGCCAATACCCACCTTACGTCAACAATGATATCCCTCATTCCACATCCTTGTCTGAGTCTGGCTTGAACCTCTGGAAGTTCTCTGTCAATATATGGTTGCAGCCATTTTTGTATTACCTTTAGTAAAGCTGAATTTACATGCGATATCAATGATAATTTCTGCATTCCATTGGGTCACCTGTCTTTGGAATAGGCACAAATATGGATCTTTTCCAGTCAGTTGGCCAGGTAGTTCTCTTGAAAATTTCTTTGTATAGATGAGTGAGTGTCTCCATTACTTCATCAGTTTGTTAAAATATTTCAATATTTCAATTCCATCAATTCCTAATGCCTTGTTCTTTGCCAGTTCCTTCAAAGCACTTTGGACATCTTCCTTCAGGATCATTGCCTCTTAATATGCTACTTCTTGAAATGTTTGAACATTGAACATTTCTTTTTGGTACAGTGACTCTGTACCATGTTATTTTGAGGCTTTCTGCATCATGCAATATTTTGACATTTGTTGTTGTTAGATGCCATCAAGTCAGTATTGACTCATAGCGACCCTATGCATGACACTGCCCGATCCTGGACCAACCTCACAATTGTTGCCATGCTTGAGCCCATTGATCCTGCCATTTTGCCAATCCATCTCGCTGGGGGTCTTCCTCTTTGTCTCTGACTCTCCACCTACCAAACATGATATCCTTCTCCAGAGACTGGTCGTTCCTAACAATATGTCTGAAGCATGAGAGATGAAGTTTGGCCATCCTGGTCTTCCTTATTCACTGTCCAGCTTTCGCATGCATATGAGGTTACTGAGAATACCATAGCTTGGGTCAGGTGCGCCTTAGCCCTCAAGCTGACATCTCTGTTCCTCAACACTTTAAAAAGGGTCTTGTGCAACAGATTTGCCTAATGCAATACGTCATTTGATTTCTTGACTGCTGCTTCCATGAATGTTGATAGTTGATCCAAGAAGAATGAAGTCCTTAACAATTTCAATCTTTTCTCCATTGATAAGAATGTTGTTTATTGTTTCAGTGGTGAGGATTTTTGTTTTCTTTACATTGGGATGCAATCCATACTGAAGGCTGTGCTCTTTGATCTTCATGAGTAAATATTTTAAGTCCTCTTCACTTTCAGCAAGCAAGGTTGTATTATTTGCATATCACAGGTTGTTAATGAATCTTCCTTCAATCCTAATGCCATGTTTTTCTTCATATAACCCAGCTTCTCAGATTATCTGCTCAGCATACAGATTGAATACGTATGGTGAAAGAATGCAACCCTATCTCATACTTTTCTTAATTTTAAACCATTCAGTGTTACCGTGTTCTGTTTGAACAACTGCCTCTTGGTACAGGTACAGATTCCTCAGGAGCACAATTAAGTGTTCTGGAATACTCATACTTCGCAATGTTGCCTATAGCTTGTCATGATCCACACAATCGAAAGCCTTTGCATAGTCAATAAAGCACAGGTAAACGTCTTTCTGGTATTCTCTGCTTTCAGTCAAGATCCATCTGACGTCAGCAATGATTTCCCTCATTCCACATCCTCTTCTGAATCTGGCTTGAACCTCTTGAAGTTCTCTGTCAATGTATGCTTGCAGCTGTTTCTGTATTACCTTTAGTAAAACTTTACTCACATGGGATATCAAAGAGATTGTCCAATGATTTCTGCATTCTGTTGGGTCACCTCTCTTGGAATGGGCACAAATATGGATCTCTTCCAATCAGTCGGCCAGATAGTTGTCTTCCAAATTTCTTGGCAGAGATGAGTGAGTGCCTCCAGTGTTGCCTCACTTTCTTGAAATATTTCAATTTTTAGTGCATCGGTTCCTGGTGCCTTGTTCCCTGCCAATTCCTTCAATGCACCTTGGACTTCCTCCTTCAGTATCATTGGCTCTTGATCATATGCTACCTCTTGGAATGGTTGAACATTAACCATTTCCTTTTGGTACAGTGACTCTGTGTATTCCATCAATCTTCTTTTGATGCTTTCTGTATCATTCAATAATTTGCCCAGAGAATCCTTCAATAAAGTAAGTCGAGCCTTGAATTTTTTTCTACAGTTCCCCCCAGCTTGAGAAATGCTGAGCGTGTTCTTTCTTTTTGGTTTTCTGATTCCAGATCTTTGCACATTTTGTTGCACATTGTTGTTGTTGTTAAGTGCCATTGAGTCAGTTCCAACCCATAGTGGCCCTGTATAGGGTTTCCAAAGAGTGACTGGTGAGCTTGAACCACTGGCCTTGCGGTTCAAACCAACTTTGCAGTCCAGCACATTAGCCCACAGCACCACACCAGGACTCAGAATCCTTCAATACCATAAGTCGAGGTTTGATTTTTTTCTTCAGTTTCCTCAGCCTGAGAAATGCTGAGCATGTTCTTTCCTTTTGGTTTACTAACTCCAGGTCTTTGCACATTTTGTTATAATATCTGATTTTGTCTTCTCGAGCTGATCTTTGAAATTGTCTATTCAGCTCTTGTACCGCTTCATTTCTTCCATTTGCTTTGGCGTCTCTATGCTGGCAAGCCATCTTCAGAGTCTCTTCTAACATCTTTTTTGGTATCTTCCTTCTCTCTTGTCTTCTTAATGACCTTTTGCTTTATTCTTGATGTCATCTAACAACTCTTCTTGTCTTCAGTCTTTAGTGTCTAATGTATCAAGTATGTCCATCAGCTGAACTCTAAATTCATGTGAGATATACTCAAGGTCTTCTTTTGGCTCTCTTGGACTTGTTTTAATTTTCTTCAGCTTCATTCTGAACTTGCACATGGGTAATTGATGGTTAGTTTCACAATCTGCCCCTGGCCTTGTTTTGCTTGATGATTTGGAGCTTTTCCACTGTTTATTTCCACAGATATCATCTATTTGATTTCTGTGTATTCCATCCTGTGAAGTCCATGTGTTTAGTCATCTTTCTGTTGTTTAAAAAAGGTATTTACAATAAAGAAGTCATTGATTTTGCAAAATTTTATCATGCCATCTCCAGCACAGTTTCTATCATGAAGGTCATATTTCCCAACTACTGGCTTTTCCTCTTTGTTTCCAACCTTTGCATTCCAATTCCCAGTAATTATCAATACATCTTAATTGCATGTTTGATCAATTTCAGACTGAAGAAATTGGTAGAATTCTTCAATGTCAGCATCACTGGCTTTAGTGGTTGGTACATAAATTTGAATAATAGTGGTTTGGGCTGGTCTTCCTTGTAGGTGTATGAATATTGTCGTATCACAATGTTGTACTTCATGAAGGTCTTGATATGTTCTTGTTGATGATGAATGAGATGCCATTCATCTTCAATTTGCCACTCCTGGCATAGTAAACCATTTGATTGTCATGCAACTGGCAGACAAGTGGTGGGTCACAACTCAAAATCAGGAGAAACAGCTGTAAACATCCATTAATATTCTGAATATGGAATGTATGAAGTATGACAATCACATGGAATGTATGAAGTATGGATCTAGGAAAAATGGGAGATTTCAAATATGAAATGGAATGCACATACATCAATATCCTAGGAATTAGTAAGCTGATATGGACTGGTATTCACCATTTTTAATTTGACAGTAGCATGGTTTTGTGTGCCAGAAATGACAAATTGAAGAGGAATAGCATTGCATTCATCATTAAAAAGAACATTTCAAAACCTATCTTGAAGTATAACACTGTTTGTGGAGTCCTGATGTGGCGTTGTGGGTTATTGCACTGGGCTTCAAGGTCGGTTTGAACTGCAAGGTGAGCTATTAAAGCTCACCAACTGCTGTTTGGAAACCCTATACAGGGTCACAGTGAGTTGGAACTGACTCGACAGTGCTTAACAACAACAATATCCATACGTGTAGAATACCAATATTAACTGGAAAAAACACTAAAGCCAGTGATGATGAAATTAAAGTATTCTATCAGCTTCTTCAGTCTGAAGTTGATCAAACATGCAATCAAGATGTCTTGATAATTACTGGTGATGGGAATGCAAAGATTGGAAACAAAGAGGAAGGATTAGTAGTTGGAAAATATGCCTTGGTGATAGAGATAATGCTGGAGATGGCATAATAGAATTTTACAAGACTAATGACTTCTTCATTGTAAATACCTTTTTCAAACAACATAAAAGATGACTATACACATGGACTTCACTAGATGGAATACACAGAAATCAAATAGGTTATATCTGTGGAAAGAGATAGTGGAAAAGCTCCATATCATCAGCCAAAACCAGGCAAGGGGCAGACTGTGGAACAGACCATCAGTTGCTCATATGCAAGTTCAGGCTGAAGCTAAGAAAAATAAAAACAAGTCCACAAGAGTCAAAATATGACCTTGAACAGATCCCACCTGAATTTAGAAATCATCTCAGGAATTGATTTGGTGCACTAGACATGAATGACCGAAGAAGAGAAGAATTGTTGGATGGCATCAAGAACATCATACAGGAAGAAAGCAAAAGATCAGTAAGAAGACAAGACTGAAGGAAAACACCAAAATGGATGTCAGAAGAGACTCTGAAACTTTCTCTCCAGTGCAGACATGCTAAAGAAAATGGAACAAGTGATGAGGACAAGAGCTGAACAGAAAGTTTCCAAGGTCAGCTCAAGAAGAGAACGTCAAATTTTATAATTCAATGTGCAAAGACCTGGAGTTAGAAAATCAAAAGGGAAGAACAACACTCATCATTTCTCAAGTTGAGAGGACTGAAGAAAAAATTCAAATCTTGAGTTGTAGTATTGAAGGATTCTATGGGTAAAATATCCAAAGAAGGTGGAGGGAATACACAGAGTCACTGTACCAAAAAGAAGTGGTAGATCTTAAACCATTTCAAAAGGTAGTATGTGATCAAAAGCCAATGACTCTGATGGAAGAAATCTAAGGTGCATTAAAGGCTCTTGCAAAGAACAAGGCAACAAGAATAGATGGAATACAAGTTAAAACCTTTCAACAATCTCATGAAGCACTGAAGGGCACTCAAATTTCTATGGTAAGAAATTTGGAAGAAAACTACCTGGTCATTTGACTGGAAGAAATCCAAATCTGTGCCCATTCCAAAGAGAAGTGATGGAACGGAATGCGAAATCATTGGCAACATCATTAATATCGCATAATAATAATACACATGTGAATAATACAAGGGAAAAGAGAGAATAATGTTGGAAAAGAATAATTTTTATTGGAAGTGACAAAAATGGCAAGTAATTGAGGAAAGGTTTGGCAATATTTTGTATGTGAAAGCAGATGACATCATATGTCAGATGGGCATGACTTGATGAATGTTAGCATGTCTAAATAGACTAGAAAAGACTAGGACTTGGATTTACTGAGTTTCCTTTGCATTAAGGTAGCCATAGAAAGGAGAATTGAGACATTCATTAGGCAGAAACCAGTGGGCATGGTACCAGATCCTAGATGATTGTGTCCTGCACATAAAACCATGACATACATAATTGTCTATAGACTGTTATCCAGTGTTCAGGAATAGTATATAGTCTCCAGAATATGGTCTCTCAAGAGCAAAGCAGAGATGTCCTTCCACAAGACCTGTTATACCCAGGTGACTATTGATGTAAAACTGACTCAAGTATGAGGAGTGAAACAAGCTCTAGAAACTGGGATGGACAGTAAAGCTGACCTAGCCTATAAACACAGTCACGGATGACTCCAGATCACAGAGAATTGATCCAAATCTGGTGAAATCCACTGCTAATTTGAGTAAAGAAGAAAAGTCAAGTGGTTCCAATTTTGGCAGAGGACTGCCAGGGGTTGAGACCCCAGTAAGCAGCACAGATAGAAATTGAGACTCTCAGAGGTCTTTTGCCTTTTCTTTTGTAAGGTCACAGTGATACTACCAACTCTTTCATCTAAGCACAGAATGAATGTATTTAACTCTTGTTTGAAGCACCTCCCTTGGTCTTCCTATGGAGATTTTTGTAACTGGGGACTCCTATAGTGCCTGTAACTTCCTAAATTTCATGGTATTTAGTTGGACCTGTCTTACTCAGTATTAGTTCTGTGATAGTGTTGTTAAGTGCCGTTGAGTCGGGTCTGACTCATAGCAACCCTGTGTGGGGTTTCTATGAGCTAGTGCGTTTGAACTGCTGACCTTGCAGTTAGTCATGCAGTGCTTATCCTACAGTGCCACACCAGGACTGTGCATGTATGACTCCTGAAATCATAGCATCATGTATGTACCATTGCCCTTTACTAAGCTCCTTGTTGTTGCTGTCAATTGCCATTAAATCAGTTCTGACCCATAGCGACCCTCTATAGGGTTTCTGAGGAGCAGCTGGTGAGCTTGAACTGACTTTGCAGTCCAGTGCATTAACCCACAGTGCCACACCATGAGTTCAACTAAACTCCTACAATTTGCCAAGTGCTTTAAAATTTCAAGAAGTGCTATGGCTCTCACTTAACAGAGAACAAAACTGAGATTATAGGAGGTCAGGTCACTTGTCCAAATCCTCAAAGCTATTATATGGAGAGGTCAGAATTTAGACCCAGGTTTCCCTACGTGCATTTTTTTTTTGCCTTTTAATTTTTTGTTATACAATTATTAAATATTAACAACAACAACAACAATTACAAAAATATCATAAATAAAGTTAAGCCCTGAATTTTGGAACTGGGTACAAATGGTTAAGATAATAATTATGGTGCATCATAGCAGCTCATTAAAGTTATGTAGACATTGTATACATTTTTCTATTCCTGTGGTAGCAAAGTAACAATAATGATGTGATGGTGTCATAGTTCTAGAGTATGTTGTTGTTGCTGCTGTTAAGTGCCATCAAATCGGTACCTATTCATAGTGACCTTATGCACAGCAGAACAAAACACTGCCCGATCCTGGGCCAACCTCACTATCATTGCCATGCTTGAGCCCATTGATGCTGCCACTTTGCCAATCCATCTCGCTGGGGGTCTTCCTCCTTTTCTGTGAACTCCACCTTACCAAGCATGATATCCTTCTCTAGCGACTGGTCATTTCTGAAAGTATGTCCAAAGTATGAGAGATGAAGTTTGGCCATCTTGGCCTCCAAGAAGTACTCTGGCTGCACTTCTTCCAACACAGATCTGTTGGTTCTTTTGGCAGCCCATGGCACTTTCAATATTCTCCTCCAACACCATAACTCAAATGCATCAATTCTTCTATGGTCTTCCTTGTTCACTATCCAACTTTCGCATGCATATGAGGTTATTGAAAATACCATGAACCCCAATATAACCATGCATCTACATGGCTATGTTCTTTCTCAAGACTCTAAGGGAAGATACTGTTTTGCATTTTCTTATCTTCTGGTGGTTCCTGACAATCCTTGTCATTCTTTAGCATATACATGCATTACTCTAATTTCTGCCTCCATGTACATATGACCATCATCTCTCTGTATCTGGTTTCTTCTCTTTTTACAAAAGCATCATTCATATTGGATTAGATTCCACAGTATTCTGCTAATAGTCTGTTTACTTTTCCCTGTACCAATGGTTCTCAGTCTGGAGAGGATCTTTAAAATACTACACCCCATTGTCAAATATTTGGATTTAATTGGTCTGGAGTGGTATTTGGACATCTGTATTTTTAAAAACTCCTCCAGCAGACGCAAGAACACCCACACTTGCAGATGATACCCACTTGACCTGGCTTCAATGACTTGATGATCAGAGCTCAACCTGAAGAAGAAAGAAAAGGAAAAAAGCATCATCTAATACAATTCGATAAACTTGACCTACACCTATAAATGCAGTAGCTCAAAAGAGGAAACAAATCCTTGCTGCAAGAATTATTCCCACCCCCTCCACACAAAGAGTAGACAGGGATGGGCAACTTGGACATTGGCTACCCAAAATGGGGGGAGGGATACAAAGGTAAGAAGTGACTGGCTTACAAGCTTTCTAGAGGTAACCTAGATCTATAGGGTGGGGAGGATGGTAGAGTCTCCAGTGAATAGTATCCAGCCTGTCCAGGGAGGGCTGATGAAATGAAATGCAGATGGGTCTCTTCTGATGTTATAGTGAATAATTATTATCAGAACTGATTGTGAGGGTTGGAAATGTAAAGGTGGACATTTTATAGCAAGGAAGAGAGTGATTAACTTTTCAGCCTAGGAGCAGAGGGCCCTGGGACCATCAATGGGGAAGAGCAGGACCCTACCCAGAGAAGCAGTGAGGCTTGAGATGGAGGCAGAGAAGATGATGTGAAGAGATGGAGTGGCTGGGGACTTGAGAGAGAGGGAAAGGGGCTAAGTGCTGAGGACCGTGGGGGGGAAGGGGGGCAGGCTTACAGGGTATACCATTTGGTTGGGTGATGATGCATAGATGGATGGTAACTATGGCAATGAAACAATGTATGATAGAATGAATGTAAAACTAATGTTCTCCCATGTAAACTATCACACAATTCACAATAAAACATTTATTTAAAAAAAAGCAATAAAACTCCTCCAGGCCTCCCATCTGTTTTGTTCATATCATTATCCTTGACATGTGAACAGCATTCATCCATGGTAAGCTTTAAGGAAATACTTATTGATTAGCTCAGAGTGTTTTTGTGGCCAAAAGTTAGAAGAGGGACTAGCTGCACAAGTAGTTAGAAATTGTCTCCATAGAGACATTTGATGGTTGTCAGGATGTTCTTTTAGAGTCTTAAAAAAAAAAAAACAAAAAAAAAACCAACTTGGTGCTTGATTGCTTCTGGCTTCTAAACTCTATAATTATGAGACAATAAATTTATGTTGTTTTAAGTCACACACTTTTTGTTACTTTGCTACTTCAGTAGTAGGATATTTATACAATGCCTACACAATTAAGGATTGGAGAGCTTCTACCTATTCCATGCTCAAAGGTTTTCTCCAAACCTTCTTTTGCAGGTGGTGTTGTCCTCAACCCTGCCTATTACGGCATGCCTGGCCATACCAACATCATGATCCATGAGGTGGGCCATGTCCTTGGACTGTACCATGTCTTCAAAGGGGTCAGTGAAAGAGAATCCTGTGATGATCCCTGCAGGGAGACAGTGCCATCCATGGATACAGGGGATCTCTGTGCTGACACGGCCCCTACTCCCAAGAGTAAGCTGTGCCAGGACCCAGAGCCAACCAATGACACCTGTGGCTTCACCAACTTCCCAGGTGCCCCATTCAGCAACTACATGAGTTATACAGGTATAACAACAGCCAAGATGTTTTGGTTTTCCATCAAAATGATAATGGAACCCCTTGGTGGCTGGGGAGGGACTGTGGGAGGTGGAGAAAGTTGTTTGTCAAATTTTACTAGAAAGTTGAAGCATATTGATGGTGTACTTTGTCTCTTTTTAAAATATCTTCAAGAAGTAAAAGAAATACTGAGATATTAAGGGGTCTTGTTTACTGGAATCTTTTCTACCATATTTTAAAAAAATAGATGCACTTCTATCTTGGATTGTTTTTTTAAGAGGGGAGGAGAGGAGCAAACCTAAGAGGCTTCTTGAGGCCCTCCCACCTGTAGGACTTAGTCTTGTTCTTGTCCACATCCTTCAGGCCATTACTCAGAAGGAGAATCCAGCAGTGATAGAGAAGTTTCTAGGTCAAGGTGGTGGTTTATGCTATTGTAAAGAAAAGTCTGGTTAATTCTAAGCTCCAGATTATTTTTTATTTTATGCTTTTTTTTTTTTTTAAGTATCTTCTTCCAGCCATAGCCAGGGAGTAATTCTTAACTTGACTATCAAAAATGGCACCATCTCAATTATAAAATGGTATTTCCCTGACCCTGATATCAACTACATTGTCTGATCTGGTTGTCTTCCTCAGTCCAGCACCTGAATTCTGCTTCTTCCCTGTCTTCTCACACCTTCTTGTTCTGGAGAAAAGAAAAGCTTGCCACAGTCTCTGGATAATGAGACTTACATTTTCCTAATTTGGTTTGGTGACTTTCTCTAATGGAGAAGGAGGACCATAATTTTGCTGTTAGCTCTAGGGGCTTGGTAGTGGTAAGTTCTAGAATATATCTGGAAGGATCATTCTAAAATAATATCCAAATTTCTCTAAAAGGATAAACCATCAGACTCTGGCCATACTTTTCAAGGAAGAGAAAAAAAAAAGTTATGAGCTGATCTATTTTGGGATATATCAAGATGTTTCTATCCAAGTCTCATATGGTGAGTAATTCAGGCTCATCAGATTCTCAAGGACCAGCACCCTGACTTCTCCATCAAGCATATGGCGGCACTTAGCAGGGGCAGAGCGGTCTGACACTTAACTGTAGAGGGCAGGACTGTTTAGGTACCACCTTTGTGATGGGAAAAAGAAAGAGTTATGCATCAGGGGAGAATATTTGGTGCATTTTTACTAAGGTAATTCCCTTTTTAGTCCTATGAAAAAAGTATCCATAAGGAGGACTTTGCCTGCTCCAACAGTAAGACTGGAGCTGTCATTCCTTGGCATTTTGACTCTCTCCTCTTTAACATCGTTACTGAATGCTCACTGACTTTGGCCAAGGTCTCTGGGCAATACAGCAAGTATCTGCAACACCACAAAGGTTCACGAATAGAAAGACCATATACTGAAGCACTACCATCTGGTGGTTTGCGAAATAAGCAGCCATCAGCTCAGAACAGCCCTGCACCTCAGGATGTGAGTCTCACCGTGGTCCAGCCCAACATCAAGGTAATGGCCCTATTTTAGAAAACAGTAAGCATGATGTTTCTGCCTTCTCTTTACCACTTTCAGCCTAGAAATTTCCTGGAATGGAATACTTTTATTAATTTAACACGTGTTCATCAAGTCTAAGAAGTGGTGTGGTAGAAGCTGGGGATTCAGACATGTGCAAGACAGACTTGATCTTTGCCTTTCTGAACTTCACAGGTTAAAGCTTCATCTGTTGTGCTCCCATTTTGTCTTTGCAGATGATGACTGCACTGACAGCTTCACCCCTAACCAAGTGGCCCGAATGCATTGCTATTTGGACCTTGTATATCAGCAATGGAGTCAAAGCCGAAAGCCCACCCCTATCCCCATCCCACCCATGGTCATCGGGCAGAACCACAAGTCCCTCACTATCCACTGGCTGCCTCCAATTAGTGGAGTTGTATATGACAGGTGAGAAAGGCACTCGCCATGGCTGAGGCTGGTACACTATTCTCTGGGGGAATAAAGAGTGTGAACATTTCTCATGTTCACACATGTGATGAGCCACAGACCCATGGGTCTGACAGATGTTTCCTTGGAAATGTCACATCTGGCCAGGTTTCTGGAGCTGTCAAAGTGACAAGGATGAAGTCACCGAACAGAGGAGGCATTTGCCACCTGCCCAAATCAGTCATTCTCCTTGGAGTAAGGGTGGGGTAGTGGTTTACAGTTTCCAGAATGATAGTGGGAGGCGGGGCAGAGAAGTAAGACATGATCTTCTAGATAGTGGTGGGAGGTTGTGCATTGCCCAAAGCTGTGATCGGGGCTTCACTGGTTTACAGAGGCCATTTCTGACACCTTCTGTTACTCTCTCTTATGGCTACTATCTTGTGGTATTCTAATTATCTGTTCATTTTCTATCTTTTCCTCCACACTGGGGACTTTTTGGAGACAGATCTATCCTTGTTTCTGTCTCCTGGCTAGCCATAATAGATGCATATGACATGTTTATTTAAAAAATGTTACTTGAAACTTCAGTCATCTATTCTTTGCATACATCAGGGAAGTATTTGCAAAATGCAGAGTAGATATGGAAGAAGTGACTTTCTAATGGACCAGAACCCCAGTCATGACCTGGTACTACGAGCTGTTGAGCTGTCGTCAAGTTAACTCTGACTCATAGCAACTCATTTGCATCAGAGTAGAACTGTGCTCCATGGGGTTTTCATTCATTGATGTTTTGGAAGTAAATTGGCCTGGAGGTCTTTTTTGATTCTAAATGACAAGAAGTTGTTGTGAAGTTCCATTGATTCAGTTCTGACTCATAATGTATAGGGTTTCCAAGGAGCAGCTGGTGGGTTTGAACCACCAGCCTTTTGATTAGCAGTCCAGTGCTTATCCTACAGTACCAGAGCTATTGTTTATTTAATCCTACAATTTATACCCAGGTGTGGTGCTGTGGTAATACGCTGGGCTGCAAAGTCTGTTCAGACTACAAGGTTGTCAGTTCAAGCACACCAGTCACTCCTCAGAAACTCTATGCAGGGTTGCTATGAGTTGGTACTGACTCAACTGCACTTTCAACATATATAAAGCATTCTGAGAAGTATTTAATCTACAGCTGTCTTATTTATCTTTGCAATAAGCACAACTACTGTCATATAAATTAGAAATTCAAGGCATAAAGAAACATGCAGCAGGTAACCCAAGACCCTACAACTAAATAGAGGTGGAATTGGTAATAAAACATTGATGTCAGAATTGTAGAAATAAATGAATTTTTCAAGTCAGGGCTTTATCATCTAGCAAAGAGATAACCCCCTTTCCACTTGCACACTGTCCCTCTAGGTGGCAGGTCACAGTTAAGGAGCTGGATGTCTCTGGATCATGTTTACATGCACCTTGCTTTGCATAAAGGCTGGGGAAAGAGGAAAGAGAGACACAGGGATGGAGGAAGCCTATGAGCAATTTTCAGAATGGTGTTTACAGCCTTCTGCAGTCTTGATAGCTTGATAATACATAATACATGTCACTTAGACCTTACTGCCCCATAAAGCCATTCTTATTGCCAGCCACACCCTACCTCTCATGGCTCCATTTGTGAGTTAACACATGTCTGTAGGATGCACAGAAGAATGATTTTCCAAATGAAGAGGAAATCAAATAGATTTCAAAATAAATAAACCTAACTGTGACCCTAAAAACAAGGCCAAGCCTTTCTTCTAACCCTAGCCCAATCCTTACCATTTACAATAACCCTAGTCCTAACCATAACCCTAACAATAAATGAAGTCCTAGGCCTGGCCTTGTTGTTATGTGCCTTTGAGTCAGTTCTGACTCACAGTGACCCTGTGTAAGGTTTCCAAGGAGCACCTGGTGAGCTTGAACTTTGGACTTTGTGGTTCAAGCCAACTTTGCAGTCCAGCCCATTAAACGGCAGTACCACACCAGGACTCCTAGCCTAGACCTAACCATAGTCCCAACCTTCACCCTCACTCATTTCTCCAATCCATACAAACCCCCCAAAATAAATTAATAGAAAAATAAATAAATAAGAGCAAGGGGTGGGGTGACCATCTTCCTGCAGTCATGACCTGGTGCAGCTTCAGATGAACTGGCTGAACAGTAAGTCTTCAGTGGTATGTGCAAACCAGAGTTTTACATCAGTTTACGTAATGCATGTAAACAATTTAATCTTTCAATTTTCTCTCTGGTGCAAATGTTACTAGAAAGCAGACATCAGCATTGGATTGCTACAAGTCTGTGGGCAGAAAGGCTTATCAGTTGCTTCCTTTTCTCATCTAGCTAGGCTCCAGTTTTGAAGCCTCTTGGTACATGTGTCAGGGAGACTCACGTCACATACCCGGCAATTTGTGTCATGCCTGGGGTTGTGTTTACTCCATCCCAGTAGGTATTTGGAATCCTTGTGTCAGAGAGAAGTCCTAGCTACGCATTTAGTCACGGTCCTGGGGGGGCCAAGTGCATCAAGGGAATGTGGGTTTCAGTTATGTCCACTTTCCAAGTGAGTACAGATTGGAGTCAGGAGTTGGGGCTTAACTACGCCTTATATTTATCAAAGTGCTGGACTCTACATGATGCTTGGAAACATGCTCAAAGGAATTAAAGAATTTGTTATGGACTTTAGGCAATTTACTTAACTTCTCTGAGCCTGCGTTTCCTTACTTGTAAACACAAGGTTATTACAGGAACTAGAGGTAATTTATGAAAAGCAACAAGCTGTGCAATGCCTGTAATATAGAAAGTATTTGATAAATTTTTTAAAAGCTATGTAGTCATTATCCCTACTTAACAATAATGTTTTCTAGTACATTGCAAGATATTACTTTTCACCTTAGCTGTAGGGAGACCCTGATTTAATGCCCCCATTCCATCTCAATAAAGAGTGTAAGAATCAGAGACAGCCTCATAAAGTGACTATCCCCTTCATTATTTAGCTCTTGTTGGCTTTATCTTTTCTAGTTACCCAAAATAAGGTGTTTGAAGAGTACTTCACAGATTGAGTTAATAGCTTCCTATATGTTATTAGAACAAGTATTTATAGGCCTGCTGAATTCAGTCCCTGTGCTAATTGTTGGGGATGGAAAGAAGCAAATGAGAAAAAAGGATTTGAATGGAAATGCTGGATACCAGAGAGCAGCCCTCTTGAGAGGAGCCAACAGGTACAGGTACAGCGAGTACACAGAGGAGGGATCGTCAGCCACTCAGCTGAATCAGACTGAGTGCCATCACAAAGCCTACATTCAAATCAGTCTTGAAGGGTGAGTAGGAGTTTGCTAGAGAAAGCTAGAGAAGGCTAATGACCTCAGAGGGAACAGCATGCTTCAAGGATCTGTGTGAAGGATATGATGCTTATGAAATGGTATAAGTTCATTGTGAATGGTGCATTACATTCTTGAAGGAGCTGTGGTGGGTAAGGTTGGAGCTAGGTGGTGAAGGACCTTTGGTCATGGTTAGAAATATGGATGCATCCCCATAGATGATGGCAAGAAAAAGTTATTTTATTACATTTAGATATGTGATTAAGAACAGCAAGTTTAAAATACAATAAGATACATAATTAATAAGTCTACCCTGAAAATTGTTGCCTGTAGGAGTGTATGAACTACAAGGGGTCATTGAATGACTTATTGAGAATCATTGTAGAAAGGAGTTTTATATTGAAACATCTCATGCTTCTAGTATAAAGGCTGTCCCATTACATCTCCAAGGCCTCCTTTATGACTTAGTTTAATTCTTCTACTTCATGAGCTTGAGAGTTTCATGTTACTATGAAATTTTCAAAGACGAGGTCTACCCACAAAGGAAATGAGTTGAGAAATAGTTGTGATCTTACTTATCCTCTAGGGCCTCATTAACCATCTCAGATATCTCCTCCCTACAAAGGCCTTGGAAATTTCTTTATCCCAGTTCATCTGATGGATTCTCCCACATCTCTCCTTTTGTCTTCTCAGGGACCCGGGCAGTGTGTGTGGAGCCTGCACTGAAGATGGGACATTCCGTCAGTACGTACACACAGCTTCCTCCCGGCGAGTGTGTGACTCCTCTGGTTACTGGACTCCCGAGGAGGCTGTAGGTAAAGTATCATGGTTTTCTGATTTATACCTTCTTGTCCACTGAGAATGGGGGTGGAGCATTCTCTTGTTATGGAAATAGTGGTGTGGTAAGGAAAAGGTAGTATGTAGTGTGTGTGTATATGTACATGCATGTTATTTCAAGTGCCTCGGAGAAATTCTGCCTGGTACTTCTGTGTGCTGAGTATCTACCTACGTGGGGTTTATGAGGAGGCCTAATGTCTATGGTGTTAGTATGGCACCATACGATAAGCACAAGACTGCAAGATCATTTGAATCACAAGGTCATTTGAATCACACTCACCAGCTGTTCCTCAGAAACCCTATACAGGGTCACTATGAGTCGAAACCAACTTGACGGCACTTAACAACAACAACAACAATATAGTGACACAGAGGTTGGCTTATAGAATAGATGGATGAACTGAATTCAGCCCAGTTGAGGGGGTGACTTCAGGGAGAAATGACTCAGCAGTATAGTGTTACATGTGCCCACCAGCCCAAGCAGCAGCCTTACCACAAAGCAGTGTAAGCTGACCTTTTGTTCCTGTGTATCAGGAGTAATGGAGAACACATTGCAAATAACATTCATGCACTGGCTGAGAGAGTTTGGGTGGGGGTGGGGGTGGGGAGCTAGGTGTTCCAAACTGATTGTTCTGATCTATGCTGTTTTATGAGTCTATTAATCACTGGTACTGGTTGTGCTTAGGATATGATCTAAGCTAGGCTCCAGGAGGGGAAATATGTTTTAGCTGGCCCTTTCCCTCTCCCCTCACTTCTCAGACACGTACACTAGGGAGCTTCAGAAAGCTTGTTGGCAAGTTCCATCATGTTTTAATGCCATTTTTCCATGAACTTTTTGAAGTCCCTCATATGTGTTATTGGCTGAAGGTAATTTAGATGAATCTTTTCACAACTCAGGTCCAAAAAATGCTGTTGACACTTGGTCTTCGCACTTTTGATGAATGACTTGACTTCTTCCATTATCACCATCTTCAGTGCTAAGCTGAGCATCATCTTTTTTCTTACATTTATTATGATCCCAAAAAGCACTCAGTAATATGTGTTGGACACAGTCCTATTTCAATGACTCCAGCGTCTTTACTCAGTCAGGAGAATTTGCATCTAGGGTTTATAACTATAACACCTGTATTGCCTCAGATTCATAGATACTCAAGGAAAAGAAGCCTCTAGAAGAAATCTGGAGGGAGACAATTCACGTGACTGATTGTGTTTGGTTTTTCTCAAATGAGAATTTTCAGGGGAAAATGGTAAATGAATATATTTTGGCATTGTATTAGAATTATTTTTTTGACTGGCATTTCATCAAAGACCATTTCTGTGGCCAACAGTTTGCTTGATGCTGGTGTTTTAATGCTTGTTTGAATTCCTGGTCCTTTTCTAATATTTTAAAGCATTCAGTTATCTGGTAAAGGTTAAAGGGGTAAGGGAGTTCTGTGATCAAATTCTTGTATTGTGTCTTGAAGCAAATAAGGTAAACTTTTAGTTCTTCTTTTCATGTTATATCCTGAGACCATGACAAAAACTTTTCTGACAAGCAGTGATGCTATTGGGTTGGCTTCCAAAGGGCCTTTATTTTATAAGTATTCTGGGATAAGCATTGGACAATTCTGCTAAGAAATACTAGTCTTTCTTCCCTTTGCTTCAAAAGGTGAAGAACCAAGTCATATTTAAAATATACACAATAAAAATGATTGGTTCTCAAGCAGAGCAGTCAAATCATATGGTCTTCAGATATTATGATAATATATTTAATAGCAATTAAGGGACACTTATTGATCTCCAAATGATTTCTAAATGCTATGAGGAATACAGGATTGAATCAGACCATAGTCTGTTATCATTTCTTTGGAGATGCCTCCTCTGATTCCATAATCTAAAAAAAAAAAAAAGCCTGCAACTCCACTCCATCTTCCTCTAGACCTCCTTTGTTTTTGTTCTTCAAAGATCCCATTATTACTTGAAATTATACTCTGCATACCTTTATTTATTTATTGTTGCATCCATTCCCTTATTGCAGGCAAACAAGGGCAAGACCTTTTAACTCTTGTCCACCACTCTGTTTCCTGGACCTAAATCAATGCCAGGCTCATAATAGGGTCACAATAGATTTTCATTTAATGAATGAAACTACAATGTAGGTCAAAAGCAATAAGGACCATAAGATGTAATACACACAGAGACACATACACACATGTCTTGAACTTGCTCCCTTTGGGCTTTGGGACATTCTTTATTTTCCAGATTCTTCTGAAGGAAAAAATAATTGCAAATGGAGAAACTTGAATTCTGTATAATGCTATATAGATCTTCCATAGCAACCTATATACTTTATACTAACAGGTGGTTAAATATTATAACTTATTGAAGAAATGTGGGAAATGAGACTTAGAAAGACCTGCTGCATTCTCACAGCTAATGGCACAGCGCTGACTACAGTCCAACCCTGCTGATTTGTAATTCAACTATTTTATTCTTGTCATGTCATATATGAAAGAAAACCATATGGATTATTTCCACAGAGCAGACTGTAATATATTTGTGATTTTTGACCCTTCCCTATTACATGTTTGCTTAACTACTGACTCTCCATTTGTTCGCACTCAATAATGCATGTTTATATTTCCTGCCTTCAGCTACTTTCCTGCTCACACATACCTCATCTGCAATGGAAATTCAATGTATGGTTTCAAAATTTGGCTAACAATCAACTGGAAAAACTGCCAACATGAAATCTTAGGGAATCAAAAAATTTTGTGAAGAGCCTTTGCTAAAACAGAGTGCATTGACAGGCTGAAATTAACATTTGCCTTGTTGATAAGTAAAACAAGGTTCTGGGAGCATTAAATTTTACATAAATTTTTAATAAACTAAATACAAATAAGTCTCCTCTGCTCGAAGATCCTACTCTGCACCAACCTACTGTTTTTACAGAGCATCTAGTACTCCATTCTCAATTCTCTGCCAGATTTCCACCATGTAGAGGTGACAAGAGCACAATATGATTGACTTATAGCATCTTTGTCCTCAGTTGTACTTAAGATTGAATTTACTAAGCTAATTAGCTTTTGTGGGTATTCTATGCTTACAAATACCTTCTTTTTCATTCTTTCTGGCCTCTAATAGTGGCAGCTTATTTTCCAATGTTCAGTAGTGGTACCTGATGTGTTTTTCTGCTCCTCTCCCCCAGGGCCTCCAGATGTAGATCAGCCCTGTGAGCCCAGCTTGCAAGCCTGGAGTCCAGAGCTCCACCTATACCACATGAACATGACGGTCCCCTGCCCTGCAGAAGGCTGTAGCCTGGAGCTGCTCTTCCAGCACCCGGTCCATGCTGACACCCTTACCCTATGGGTCACCTACCTCTCCATGGACTCTTCCCAGGCACTCTTTGACACAGAGATCTTGTTGGAACACCAGAAGTCTGTGCACCTGGGCCCCTTAGACACTTTCTGTGACACCCCACTCACTATCAAACTGCAAGTTGATGGGAAGGTTTTGGGGGTGAAAGTTTATACCTTTGATGAGCGGATGGAGATTGATGCAGCTCTCCTGACTTCTCAGCCCCACAGTCTCTTGTGCTCTGGCTGCAGGCCTGTGAGGTACCAGGTTCTCCGCGAGCCCCCATTTGCCACTGGCTTGCCCGTGGTGGTGACACACCCTCACAGGAAGTTCGTAGACATGTGAGTTGGGCAATAGGGCCTTCTAAACTATGGGGTTTCCTGGGGATTTTGGGTGGGTTTTGTGTCCTTTCCCCCACTTTTCAATGTTCTGACATGTTCTTGGTTGAAGAAGTGTTCTGAATCTCAGAGAAGATTTTATTCTGAAGAGACATATTTAAGGCAAAGTAACACATTTCCCAGGGTTCTGGCTGCTAATGCCATCGTTATGATTTTGGAAAAAAGAGGCAAATATTTGGACTGCTTCAGTCAGAATAAATGTGAATGCCACAAGTCAGTCAGTCAGAATCAAATGTTCCTATATGGTGACACAATTTAATTTCTGATTCCTTGCTACCACTTTCTGGTAATCTGCCACCACTTAAAATATGAAAACTCTTCCTTAACTGAGCTAAGAGGCCAAGACCCTGCAGACATGGTACTCAGTTTTAAGACTTCCCCCCCACACACACACCTTTTTCTTGTTCCTCCTTCCCTCCCTCTACTTTCCTCTCTCAGCTCTCCTTTTATTCCTTCATCTCTTCTTTCTATAAGTACTTAGTGAGTTCTTCTATGTTCCTGGCATTGTATATTCAGTGCTGGCAACACAGACTTAAATAAAGTTGTTGCCTTCAAAGTTTTCTTTGCCTAGAGTGGGAAGCTGATATCTCCAAAGGCAAATTCTCCAGTTCTCCCTACCTCATAATTTTCTTCAGAGTCTGCCCTGAGGACAGAATTAGGGATCAAAAAAGAAAAAAAAAAAAAAAAAAAAAGTTTTATCAAAGATACTGTATTAGAAACCCTCAAAAAACTTAGTGGCTTAACACAAAAATCATATGATTTCTCATGATTCTATCATGCATGGCATGTTCTTGTTTGGACTAGCTTAGCCAGGACTGAGATGGCCCAGAATGGCCTCATAAAGAAGCCACGTGCCTCAGCTGAGATGGCTGGCATGGCTGGAAGATGTAGGCCTCTTTCTAGATAGTCTCTTGTTTTCTAGTCAGCATACCTGGGCTTGTTCTCATCATGACAGAAGTTTCCAGGGAGGACAAGCCCAAAAATGTTTGCACTTTAAAAAAAAAATTTTTTTTTTATGTTTCATTGTGAATTATGTGATAGTTTACATGGGAGAACATTAGCTTTACATTCATCCTATTGTATATCATTTGTTTGCACTTTTAAAGTCTGTGTTTATGTTACTCATGATAATATTTCACTAGCAGGTCATACAGCCAATTCCTAATTCAGCCAAAAATCACCTCTAGGACAAAATAGAACTGCCCCCTATGTAGTCTTATGGAAGCAGACCTTTCTCCCTTGAAGCCGCTGATGGGTTACACCCCCTAACCTTTTGATTAACCTCCTAGCAATTTGCTGAGGAACTAGGGCTCCTCCCTTGCAGTTCAAGGACTAGCAGAATAGACTTCCTGTTCATGGGAAGAGCTGAAAAGTCACATCACTAGGGAGTATGCATCAAGAATGGGACAACTTTGTGATTACTTTGCAGTCTACAACAAAGAGGAGAGAGAAATGTCTGTTTTGAATGTCACTATATTTTTCCCCCATATGTGCTCGCTGAATTAAAGTCAGAAGACAGGGGATTAGTCAAAAAGAACAAAACCCAAAAAACTAATTCATATGGAAGAATAGATCAAGGGAAGGATTTTTAAAAGGGGGGGGAGTCATTTTTTAGTTTCTCTAATAAGAATGCCTAGTTGGCACAAACAGTTAAGTGCTCCATTACTGACTGAAAGATTAATGTTTTGAATTTACCACCCAAAAGTATCTCACAAGAAAGACCTGGCAACCTACTTCCAAAGATTATTGTTGTTGTTAAGTGCTATCCAGTTAGTTCTGACTCTTAGTAACCCTTTATAGGGTTTCCAAGGAGTGACTGGTGGATTTGAACCACCAACTTTGTGGTTTGCAGTCCAGAGCTTATCCCACACACCAAACCAGAACTCCTCGAAAAGATTGGTGTGGTGGTTGTGTGCCACTGAGTCAGTTCTAGCTCAGAGTGACCCTGTATAGAGTTCCTGAGACTACAAATCTTTATGAGAGCAGAAAGCCTCCTCTTTCTCCCACAGAGTGACTGGTAAATTTGAACTACTGATCTTGTGGTTAGCAGCCTAGCTCCTGATCCACGACACTACCAGGGCTCCTTTCCAAAAGATTACAGCTACTGAAAACTATGGAGAGCAGATCTACTCTGACACACATGGGGTCACCGTGAGTCAGAATTGACTCGACAGCAACTGATGTTTATGGATTCCACAAAACAAAAACAACTTCTGAAGTCAATAGTATCCCATTTTATAAATGTGAAAACTAAGACTTAACTTTAATTTGGTTGAATAGCAAGTCAGCGGCAGACTCAGCATTAAAATCCAATTTCCTGGCTGTCCTTAGTAACACACTTCCTTTTACAAACTCAGATTGTTGAAGTCTGGGCTACCTGCTGCTGAGTTTCTACCCCCAAGAAGAGTAAGCACATGCTGACATTTCTATCTGATCATTTTCCCAGCCACAGAGCAGTGTAAGACTTTTAGGCATGGCTAGACAAGAGCTTGGCAGAAACCATCCTGTAAAGGGAAGCCACCAGTGTTGGGTAGGATATAAAATTGGTCTTGTTTTTGGAAATATCTGGCATCCTCATGAGAGAATTGGTTTCCCAAGAAGGACAGATAATTTGGAAATTTAAAAAGTATTTAATATTTAGATGCCTTTTCTACTAAAATACCTAAAAACCAGTGTAGAGGTTTTTAAAGGTGTTTTTGAAACCCTAAGACATTTCCTGTTTGCTGGTTGCAAGCATGGAGTGAGGGAGTGGAGGCTTTGTGGTTGAGTTGAGTCTGTTAAAGAAGAGAGAAACTTGGAAGGAACTTCATGGCAGCTGTTCATAGCAGCCAGCAGCCCTCAGAGACTCCTGTCTCCCTAAGTTCCTAAGGAACTCTCACCTTAGAGTGACTGTAGTGGTGATTTTTCCATTAGAGCAGACTGGATAAAATGAAGATGAGGGCAGAATTGATCTTGGAAACCAGCAGCCCTTTCTCCCTTCTAAGTATTCTGTCTCTCACACCTTCCACTTCATCAGTACACTTGGGTTCTACAGGGAGTCTGATAAACCCCTTCCATCTCTGGTATCAGCTGATAAGACTCCATCCTGGTATGTATGCATTTTGTCAAGTTTGGAGGTGGGGAGTTTAATGCATTTCTTTCAAAAAAGATAAGTCATATACTATGCAGTTCACTCATTTAAAGTGTGTAATTCAATGGATTTATTACATTTCTAATTGTAATAAATTACAATTAGATGGGATGGTGATGGGAGGTGGTCTTACCCCCTTCTATAAGATAATTGCTCTTACTCTGTGATTCAGTAACTTAAAGCCAAGAATTTTTTTGAGAGGCAAGAAAATGAACTGTGATCCATACATCAAGTAGAGTCTCCTCACTGAACCCAAATCCTGAAATTTTCATCTAGAGTTTCTTTGATCACTTCTAAGAGATTTACGTTGTTGTTAAGTACTGTGGAGTCGGTTCTGACTCATAGGGATTCTGAAGCTGTACATCTTTGTGGGAACAGAAAGCCTCACCTTCCCCAGAATACCAGGACAGCAAGTGGGCTCAAACCTCCAGTCTTGTGGTTTGCAGTCCATTACTTATAGTACAGAGCCACTGCATATATATATGGAGAGAGAGAGATAGAGAGAAAGTGAGTCCTCGTGTAGTGCTGTGGGTTAATGCGCTGGACTGCAAAGTTAGTTTCAACTGCAAGATTGGTGGTTCAAAGTCACCAACCACTAGCAAAGGAGTGGCTGGTGAGTTTGAACCACCAACCTTGTGGTTCAGTACTTTATTCCATAGCACCATATCAGGACTATCTATATCTATATCTATCTATATATATATAGCTAAGGATATATAGCTAAGAAGTGTGATGGCTCCATATGATAAGTACTGGATTGTGAACCCACCAGTCACTACATAGGAGAAAGATGAGGCTTTCTGCTCCCATAAAAATTTAAAGACTTGGAAACCCTACACAGGGTTCC
>NW_006408618.1:7416019-7420251 GCF_000296735.1 Chrysochloris asiatica
AGTGGTTATGAGTCAGGCTGCTAATCTCAAGGTCAGCAGTTTGAAACTACCAGCCATTATGCAGGAGAAGAAAAATGAGGCTTTCTGCTCTTATAAAGGTCTACAGCCTCAGAAACCCTATATAGGGTTGTTGTGGATTGGAACCGACTTGACGGTAATTAACAACAACAGCAACATATCGTAGTAAGGACTCACTGAACTGCAAACCACAAGGTCGGCAGTGCAAACCAATCAGCTGCTCCTTGGAAACCCTGTACAGGGTCGCTATGAGTTGGAACCGACTTGACAGCATTTAACAACAACAATAACAGCAAATCGTGGTAAAGATAAACTTGGTATACTATCCTAATAGATTGTGTTGAGTTGTCAAATTTTGTTAATTCATCAATCATTTATCACATGTTTACTGTGTGGTATGTACCAGTGATACAGAAATGAAGATCATTTCAAACATTCTGTTGCTTTGTAAGATGATGTATCCCGATCCTTGTTTCAATCACTGTGATAAATATTTTATGGTTTGTTGTTGGTTCTGACTCACAGCAACCCTGCACAGAGTTTCTGAGAAGCAGCTGGTGAGCTTGAACCACCTACCTTATGGTTCAAACCAACCTTGCAGTCCAGCACATTGAAACACAGTGCCAACCCAGGACTTCATTGTATGGTTACACTACCCATAATATTTCCCTTAAACTCCTGAAACCATCTTCAAGCCATGTCGGAATTAATGAATGTGATAGTCACAATCCCATTGGTTTCCACAGGGAGGTCATACCTGGACAGACGTATCAGTACCAGGTTCAGGCTGAAGCTGGAGCAGAAGTTGGAGAAGCTTCACCTCCTCTGATCCACATCCATGGAGCTCCTTACTGTGGAGATGGGCAGGTGGCAGAGTGAGTAGTGTGTGCATGGGAATGTGCCAGGACATTGCCTGCTCTGGCAAAATGTCCAACCTCCAGCTTGAGTTGGACTGTTTTGGTAAATGTAGGGGGCAGGGTACTGTGTGATTCCAGTATTAATCATAAAATTATACAATCTACAATCTGGCAGTTAGCTTGCAAAATGATCAGGAGGGTATTCTTGTTGTTAATTGCAATTGAGTTAATTCCAACTCATTGCAACCCTATGCACAACAACAACAAAAAACACTGCCTCGTCCTGAGCCGTTTTCACAATGGTTTCATTTGAGCCCATTGCTGCTGGCACTTTGACAATCCATCTCTTTGGGGGGTCTTCCTCTTTTGCACTGAATCTCCACTTTATGAAGCAGGATATCCTTATCTAGGAACTGGTCCATCCTGTTAGTATGTCTGAAGTATGAGAGATGAAGTCTTGCTATTCTGTTTTCTAATGAGAATTTTGGCTGTACTTCTTCCAACACAGATTTGTTTGTTCTTCTGGCTGTCCATGGTACTTTTAATATTCTTCTCCAACACCATAATTGCTCAACTTTCCCATGCATATGAGGCTATTGAGAACACCATGACTTGGGTCAGGTGCACCTTAGTCCTTAAACTGATATCTTTGCTCTTGAACACTGTAAAGATGGTTTTTGTTGTTGTTTGCAGCAGATTTGCCTAATGTAATAATATCACTTGATTTCTTGTCTGCTGCTTCCATGAGTGTTGATTGTGGACCCAAACAAAATGAAGTCATTGACAACTTCAATCATTTTTCCATTTATCATGATGTTAAGGAGCTCTGGTAGCGTAGTGGTTACGAATCGGGCTGCGAACCTTAAGGTCAGCAGTTCGAAACTACCAGCCGCTCCGCGGGAGAAAGATAAGGCCTTCTACTCCCGTAAAGATTTACACCCTTGGAAACCCTGTACAGGGTCGCTATGGGTCGGAACCGACTCGACAGCACTTCACAACAACAACAATCATGATGTTAGTTCCTCATTAAGTTGTAAGGATTTTTATTTTATTTTATTGAGATGCAATGCATACTGAAGTTCGTACTCTCTGATCTTCATCAGTAAGTATTTTTTAAGTCCTGGTCCTGGTGTGGCACTGTAGGTTAAGCACTGGATTGGCACTTTGAATCCACTAGTTGCTCCTCAGAAACCCTATACAGAGTCGCTATGAATCAGAACTGACTCCATGACACTTAACAAAAACACCTCTAGCAAACAAGGTTGTTAATGAGTCTTCCTCCATTTGTGATGCTAAACTCTTCTTCATAAAATCCAGCTTCTCAGATTATTTGCTTAGCATACAAATTGAGTAAGTATGGTGAAATGAAATTACCCTGGTGCATACCTTTCCTCATTTTAAACAATTCAGTATTCTGCTCTAACCATTGCCTCTTTGTCTATATACAGGTCCCTCATGAGCGCAGTTAAGTATTCTGGAATACCCACTCTTCTCGATGTTATCCATAGTTTGCTATAATCCACACAGTCAAAATCCTTTGCATAGTCAAAGACAGTACAAAACCATCTTTTTGTATTGTTTGCTTTCAGCCAAGATCTATTTGCTATCAGCAACAATATCTGTAGTTTCACATCCTTTTCTGAATTTGTCTTGAATTTCTGGCAGTTCCTTGTCTATGTACTCTTGCTACTGTTGCAAACATTTTTTAAAGTTATCTTCAGCAAAATTTTATTTGCATGTGATATTAATGATATTGTTAAATGATTTTTGCATTCCATTGGGTTCTCTGTATTTGGAATGGGTACAAACATAGATCCAAATTTCTTGGCATAGATGAGTGAGCACTTCTAGTGTTGTATCAGTTTGTTGAAAAGAAATATTAATTACTCCCCCTTTTAGTTATACATCTTCTATAGTTTCAGTTGTGAAAATTACAATTAATCCTGCTAAAAATCATTCACAATTGAGTCATAAAACCCCATCCCCTTTCACCAGATCCATCTGGAAAAGAAGGGAACTATTCAATGGGAATTCTACCTTACACCCCTCAATCTGAAATTAAGCACACTCATGAAAGCTTGTAAACTAGCCACTTCATGGCTTTGTAGCCTCCCCCATTTTTTAATCCTTCCATTCCAGTTGGAGTTTTGAGTCACTGTATTCATCGGCAAAAGTCTAGTTCATCAAAGTGTAGCAATTTGCATTTGTTGTCAGTATCAAACATCTTTATCTTCCTTGGCTTGAGTTCTTGTCAACTAGTATCCAAGTTAGGTCAAATGGGTACTAGTTGAAGATTTAAGAGTTCACACACACCTCCCTGCACTTCAGACCAACTGGTTGCTTCGGTCCTAGTCCCCAGGGCTCAGGAGTTCAAATAGGCTCAGGAGTTCACACAGCTTCCTAAACTTCAGCCCAGCCAGCCCTGCCTCTTCTCTTTCTCATCACAAGGTCAAAGGATGCTGATGAGTACCATCCACTCTTGATTGTGTACTACCTCTTGAAATTATTGAACATCGATCATTTCTTTTTGGTACAGTGACTGTGTATTCTTTCCATCTTTTTTTTTTTGCTAATCCATTTTTTTTATTATTATTATTTAAGGTTTTTATTGTGGATTGAGTGAAAGTTTACAGGGTATATCATCAGTTTTACATTCAACAAATCACACGCCTTGTTTCATTTCAATGATTATAATCCCCTCCATGTATCATCAGTTAACAGTATTTCACTCTATCCACTTTAGCTTTTAAAAAAACAAACAAACAAAAAAAAAACCCACTCAGGTATATATAATAATTTACATCTCCAAAGGGTACATTCTGCAAGTCTGCCTCCTGGCCACCAGCTCTTAGTTCTTCTCTTCTTAGTTGATGAATCTAGAGTCCTCAGCCGTGCCCCCTCTCCATGCCCCCATCTCTGCCTCCATCTCTGGCACTGCTGCTTCTCTGAATAAGGTCCTGCACTCTGCTTGTGCGCTTCTCTCTTGATGGTCCTAGGGTCCTCTGTTTCTGGACAGTAAGATTAACCATTCCCCTTTTTTTGTTACTAAACTTCTGCTTTTACAATTGTGATCATCGCAATTAGTCACGATACCATTTATTCACTAATGAATCTTACAAATCTTATCCCCATCTCTTTTCACCAGACCCATCTAGACAAGATGACAGCTATTCAGTGGGGATTCTTTCTTTGCCCCCTATACTCTTAAACTAAGCTCCCTCTTGAAACCTTCTAAACTTTGTGCCTTTATTGCCTCCTCATTTTAGGTAGCCAATGTCTAAGTTGCCCACCCCTATCTACCCTATGTACAGATATGATATTTGATTTGAAGACTCTTTCCCTCTCTGTTGGTATTTA
>NW_006408618.1:7423176-7432525 GCF_000296735.1 Chrysochloris asiatica
CCCTATAGTCACCCGAACGGAGGTGCGCAGACAGCAAGGGACCAATGAACAGCTACCAAAAGAGAAGACTGTCCACACCTTTATCTCAGCGGTTCTGCCAGGTGTCTGTGGCTGCTCCGATCCTTCCCCTGCTTGGTCTTACCCAAGATGGCGGCTCCTGGTGCAGCCGAGCAGCCCGGACTAGAAAGCAATAGATTTCTTGTTTCTGCCACAAATTCCCCCCGCTGTGAGCCTTCCAACTTTCTAAGTATTCCTTTATATGTGGTTCAGAGTTCTGGGACCATCCCCTGAGCCTGCTTAGTCGGGTATTCTGTGTTGTTGTTGGCGGAGATCTCTGCTATACGGCCACCCAATCCACCATCTTGTTTTTTCTCCCTCTTTCCATCTTCTTTTGATACTTTTTGTATCATTCAATGATTTGTCCATTGTTGTTGTTAAGTGCTGTCCGGGGTTTCTGAGGAGGGGCTGGAGAGCTTGAACCACCAACTTTGCAGTTCAAACGACTTGGCAATCCAGCGCATTTACCCAAAGCTTGAATTTTTGCTTCAGTTCTTTCAGTTTGAGAAATACTATGTTCTTCCCTTTTGGTTTTCACTCCAGGTCTTTTCACATTTCAGCATAATACTTGACTTTGTCTTCTTTAGCTACCCTTTGCAATTTTCTGTTCAATTATTTTACTTCATCATTTCTTCCATTTTCTTTAGCTTCTCTACAGTCAAGAACAAGTTTCAGCTTCTCCTCTGACATCCAAATTTATGTCAGTTCTTTCGTTCCTGTCTTTTTAATGACTTTTTGCTTTCTTCCTGTATGATGTTCTTGATGTTGTCCCACTACTCTTCATGTCTTTGGTCATTACTATCTAACACATCAAATCTGTTCTTGAGGTGGTCTCTAAATTCAGGTGGAATATATTCAAGGTCATATTTTGGCTTTGGGGGAGCTTGTTTTCATTTTCTTCAGCTTTAGCCTGAACTTACATATGAGCAATTGATGGTCTGTTCCACAGTGTGCCCCTGACCTTGTTTTGGATGATGATATTGAACTTCTGTTCTTCTTCAGTGGCTAAACATTGATCTAGTTAATTTGACTTATCTTGTGAGCTCCATATGTATAGTTGCCTTTTATGTTGTTTTATAAAGGTAATTATAACGAATGAGTCATTGGTCTTACAAAATTCTGTCCTGCAATTTCCAACCTCATTTCTGTCACCAAGGCCTTATTTTCCAACTACTGTTCCTTTCTTTTTCATTCCAATTTGCACATTCAAATCACCAGTAATTACCAGTGCATCTTGATAGAAGGTTTGATCAATTTCAGACTGAAGAAGTTGGTGGAATTGTTCAATTTCATCATCACTGGCTTTAGTGACTAGAGCATATATTTGAATAATAGTGATATTAACTTGTTTTCCTTGTAGGAATATGGATATTATCCTAGCGTAGGCAGCAGTGTACTTCAAGATAGATCTTGAATTTTTTTTTGTGTGTGTGATGAATGTGATGCCATTCCTCTTCAATCTGTCATTCCTGACATAGTTAACCATGTGCTTGTCAGAATCAAAATGGCCAATTCCAGTCGACTCCAGCCTAGTATATCAATTTTTATTCATTCCATTCCATTTTTTTTATAATTTACAATTTTGCTAGATTCATATTTCATGCGTTCCATGTTCTGATTACTAATGGATGTTTTGCAGGGGTTGCTAAGGCTGATCCTCTGAAAAGTTTCTGGGTGGTGACTAAGGAACGGATACTAACAGAGGATGGGAGGTTATCTTTTGAACTGATGACCTACCCCTATGTTACAACTGAGGAAAGTCAGCATAGATTTCTTAGTTTTAGCTGTGGACCGGACTAATGGGCAAATTGAGCAATATTTTATTTTTAGTAATTCTATAAGTATCACCAGGTAAAGATGAAATCACTCTTGTCTGTTTCTTAGCATGCCAAATTCTTTTTCCTGTTTATCTTTTGTGATATCAATCTAGGGGACCAACTCACCCTAGTTCAACTGGGATTTTCTCTGTTTTAGTATTGAAACTCCCACATCCCAAGAAAAAGTGGAACAGTAGGTTACGCTACATCAATTTGTCCTATATACTCATTGTAACGTAACATATCACTTACATAAAGCTGCTAGAAATACGAGGCTGGAAGGATAGGCACTCTTATTTGTCCTGGATTCTATATCCTAAAACGGTAGTTCCTTTTAAAAATCTCAGACTAGGTGAAAATATATTTTATTTTAAAGTCCTAACAGGTAGCAGTTTTATAAACTTTCTTGGGATCTCATTCAATGTACAGTAATCATTGTTGTCAGTTGCTGTCAAGTCAGTTCTAGCTCCTATGAGTGCAGAGTAGAGTTGCTACACAGAGTTTTCAAGGCTGTGACCTTTCAGAAGCTAATTGCCATACCTGTCTTCTGAGGCACCCCTAAGTGGGTTTGAACCACCAACCTTTTGATTAATAGTCTTGTGCTTAACGATTTGCACCACCCAGGGAGCCGTAGCCATCATTAAGCATTGTTTTCTCTCATACTTCTAAGATCCTTAAGCTGTAGTGTATTCCTATTTATTCTTTTTTAAGAAAACTTCCAGTTTCCCAGACATTGTCAATACATGAAAGCAGTAGAAATTACTAATGGAGTCCTGGTATGGTGCTGTAGGATAAGCACTGGACCGCAAAGTCAGTTTGAATCACAAGGTCGGCAGTTCAAACTCACCAGCTACTCCTCAGAAACCCTATACAGACTTGCTGTGAGTTGAAACCAATTTGACAGCACTTCACAACAACAAAATATCCCAGACCTTGCTAGCTTGCTACTCCTGCCTGCCTAACAAGTCTGATTATTGGTGTTACTATTTTCTGTCTTCTGATTGCTTCCGTGGAGTCTGCTGTCATCAGTTACGCTGTTTGCAGAGCTTGGTTATCACTACTATACGGACAAAGGATACCCTGAATAAAACACTCTGACTTACGTCATACTGTCCCCTCATAAAGTTCTCTGATGCTGACCATTCTGAGACACCAGGATGCCAAAGTTGCCTGGCAGTCTATAGTATAGCAGAGGGTGAAGGGCCATCTTATGTACTTGGTATTGAACATTCTCTCCTGGGCCTTGATACAGCTTTACCTGAGGCAGCTTTGCTAGCCTGCTTATCTCCTTATCAAAATAATTTTTAAATTTCAGCCTCAATTTTGTCTATATAGAGGGTAATGCTTAGTTCTGCCAGTCAATTAGAAGATAGATCTGCCCTCTATTTCCTTGTCTGTCTGTTCCAAAATTTGGTTTCCTCAAATCCAAAGTTTTCAGAAATGTCTATTTATGAAAATAGATTCCTGAAAGGATTATCAGTTCTGGAAGTACCCAGTTTCTGAATCCAGCTTTGACTCTGCTGTTGTTGTTGTTAAGTACCATAGAGTCGGTTCTGACCCATAGCAACCCTGTTGTTAAATGCCGTCGAATTGATTTTGACTGATAGCGACCCTGGCTAGGTTTTCAAGGAGCAGCTAGTGGGTTTGAACTGTTGACCCTGTAGTTTGCAGTCCAGTGCTGATCCTGCAGCACCACACCAGGAGTCCTTGGAAACCCTATATAGGCTCACTAGGAGTCGGCACTGAAATGATGGCACTTAACAACAATGTAAGTAAGAAACTGAGTGTTTAATTTATTAAATTATTTTAATTTTAATTTAACAGCTGAAACTTGATTCAGTTATCAGAGAACATTAAAGTATTTCTAGAGCAACTTAGGTATGTGAATTTACTTTTTCACAAATAAGAGGTCTTGTAAGTGAAAAACACATCCCAAATTTGGAAAGATTAGTATGAGAAAGCCATATATAGAATACGTTGTCAATATTTTATATTGATTACATATCAACGTGATAATATTTTGAGTATACTGGTAATGTAGTGGTTACGAATCAGGCTGCTAACCTCAGGGTCAGCAGTTTGAAGCTACCAGCTGTTCCACAGGAGAAAGATGAGACTTTCTGCTCCTGTAAAGATTTACAACCTTGAAAGCCCTGTGCAGGTTCGCTATGAGTCGTTACTGACTCCATGGCACATAACAACAATGTCACTAAAATTGATTTCACTTGCTTCTTTTATTTTCTTATGTGACTGTTAGAAAATCACATATTTAGGTGGCTCTCATATTTCTGTTGGGCAGTACTGCTTGAAATGGTATACAATATGCTCATATTTATTACTTAGAGATTATCTTCAAAGTGAAAGTACAAAGTCTCCAACCTCCAGAATTACATTCTGAACCTCATTTAGAAAAGCATTGGTCTAGATTAATGATCTCTTTTCATAGATGAACAAATTGAGACTGGAAGAATTTAGTGATATCCCAGATATCATTTATCTGACCAGGTTCTTAGTGCAGCTGACTTGAGCTGACTTGCCTCTGTATAGAAAGAGAATCTGAAGTTTCCTTAATTTTGTCAATTATGTTGTTTTTCATATCTCTTTTCTTCTTTTTATTTCACTTATCGATTTTATAGGCTGTCATTAAAAAAACTACAACACATTTTTATATAACTATATTGTACTGTTGTTGTTAAGTACTGTGGAGTCAGTTCTGTCTGACTCAGAGATCCAGTATAGGGTTTCCAAGGAGTGGCTGGTGGATTTGAACTGCCAACTTTGAGGTTCAAACCGAGCTTGCAGTCGAGTGTTTATCCTATAGCGACACACCATTTAGCATACTTTTAATTCATTTTAAAGCATTTTCATACCTAACTTTTTAAACTCTTTACTCCATTCCTTTATATTATTATTAGACCTACTTGTGATGCTGTAGGCCTAAAAATACTTGCATTTCAAAGACTCCTTTCTCGACTGTGTTATAATATATATGAAAAATCAAGGAGAAAAAATGGTAGTCCATTTAAAAATAGCCAAATCTTGATTTTTTCAAAGACACTTCAATCCTAAGCTTACCTATTTTGTCTCCCTAATATGTCTCATGTGGCGCTGTAGGATAAGCACTCGACCACAAGGTCAGTTTGATTTGTAAGGTTGGCAGTTCAAACACACCAGCTGCTCCTGGGAAACTCCATGAGTCAGAACTGACTTCAGGGCACTTAACAACAACAACGTGCTCCATGTGTCTCTCACTCTAAACCAACTCCCGCAGCTGGATCCATATTCAATCATCAGCAATAATAGCATTTGAGGTTCCTGGCATTTTCTTCTCCCAGTGATTTGTTTCCTCCTGCAATATATGTTATTTGCCACAAGGTGGTGGTAGGGAGTAGAAATAGTTGCCTGATGCCTAGGAATGCTCTGCATTGAGAGAAGGCAGTGATGTGGTTACTCAAATATCTTGTTACGCAAACAGATTTCAATTCTACAAAGTTACAGCTTTTACAATAACTCCATTTGGATAGACTAAAATAATGGAAGCATAAATATCAGATAAAAATGAATAGAAAGCAAAACCACACATAGATAGGTTTCTTTTCATCAAATCAGTTGACTATTTCTCTGATTCTATTCATTATACTGCAATGAATGGTGCAAATGGTTATGTGCTTGACTACTAGTCTTGGTGTGACACTATAGGATAAGCTAACTCCAAGGTCGATGGTTTAAGCCTACCAGCTACCATGAATCAGAATCAACTGGACTCAACTCACAAACATAATTTAAGCATAAGTCCTTAAGTTTAAAACCTTCTACCAGAAACACTATCAGGATCTACATGAATTTCTTAGATGCTTCTGAGGCATGAGCTACTTGATGTCTAGGAATTCCCACAACCTATGGCATTAGGCAAATCTGCTGCACAAGGCCTTTTTTTAAAGTGTTGGAGAGCAAAGATGTCAGCTTGAGGACTAAGGTGCGCCTGACCCAAACCATGATATTTTCAATAACCTCATATGCATACGAAAGCTGGACCGTGAATAAGGAAAAGCATAGAAGAATTGATGCTTTTGAGTTACGGTGTTGTAGGAGAATATTGAAAGTGCCGTGCGCTGCCAAAAGACCCAACAGATCTGTGTTGGAAGAAGTGTAGCGAGAGTGCTCCTTGGAGGCCAGGATGGTCAAACTTCGTCTCTCATACTTTGGACATACTTTCAGGAATGACCAGTGGCTAGAGATATCATGTTTGGTATGATGGAGGGTCAGAGAGAAAGAGGAAAACCCCCAGCGAGATGGATTGGCAAAGTGGAAGCATCAATGGGCACAAGCATGGCAACAATTGTGAGGTTGGCCCAGGATTGGGCAGTGTTTCATTCTGTTGTACATAGGGTCACTCTGTGTTGGTACCGACTCGATGGCACCTAACAACAACAACAACTGACATTCTGATTGACAATAATCACTCAAATTGCATCTACTTTAATTTATCTGTATGCTTGTTTTTTTAAAAAAGCATTTACCTAGTTCCTCCTTCCATTTAGATTGCATAGTAGATCACACGATTTACTTCTGTCAGGTCAGCAGTTGGAATTCACCAGCAGCTCCTCAGGAGAAAGAAGAGGCTGTCTGCTCCCATAAAGATTTCTAAGTTTTGGAACTTTTACATAAGGTCGCTTTGAGTTGGAATCAACTCGATGGCAGTGGTTGGTTTGGTTGGTGGGTTTCCTATATAATGAAAGATTTGAGGATTTAATGTTTTTTTAAATGATGGGAGATAAACAGGAAAATTGTTATTTATTTACTTTCTATTTTAGTATCTATGGATGTATTTATATTTATACTTTCTAGGGGTTTGGGAGAAGAATGTGACGATGGAGACCTTTTGAGTGGAGATGGCTGCTCCAGGACGTGTGAACTAGAGCAAGGCTTCAATTGTGTTGGTGAGTTTAGCAGAACCTGCTTAGGAGTATGCCATGATTTTTGTTCACAGTGCTAGGATCTCACTTTCAATACCCAAAGTCCTTTTGTGACCTAAACCAACTTAAAGAACTCGAAGAGTATTCTTGAATATCTCATGCAATCAAAGCATTGGATAGAGCACTAGTTATTAAAATTAGGTATTATGAAGGAGGGATCAGCTTAACAGTTAAATTTGGAAGTCACTCAGTGTGTCTCCTTTTTTTGTGAGTTTTTGATATCCTGTAACATATAGCTTTGTGTTACTAATGATATGTAGTGTGTATTATGTAAAACAACATCTAGTTGTTTTACATATATTATCTGTTTTAATCCTTACAGTAACTGTATTTAAACAAAACTAAAGCTCAACGAGCTTGAATAACTTATTATTGATCATATAACTAGAAGTGGTGAAAGCAGGATTTGAACAAAGAAAGTATGACTCTAGAACCTGCATGCTAAGCCATTAGATTTTATTGCCTCCTAACTTAATAGACTACTGGTATATCACTGTCGGCTCAATACTGAACTGCAAATAACAATTTCAGCAGTTCAAATCCACCAGCTGCTCCTCAGAAACTCTATTCAGGGCCACTATGAATTAGAACAGACTCAATAGCACTTAACAACAACAAGCTTACTGTTCAAGAACTTTAGTGGTGTTGTGACTTAAATGTTGAGCTACTAACCAACCACAAGTTTGAAGGTTCAAACCCATGAGTCCCTCCATGGCAGAAAGATGAGACTCTCTGCTTCCATAAAGATTTACAGTCTTGAAAATCTGATGAAGCTGTTCTACTCTGTCCTATATATGTTGTTGTTGTTGTTAAGTGCCATTGAGTTGATGCCAACCCATAATGACCCTTTATAGGGTTTCCGAGGAATGGCTGGTGAGCTTGAACTGCTAACCTTGCAGTTCAATCCAACTTCGCAGTCCAGTGCCTTAACCCACAACACCACTAAGATTCCATCCTGTACATAGGGTCACTAAAAGTTGGACTCAATTGGACAACAGTGGGTGGGTGATGGTGGAGTTTAACATAACCAAGCTTTTCTCTTGGGTCCTTATTTGTAACACCAAAACATCAGTTCAGTTGCACAATCATATAGACTCCACACACAAGCAAACATTCTAAGTCAAAGGTAATGCAACATGCCTCTTGGTAACTGTGTTTAATAGATAAAATCATGACAGAGCACAGAGGGTCATTTCTTAATCCTGGAGAATTACTAGCAATAAATTATAAATAGGAGGTTTTGACTCTAGAGCCTTGCTACTTGAGGAGGTGATCCAGATGACTTTTCCCAATTCTGATTTAAGACAGAATTAACAACTTTCATAGGTCCAGATTTTATTCCATCTCCATTTGTATACATGCAAAGTTTCTGTGAAACATAACCACTTAATAAAGTTATTTCAAACAGCTGTGCCTTTAAAATATTTTAGCATCCCCAAATGTCAAGATAAAGTAGTATAATTATGTGGAATTTTTATGTGATAAGTACCAAGTGTCGTACAGAACACACTAAACCCCTGTGCTCTCTGGAGACTCATTGACGCTTAGTGATCTCCCCCCATCCATCCTTCCATACAAGGCATACATGTAACAAGTTCAGTGCTCATTGTGTGCCAACGATCTGATCGAGGCCCTGTTCTCTGCACGTATCTGTTTAGTGTACAAATGACTTAGAATCCAGTTTCCCTCCTATACAGAAATCCTTTCTGCTAATTTTTGAGAGATAGTTCTTCCATTTCTGCCTACATACTTCCAGCAATGAAGAATATACCTTGAAACAGGCCATTCCATTGAAATATGGCTTTCTCTGTTATGAAATTCTTCTCCTGTTCTCTGGTTTGGAAACTGAGGCCTGGAGAATTTTAGTGACTCAACTGGGGGCATACAGCAAAGTGTCTGCAGAGCCAGCACTGAAACTCAGCTTTCCTACTGCTTAATCAAGTGCTTTTTCCCTGCCATGAAACTACAGGGGATACATTATTTTTTCTGTTTTATTTGACTACCATTCAGATATTTGAAATGCCTCCCCATTATTCTCCTTTCCAATCCAAACATCCCTTCATGTGATTAGTTTTCCAGACCCTTTCCTATTTACCCCAACCTGGCGTGCTTCATGTGGCCAATGCCCAGAAAGGAATTCATTTCTCCAGATGTGGTGTGGCTATGCAGAACACACTGAGCCAGTCACCTCCCCTCTTCTGTATACACATATTTGTTAGTGACACCTATGTTTGCATCATTTCTTTTAGTAATCACATAATTGGCTTATACTGATTACATATATAGAGATATACATATATGCCACATATTTGTTAGTGACACAATTAGGTGTCACTAAAATATATATATGTTGTTGTTGTTGTTATGTGCTGTGGAGTCGGTTCTGACTCATAGCAACCCTGTACAGGGTTTCTGAGGCTGTAAATCTTTACGGGAGCAGAACACCTCATCTTTCTCCGGCGGAACAGCTGGTAGTTTCGAACTGCTGACCCTGAGGTT
>NW_006408618.1:7433341-7440202 GCF_000296735.1 Chrysochloris asiatica
ATTCCTTTCTCTCCCCCTCCAGTGTCTATTTTATAATATAATGCAAGGAAAACCAAGATTCATAAGACAGCCAAGCATCTTAATATTATTCCCCCCTTTTCCACATTCCAACCATGGCTCGATCTCTGTATCCCAGAACCCTGTTGTTCCCAGGTTGAGCATATATCATTATTTACCTCTGTCTCACTTAGCCATGACTGGTTAGTTTTGAACTGCTGACCTTGAGGTTAGTGGCCAGACTCGTAACCACTACACTATCAGAGCTTCATATATATGTATTTGAAATAGTGTGGCGCTCTGGGCTAATGTGTCAGACTGCAAAATCATTTGAACTGCAAAGGTCAGTGGTTCAAGCTCACCAGCTATTCTTTGGAAACCCTATACAGGGTCTCTATGGGTCAGAATTGACTCAACGGCACTTAACAATGACAACAACTATGTATATGTATATAATATATATACATATACATAGTTGTTAAGTGCCATCGAGTCAGTTTCAACTCATAGTGCCCCAGCGTAGGGTTTCATATATATATCTTCAAATGGTATGCCTTCTGCAGCTCATAGCTTCAGTTTTGTTTAAATTAAGAGCTGATTTTATTTTGTTTTTATCACGCTTGATAACATTAAATTTGGCTTATCTTTCTTTACTCTCCAACTCTAATAAGAATATATTGATACTATTTTGTTATTATTGTTGTTAAGTGTCATCAAGTCAGTTCCAACCCATAATGACCCTGTATAGGGTTTCTGAGGAGCAGCTGATGAGCTTGAACCACCAACCTTATGGTTCAAACCTACTTTGCCGTCCAACACATTAACTCACAGTGCTACATCAAGACTCCTTTTAACTTCAACTTTTAATCAGGGTGGTAATGTATTCCACAGCTAGACATCTATTCCAATGTGTAATAAGCTAAGCACATAGTTCTACTCCATTATTTCTCAAAAGATAACACTTGAAGGAACCATTGTGAGATATGTTTATTTTTTGATAGGTGTGAAAAGTAAAGGCAAACATTTTAAGGCCATGATTTAGAGAGAGAGAGAATAAGCAGTTACTCAATTATAAATAAAATAGAAAACTCTATGGAATCCTTGAATAGAACAAAGAGTTAAACACTGGACTACTAGCCAAAAGGTTGGCAGTTTGAGCATACCCAGTGGTGTCATGGAGGAAAGTCCTGGAGATCTACTTCTTTCAAAATGACAATCACAAAAACTGTCTATAACTCAGTTCTACTAGGTAACATGTAAGAATGAACTTAATGACAGTGGCTTTCTTCTTTTTCTTTTTGGTAATAGATGAACTTTCTTTTTCTTTTTGGTAATAGATGGACTTTACCTTTCACGTACTTACAAAAAAAAAAAATCCTTCTTTAGATTTATGTATTATATATATGGTTTGTTTGTACCATGTATGTGTTTGTGTTTGTGTGTGTGTGTGTGTGTATGTAATATCTGTGTGTATGAGGTGGGTATTCAACTGACTGGTAATTACAAGATTTTGTTTACTAGAGCCTGGGACAGAAATGCTGTGAACACTCCCTATTAATATTTTATATGACATATGTAAAAATACATTTTCAAGTACCATGTTTCTTGGCAGGGGAACCAAGCCTGTGCTACATCTATGAAAGGGATGGAATTTGTGAGCCTTTTGAGGAGGAAAACAACATCTTAGACTGTGGGCTCTATACTCCCAAAGGATACTTGGATCAGTGGGCCACCCACGCTTATTCCTCTCATGAAGACAAGAAGAGATGTCCTGTATCTTTGGTAACTGGAGAACCTCATTCCATGGTAAATAAGTCCTGATGAGTTGAGTCAAGACTAAACAAACTTGTGAAGTGACTCTGCTAGATGCTTAGTGTGAATTTTCATTTTTCTCCTGATTTTACCAATTTTACCATCAACTGTATTCTGTACTGAACCCAGAACAAGATAATGTTAAGAGAAAAGCTTTCAAGACTAGCAATTAATGACCCCCACTCTACATACACATTTGCATTTTTCCTAGTTTTCATCTAGGAATATTTGGGCTATGCAGTGGATAACTCCAAAACATGCATGAACATCTCAAAATGTATATAAGTATACATATCAGAAATTACACTTGGGCTTTGTGTTTAAGAGAATTTATTTTGGAAAAAAAATTAGAGAAACAGAAAAGTCATAAAGCCTAGGTTATACTATTGGGTCCACGATTTCTGTTACTCAATGATTTTTAGCAGGTTAGTTAACCTCTTTGGACTCCAGTTTTCTCATATGTAAAAGGGATACAAAGACATTATTATTAGTGAAGAAACCCTAAAAATAAACTCATAGGTATACAATTTCCCTTGTATATTTACCTATGTAGGTTAGATCCTCTGGACACTCTAAGATAACATACCACTGACTGTTTTTCCCTCAGTTCATTTTTTTTTCCTTAAGTTTTATTTAGTTTGTTGTTGAAAATATACACAGCAAACCATAAACCAACTCAACAGTTTATGCTTATATAATTTAGTGACATCAATTATGTTTTTTGAGTTGTGCAGTCATTATAATCCTCCTTTTCTGAGCTGTTCCCCCTTCATTAACATAAAACTTCTGTCCCCTAGGGTTCCTATTTAATCATTCCAGTTATTGTTATCAATTTGATCCTACAGGGTTGATATGAGTCTGAACCTACTAGAGGGCATGTAACAACAACAACAACATGAAGATGGTTTTTGTTTTTTGTTTTTTATTTTGGTTAGATAAATTTTATTGCATCACAAATATCACCAATAGGTTTTAGGAATCACCGGGCCTTGTTTCCATAGCTGGATAGCTTTTATATCTTACTCATCAGCCTCTTGGACAGCCTTTTTCGGAAACATAGTTACCATCCAAAATTTTTCGGATATCCTTGTTTTTCACTGTTGTGGCTTGCTGAATTAAAGCAGCTGGATTTGATACAAGTTCAATGTCATTTCCTACAAGAATTCATTCATCTTTCTGGGACTGAGATACTGAACAATCAATACCTGCCCTCATCTGAACCCTACAAATGTATTTTTCACCCAAGAAGCTTCAGATTTCAACAAGAGACCTGCTTTCTTGGATAACAACATTGATGGGGAAGTGAGCATACACAGACTTCACCTTGTAATGGAAGCCCGGTGTAACCCCCTTGATTATATTCTGCACATGACTACAGATGGTGCGGATTGTTGCCAGTTCCTTTCTGTTTCCCCACGATTTGTCAGCAGAAAGCCTCTTCTTTTTCTTCCCGAGGAGGCTGAGGTCTACACTGATGTGTTTGAAGTCCCTCCGCAGGGTTCCCCTGGGGCCCTTCATGATGACTGTGTGGCCCTTCAGGCTGATGTCTAGAATGTCAACAGTCTGCCTGCTGAGAATGGTCTTCATTCTCTCAGTAGATGCAGCAAAATAAAAAGCAACAAGATAGTTCTTGAAAGAGCATAATGTTCAAGGCAGACCATTTTTACTAGTTAAATTGAACTATTCTTCAGTTTTGAGGTGACTTCGGGGATATTTTTGGTTTACATAAAGTCATTTATGTAAGATTATCTCAGGGCAGTAGTTTGAGGAGTTCATCCCGCCTCTATGACTCCACAAAGTCTATAGTCCATGGAAAGTGGAATTTTTTTCTGTATTCTTCCCCTTTTGAACAGGAATCTTCCATGGAGTCTTTGATTAAAATGTTTTGTAATAGTATTTGGGAACCCGCCAGTTCTAGTCTCATGGCAAAGGAGTCAGTGGGTCATGGGGGCAATTTACCATATTTTCCATATCCTACACCTGTTCCTGACTCTTCGTCCTCTTTTGTTCCAGGTGAATGAAGATCAATTGTTGTGCCTTGGATGGCTATTTGCAAGTTTTTAACATCCCAGGCACTATGCAATAAGCTAGGAAGTAGAACAGAAGTTCTAAGCATGTTATTAGGTCCGTAAACTAGGGTGTCCCAAAAAACCATGACCTTAAACTCTCCAACCCTTTCCAAACCAAATCCTATGAGGCATTTGATTGTACATAAGCAGTCTCATCAGCTACTCTTTTTTTTTTTGGTGATTGCTATAAATACTAAAAGGAGCTCTGGTAGCATAGTGTTTACTAGTCAGGCTGCCAACCTCAAGGTCAGCAGTTCAAATCTACCAGCGGCTCCACAGGAGAAAGATGAGGAGTTTTGCTTCTGTAAAGATTTACAGACTTGGAAACCCTGTGCAGAGTCACAGTGAATCAGAACCGACTCCATGGGACTTAACAATAACAACAACAATAAATACTAAGGAAAAATGGAATTGTTCCACAAACTCTTTGATGACCCCTCATATATTTAGTACAGAACTTTTGCCAAATCAACATTTTACAGGTGTGAAACTTATTGACAGCAAGCTTTGCAACCCTACCTTTAATCAATGTTATTTTTCCATCACCATTAATCCTCCTTCTCCCCACTCCTCACCCCTAATAACCACTAATAAACTTTGGTCTCTATACCTTTGTCTTTTCTTGTCATTTTATGTAAGTGAAGTCATACAATACAATATTTCTTATTTTGTGATTGACTTATTTTGCTTAGCATAGTGTCTTCAAGCTTCGTCCATACTGTAGCATGTATCTAGACTTCATTTCTCTTACTGAGTAGTTTTCCATTGTATGTATATACCACATTTTATCAATGATTTTTATGAATTATATTTTAATATTTCCATTGTGTGTATATACCAACTTTAACAATGATTTGTATGATTATATTTGAATATTGAAAAGATGTGCAGCTCTTGGCTCTTGGGTACCATTCCAGATTCTTAAATTCCCAAACAAACTCTTACACTTATCATAATAATTGGCAGTATAGTCCTTTCACAGAAATGAGAGTTAGTCCTGTAAATTTTAGTCAAGGATGAAATAATTGAAATTTTTTGTTTCAGATAACATCCCCAAGGAGATTGAGGACTCAGCCATAGGTAGGGCTTTAGTTTAAGGAACTCATCAAAAACTCAGGTGGTATCTAACTTCTGTTCTTTCCATCTTGGCTTTTTTCCTCCTGCTCATAAGAACCCTGCTGATCCTGTAGTCATGAAGTCTACATTTCAAGCAGGGATAAGGGACACTAATGGGAAATAGGTGAAATGCTGGCTAAATCTTTCCATTTTTATTGAGGAAATAGCAACTTTTCTGAAAGTCTAACTTTACAGACTTCCACCACCCTCTTACTGGGCAGATTCAGGTTATTCCTTCAGCCTTTGCTACAAGAGAGTCTGAGATTGGCATTTTATAACTGGATATACTGCCACCTTGAACAAAACTGAGGTTTGTTCATGAGAAACAAAGGGAAAGTGGATACGCATAGGCAGCTAGCTCTGTCTGCCACACTCAGATGAATTCTGGAATCTTACTCCAGGAGTCCTGGTGTCCAATGACAGTAGGCCAGGAAAGTTAGGAGCTTCTGAGTTAGTGACAGCTCTCTGAAGTGGCTTTCAGTCTAGCCTGTCTGTCTTCCTTAAATGATGTGGAAGATATTTCCTGGAGTTTCACTGCCCTGGCTGCTTTACCCAGCTGAATGCTCAGTGGTTGGTTCCCTGTCTCAGTAGGCCACTCCTGGGGTCAGCCAATCCTCTAGGGTAAGGACTTAACCATCATCACAGACAGACTTCTATGGCTAATCCAAGAGCAATTGTTTGAGATGTGCCAGAATATTCTTTAAACAAGGACTGGTCTGACAGTGGTCTCAATGTTGTCATATGTGTTTTCTACCCTGGCAAGTTATATTTTGAGGTTAACAGAGCATTTAGAAATTCTCCTACATTGAGAAAAGTTTTCTGCCAAATAACGCGATCATTAGGCACTCAGAAATGGAGAGAAGCTTTGGATTTGTGTTGGTCATCACTTATGTCTCACTTTACACTTAATTTTTGGTTGAAATTGTATTTCAGATTTGCACAGGGTACCACCCAGATTTAGCTGAACACCGTCCCTTTACTGGCTGGTTTCCCTGTGCCACCAGTGGAAATAAACCTCAGGATGAAGGGAGTGATCAGCCAGAAGGTAGCCTGGAGACAGAGGATGAGGTGTGGCTCAAAGTAAGTGATCTGAATAGCTTTCATGAAAGTTGCAGAGTATGTGTGTTTGTTTGTGTGTATGTGTGTGTGAAAAGAAGCATTCAAATGATTACTTAGAAAATGTCTTTCTGTTATCTCAAAGTTTTTAGATTTTGAATTTATTTTTGCTTCTTTTTAAGTTTTGGACTTCCTTCATGATAAGTAATCATTTTATCAGTGTGTAACATATACACAGAGAAGTGCACCAATTGGAAATGTACAACTCAGTGAATTTTTATGGCTGGTGTCCTTTCTAACCACTACCCAGATCAAGCAATAGGAATTAACATCACCCACAAAAGGCTATCTTGTCTTTTCCCAATCATTAATTACCCCATAATGTTTTGCTTATTTTTGAACTTTGTATGAGAATATGTATCTCATAAAGACTCTTATATCTGATTTTATGTCGCTCAATATCATCTCTATGGAATTCATCCACGTTGCATCATTTCATAGTAATGTTCTCATTTGTATTGTTCTATTGGATTATGTGTCATTTTCTTGTTCTTTTATATGATTACTTTATTAGTTCTGATTTTTTTTTTTTTTAGTTATATGTTAGTTAATACCTTCCAAAACTCTGTGGCTTACTTTTTCTTGGTCTTATTAGGATCTCTAGATGAACAGAAGACATTCTACATTTTAATGAAGTCCAATTTATCTTTTCCTATATGATTGTTGTTGTTGTTGTTAAGTGCCATCGAGTCGGGTCCGACCCATAGCGACCCTGTACAGGGTTTCCGAGGGTGTAAATCTTTACGGGAGT
>NW_006408618.1:7444982-7454501 GCF_000296735.1 Chrysochloris asiatica
CGACGTATTGCATTGGGCAAATCTGCTGCAAAGGAACTTTTTAAAATACTGAAGAGCAGAGATGTCAGCTTTGAGGACTAAGGTACGCCTGACCCAGGCCATGGTATTTTCAATAATCTCATATGGATGCGAAAGCTGTACAATGAATAAGGAAGATCGTAGAAGAATTGATGCCTTTGAGTTGTGATGTTGGAGGAGAATACTCAAAGTGCCACGGACTGCCAAAAGAACCAATAGATCTGTTTTGGAAGAAGTACATCCAGAGTGCTCCTTGGAGGCCAAGATGGCTAGGCTTCATCTCTCATACTTTGGACACATTGTCCAGAGAGAACAGTTTCTGTAGAAGGATGTCATGCTGGGTAAGGTGGAGGGTCAGAGAAAAAGAGGAAGATCCCCAACAAGATGGCTCAGCCAGGTGGCACCATTGATGGCATCAAGTATGGCAGCAGTAGTGAGATTGGCTCAGGATCGGACATTGTTTTGTTCTGCTGTGCATGGGGTTGCTATGAGTCGGTTCCGACTCGATGGCACCTGACAACAACAACAGTCAATACTCAGCAAAATAAGGTGTTGAACTGTGTCTTTGTGGATTATATTAAGTCAATTATCTCATGAGACTATGATCTTGAGCCTTAGGGCCAGCAATCCAGTCCATCAAGGTGTTTGATTATGTTCAAGAAGTTTTCATAGCCCTGTGTATACTCCACCATATTCATGGATATGTTTGCAGTCAAGGTAAATACCCATGTGCAAATATCCTCTATCAGAAATATGTATATTTGTAGTTACATTCCCACTCTCCCTCCCACATCTTTTCAGTCTGCGTGTCTATTCATGTATCTACCAATGGTGGTGTTGGTGGTTATGTTCTGTGGAGTTGGTTTCAACTCATAGCAACCCTGTATACAGTTTCTGAGGCTGTAAATCTTTACAGGAGCAGAAAGTCTCATCTTTCTCCCACAAAACAGCTATTAATTTCGAACTGCTGACCTTGAGGTTAGCTGCCCAACTCATAACCACTGCGTTACCCGAGCTCCTTGTATCGACCCCATAGTCTTGGCATCAATTGTCCTCCATCTCTGCTTCTAGTTTGCTTATTTAATCTCTTTATATCACAAAATAATGAGCTCTGGTAGCATAGTGATTACCAGTTTAAACCCCGCCAGCTACTCCTTTGAAACCCAATACAGTGTCCCTATGAGTGGAATAGTGGAATTTGTTGGAACCTACTCAATGGCACTAACACATCCAAGTTAACAAGTGTGTGCCCTCTAATCACTAGGAGTCTTGGTGTGGCAATATGGGTTAATGTGCTGGACTGCAAAGCTGGTTTGAACCACAAGGTCTGTAGTTCAAGCTAACCAGTCACTCCTTGGAAACCCTATACAGGGTCACTATGGGTCGGAACCAACTCGATGGCACTTAACAACAACAACAACCCCCTAGTCTGTATTATTTTTTAATGGATATTTATCTACAGGACTATCTGTGTATGATATAGTGCTTACACATCCATATTGCATTACATCCTAGTTCACCACACTATGAATGTTAAGCAGCACATAGTTGTATATATGTCATATATAAACTTCATGTATACGTATCTCAAACCACCTGTTGTCTGTCAGTTTGTCATACTCTGGTGGCTTGTGTGTTGCTGTTATGATAGAAGCTGCCACTGTTATTTTTCATACCAGCAGGGTCATCCATGTTGGACAGGTTTCATCGATGCTTCCACACTAAAACAGACTAGGAAGTAGAGTTGGATAACTTCTGAATGTTTAGCCACTGAAACTCTTATGAATAGCAGAAGAACATTTGTCAGACTATGATGCACATCTGTTATTTTCATAGTAACTTGTAGACAGAAGAGATGTTATATGAAGTCTACTTGATGCAATTATTCACAGTCAGTATAGTGTGCTAACTGAAAATTTAACCATGTTTTGGCGGGTCTTTGTTGTTGTTGTTAAGTGCAATGGAGTCAGTTCTGACTCATAGCAACCCTGTATAAGGTTTCCAAGGAGCAGCTGGTCAGTTTGAACCACCAACCTTGTAGTTCAAACCGACCTTGTGGTCCAGTGCTTTATCCCACAGCACCACACCAGGACTCCCTAAAGGAGCTCCCTACATGGCATTGCTTCCACAATGTCTTGTTGTTTAACTAAATTGTGAGAACTGAAATTTGTGCATATTGTAACTTTTGAAAGTAAAGACTGCCTATGTAAAATTTTAGAATTTCTTTATCTTCCTAGTGGATTAAATTTTTTAGTAGTATAAAAGTTTTCTTTATGTCTACTAATACTTCTTTCTTACTTTAATGTAAACTCTGTCTAACAATTAAAATAGCCTACTTTTACAATGGTGAGGATGGTGCAGGACCAGGCAGTGTTTGGTTCTGTTGTGCATAGGGTCGCTGCTATGAGTCACAATGGATTCAACTGCACTGAACAACAGTATTAATTTTTGTTGATGCTTGCATGTGTTCTCCCATTTTAATACTTTAAATCTTTCTGTGTAACTAAATATATTTCAGTTTAATCAAAATATACTTAAAAATATATGTGCAGTCTAAAATTCTTTGCTTTCCAACTGAAGTATTTAGATGGTATTTACTTTTAAATCTACTAACTTATTCTTTCTTCATTTATTCCACATGTTTTTCATGTCTTTTTTTCTCTTTCTTATTATTTTTTATATTAAGCAGGTAGTTTTATTATTATATTAGGTTGTTAGCTATACTTTTATTATATTCTTTAGGTTTCTAATCTAGTGATTACCATATGAATCCTTCATTTATTAGTTGTTGTTAAGTACCATGGAGTTCGTTTTGACTCATAGTGACCCTGCACAGGGTTTCTGAGGCTATAAATCTTTACGGGAGCAGAACGATTCATCTCTCTCCTGCGGAACAGCTGGTAGTTTCGAAGTGCTGACCTCGAGGTTGGCAGCCCGACTTGTAACCACTTTAAGGCCTTCTTAATTTCATAGTTAATAAAAGTACCTTGGAATGTTTTAAAACCATTTACTGCTTCCTGATTTTTTAGTTAATATGGTTTCAAATTTACCTAGTTATTTACCCTCACTAGTGCCTAAATCGTTGATTTTCATATTTCTCAAACTCACCACTTGCTCTTTGGAGACCCTATACTGGGACCCTATTAGTCAGAACCAACTGGACAGCACTAACAACAACATGTGGTACTTTAGAATCAACACTGGACTTCAGAACACAAGGTCAGCAGTTCAAACCCACCAGCTGCTTCTCAGAAACCCTATACAGGGTCACTGAGTTGGAACTGACTCGATGGCACTTAACAAAAATAACATGCTTCCATTTGAGATTATTTTTACTTAACTTAAAGAAGTCCATTTATTGTTTCTTCTAATGTGGGTTTACTGACAATTAATTCTCTTAACATTTTGTATGCTTAAAACTATCACTTTTGAATGGCTTCATTCCTTAATGTAGAATTCTAGGTGACCAGTTGCTTCTTTCATAACTCTAAAAGTTGTCATTTCATTGTTTTAGTTCTTATGAAGTGTTTTTGAAGAGTCAACCACACATCTGATACCTTTTTTTTTTTTTTAAGTGACATGTTTTATTCTCTAGTGCTTTCAACAATTTTCTTGTCTTTTATTTGAACAGTTGCGTTCATATCTTTCTAGGCCTGTTTTGTTTTGCATAAATCTGGCTAAAGAGTTTTATTTTGTTTTTTAAGTTTCTTTAGTCAGAAGCTTAATGCCTTTATTTAGTTTTGGGAAATTTTTCCAAATACTATTTCTACCCATCCACACTCTCATCTTTTATTTAGACTCCAAATATACTTTTACAGATCTTAAACCTGGTTTCAGTATTTAATTTTTTTTCCCCTTTGTTCTATTTTTTAACTTTAATTTTGTCTCCTTGTTGCAGTCTAGTTATTTTCTACTCATGTAACTCTGTTTTCAATAACTCCAACTTTTACTACGTACAGTCAGCTGTTAAACAGTTTATTCATTTCTTAATTTCAGTTATTGGGTTTTAATTGTCCAATGTTAATTTTTTCTAGATATTTTATTTCTTTGAAATTCTCCATTTTACTGTCTTTTATAAATATACTTAAATCACAATTATTTGTGATAACACCATAATCTGAGTGACTTGCGGTCTGGTTATTTTATGTCTTTAGATTTCTTTCATTTGGATTTATTTTCTATACTAGTGGTGTTTTTTAATGGCTTGTCAGACACTGTGAATAAATGTTAGACAGTTTGGTTGGAATCATATTGTCATTAAGATCATTTATTTTTGCTTTTTGATATGTACATAAGGGAAAGATCACCTTGATCCAATCAGTAATTGAGATCACTGAAGCTTTTGCTTCTTTCTTTGTGAGCCTGGATATATTTTCAGACTTTCCTTTATCCTAAAGGCATAGCCTTTCAGGGGTCTTAAATGAAGCCCTGTATTGAGCTGTCCACCTTTATAATGGGAATTTCCCCATCTGACCTACATTTCTATCTCTTTAAGAGTAAATATCTTCCAAAAGCTCTGTTTCATTTTCTGGCCTCTCACCTGCTACTTTTTTGCATGACTTCTCACACTCTTATTCTGCACAGAAGAGACTGAATAACACCTTAACAGCAAAAATGTCACAGAATACTAGGTCCCTCTCAGTGTGGTTCCTTTCTTTTTTGAGATACTGATCTTTTACATTCTGACTGCCTTGGGAGCCCATAAATGCCTTCAAACATTTCCCCTTTTCCTTTATGCATATTTTGTACTTGTCAGTGTACTTGTGTGCTAGAAATTACTTTTTCATAGCAGAAATCCCCAACTGGAATTCTTCCAATGTAAATCAATAAGCTGCCTTATATATTTATATTTTAGTTCTGCACATTGTCCTTACAAATAATCTAGGAGTAAGAGTCTTGTATAAGAAAAAATAAAACACAGTATTGAGAGCTGATTTATTTATAAAACATATTAAGAAAAATTTAGTTTGCATTAACCTGCCTTTTGACTATTCCCGTTGAGTCGATTCTGATTCATAGTAACTCTATAAGATACAGTAGGCCTGCCTCATAGGATCGCTAAGTCTCTCATCTTTACAGACAAGGACAGCTACATCTTCTTCTGAAAAACAGCTGGTAGATTAAACCTGCCAGCCTCTCAGTTAGAAGCCAAGCACTTACTCACTGTACCACCAGAGTTCCAACTATAAATTCATGTGATACTATATAAAATAGAAAGCAATTTTAAAACATAGGCTTATTCATTTTTATTTTAAGTTTTCTGAAAATTGTAAGATTTCTGAGCCTTTAGTGTCCCCGTTAGTGCTCTTTTATCTTGATTCAGGAACACATTTGATTTGTATGCAATGGATCAAACAAATTCATTGCACAAGTAAGAAACAACTGGACTAGAAACATAAGCCTTAAGAATAGCTTTTCAAAATCCATGGTTTACTGAAATACTGCTTGCCCAGGAAAATTTGCTATGATTTTCATTCACATTTGCTGAGATAATGTATCTCTGTTAGTTTTCCTCTGCTTTCTTTTACTCTTGAGCCAATGGACCAAGAAAATAAGGATTTTCTCTTGTACAGCATAAATGAAACAACTTGGTAACACAGTAGTTAAGCACTGGCTGGTAGCCAAAATGTCAGCGGTTCGGACCCACCAGCTTCTCTGAAACAGAAAAGCCTAGCAATCTGCCTCCATAAGGATTGCATTTCTGGAAAACCTAAAGGGTAGTTCTGTAGTTGCTGTTGTTAGGTGCTGTTGAACTAGTTCTGAGTCATAGTGACCTTACGTGTAACAGAAAGAAACATTGCTCATTTTGAGCCCCTCGTGGTAGCCATCATTGCAGTCCATCTTGTTGAGGGTCTTCGTCTCTTGCACTGTCTCTCCGCTTTACCAAGCATGATGTCCTTCTCCAAGGAATAGTCCTTCCTGATAACACGTCCAAAGAAAGTGAAATGAGAGAGATCTGTGATGAAGATCAAAAAGAAAATATTTATTTCTCTAAATATTTTCTCCATATCACTTAAGAGTCAAATGGTAAACCTGAGGCTCAACTCTGTGCCTCTTGATCTTAGCTTCATGTTTATTCATGCACACTATGTTGCTTTATTCAGTCAGCACTTATTAAACACCTGCAATATGCCAAACCCAGAACCAAGCACTGACAATACATAGGTGGACATGACATGAGAAAGAAAGCAAGTTAAAGTACATGTGAGATTGGAAGGAAAGACTGCTTGTCTTCTCTCCTTGGATTTCTTGCAAATGTTTGAAAGACAAAGTAGCTGTGAATCTAGTTCATAGGATTTACTGAGCACATTTTGTAAACTCTAGGTGCCATTAGGGGATAGAGAAAGAACAGGAGGCTTGATTCTTCCCAGAAAGCGCTTTGAATCTAAGCAATAGAGACAACAAATGAAGCAATTTGAAAAGCAGACACCCAATAAGTACTAGTTGTTTGGCTTCACAGGGAATCCATCAACATATGCAAAATCATATGTTCATGTTTATTTTCATGGCTGTTCTAAAATGCCTCCAATTTGGAACAGTCACACTCAAGCTGGATTGGTTAGCAATCCTAACAAAAACCACCACAGGCTTATGGCATTTCAAATAGCAGGGTCCCCCACATAAGTTATAAATTACGGAACACTGACTGGAAACCCTTGCTACATAAAGCCCAAAGCCTGCTAACCATAATTTCCTCCCTCCCTTGATCTGACTTCAACTTGCCAAACACTGCATATGAATCTTCAACAGAAAATGCAATGCATATTTAATGATTGGATTTCAAAAATGAAAATACCTAACACTTTACATGAAGGAAAGAAAGTTTTATACAGATTTAGTCTCTGCCAGATATTACATTATTTATTCTAGTCAGATTCTCTATCAGAGATATGATTTCCCTCATTCTAAAAGGGATCCGCTTAAAACTCATACATTTTAAGAATGTTAGATAATTCAGTTAGTGAGAAATCCAGATGGGATCCAAATTCAAATCCATTTTAAAAGCCCATGCATTTTCTGAGTAACAGCACAAAGTCAATATTTCAGGATAGACCATAGCTATGAGTTCCTGGTGTGGTGTTATGAGATAAGCTATAAGTGCACTGTGAACTGTAGTGTTCGCAGTTCAAACCCACTAGCCACTCCTTGGGAACCCTATACAGAGTCACTATGAACCGACTCCACAGAACACAACAGCAACAACTGACCATACTCGTCTTTGTCACAACTGCTTAACTCTACCCTTGTAGCAGGAAAGCAGTCTTAGACGATGTATAAACCACGGAGCTTAGGCTGTGTTCCAGCAAAATTGCATTTCTGGATGCTGAAATTTGAATTTCATATACATTTCACATTATTTTGATTTTGTTCCATTATCTGACAATGTAGAAACCATTCTTAGTTCGTAGACCATACAAAACACAGGTAGTAGATAAGATTTGGCCCTAGGGCCATAATTCACTGGCCATGTTTCCACTGAATATGGAAGGTATTTATGAACATATTCCTTATTTCCATACCTGTTTCCTAATGTAATCAAAATATTGTGCTGTGGAGATATTCAGAAATGAATAAGTCACCTTTTTTACCCTTAAAGTACATACACTATTGTGGACACATTTACCCGTTGCTATAGAAGCAGATTTCATTTGCTAATGGGACACAACTCAAAATGAGGAGAAACAGCTGCAAACATCCATGAATAATCTAACATGGAATGTATGAAGCATGAATCTAGGAAAATTGGAAGTTGTCAGAAGTGAAATGAAATGCATAAAGATTGATGTTCTAGGCAATGGTAAACTGAAATGATTTTTAATCGGACAGCCATATGGTTTACTATGCCAGGAATGTCAAATTGAAGAGCAATGACATTATACTCATTATTACAAAGAACAGTTCAAGATCTGTCTTAAAATACAATACTGTCTGTGATAGGAGAATATCCATACACCTGCATGGAAGACCAATTAATAACATTATTATTCAAATTTACACACCAACCTCTAAAGCCAGTCATGATGAAAATGAAGACTTCTAACAACGTCTTCGGAGTCCTGGTATGGGTTAATATGCCAGACTGCAAAACCATTTGAACTGCAAGTTTGGAAGTTCAAGCTCACCACCAGCTGCTCCTTGGAAACCCCATACAGGGTCAGAATCGACTCAACGGCATTTAACAACAACAACAACAACCAACTTCTTCAGTCTGAAATTCATCACCCTTATAATCAAGATTTGTTTGTAATGACTGGTGATTGGAATGCGAAGGTTGGAAACAAAAATAATCAGTTGTTGGAAAATATGGCCTTTACAATAGAATTTTGCATAGCCAATGACTTATTTATTGCAAATACCTTTTTTTAAAACAGCATAAAAAGACAACAGTACACATAGACCTTACCAGATGGAATACACAGGAATCAGATTGACTGCATCTGTGGAAAGAGACAGTGGAAAACATCAGCATCAACATCCAAAACAAAGTCAAGGGCAGACTATGGAACCGATCATCAATTGCTCATATGCAAGCTCAGACTGAAGCTGAAGAAAATTAAAACATTAGTCTACGAGAGCCAATATATGAACTTGAATGTATCCCACCTGAATTTCAAGATCATCTGAAAAACAGATTTTATTCATTAGACTCTAATGACTGAAGACCCGCGCATCGTATAGGAAGAAAGCAAAAGATCATTAAAAGGACAGAAAAGAAAGAAAAGACCAAAACAGATGTTAGAAGAGACTTTCTCCAGAAAAGAGATGCTAAAGCTAATGGGGAAAAGAAAAGAGGAGGTCAAAAAGATGAACAGAAAATTTCAAAGGATAGCTTGAGAAGACAAAGTCAAATATTATAAGGAAATGTGCAAAAACCTGAAGTTAGAAAAATGGGATTAAAAGATAATGGAATTTTTCCATGAACTTTTTTAAGTCTTCGCGTAACACTGTAGGATAAGCACTAGAACACAAAGTCCATTTGAACCACAAAAGCAGCAGTTGAAATTAACTACCACTCCTTAGAAACCCTATACAGCTTCACTATGAGTCTGAAACAGTACTTAGCAACAACAACGTAATGTATTTGGGAGTGCTGTGGCTCCATAGGATAAGCCCTAAACTTTGAACCATAGGCTCAGAACTTCTAGTCCACTTGTCATTCTGCAGGAAAAAGGTGAGGCCTTCTGCCCCCACAAAGATTTAAAAGGCTTAGAAACCCAATACAGGATTGATATGAGATGGAGCCAACTCAACAACACTTAACAACAACATAGTGTATTTTAAATATACTGTTGGATTTTATTGACTAATCTTTTAATTTGGAATTTTGCATTTGTATAAATATTGAAATTAGATTAAATGTTTATATAGTCTAAGTGTGTCGCCCTTGTTGTTGTTGTTGTGAAGTGCCGTCGAGTCGGTTCCGACCCATAGCGACCCTGTACAGGGTTTCCAAGGGTGTAAATCTTTACGGTAGTAGAAAGCCTTATCTTTCTCCCGCGG
>NW_006408618.1:7454601-7456973 GCF_000296735.1 Chrysochloris asiatica
TCCGAGGGTGTAAATCTTTACGGGAGTAGAAAGCCTCATCTTTCTCCCGCGGAGCGGCTGGTAGTTTCGAACCGCTGACCCTAAGGTTCGCAGCCCGATTAGTGCTTTTTTTTTTGTATCATTTAAAAAATATATTTATCTGTCACCACAACACATTTTTCTGTGTTGCCTTCAAAAATGTTACTGTTTTACTTTTCATATTTAGGTCTACAATCCATATGGAATTTTTGCATAATGTGTGAGGTAGGGATCAAGATTTTTTACTCTAGACTAAAAATTTCTTTCCTGACAAAGTCAACTAACAACATATATGTGGAGTTCTGTTTGTTGATTCTGTATTTTAATCTCTTGGTTTATCAATACACATATTGATTACTGAATTTTTTTGATGACTGTAAACATTTGATATTTTAAGTCCTAGAACTTTGTTTATTTTCTTATAGCTTATTTTGAATGTCTTAATCCTTTAAATTTCCATATAAATTTTAGAATCAGCTTATCAATTTACACACACAGACTAATACAATTTTGACTCAGATTTTATCAACTCTGCAAGTTAATTAGGAGAAACTTTATCTTTTTAAAGTATTGATATTTTTGCAGGTACTTCTCTAATGTCTAATTTCTCTTACAATTTTGTAATTTTTTGAGAAAAGGGAGTAGAATTTTATCAAATTCTTTATTCTGCATCTATTATGGTAATCACATAATTTTGCCCCGGTTCAGTTAATAAGTTGATTTACACTGGTAAACTTCTCAGTGCTTTACATCTTGGGGTGGTGGGGTATTAGAAGTGGTACATTATTCTGTGTAAATTGTTTTTAATTCTGTTTCAGAATATCATATTAAACTTTTTTCATTTATATTTATTAGAACTTGATTTCCAATTTTTCTTTTATTTGGGTGTTTTTCAGATTTTATGATCAAAATTCTGTTTAATTTCTAAAACAAGTTTTTTTATTATTCACAAATTTTCTATGGAATTTTGTATGAGGTAGCCACTAGTGAAACTATCTGATTCTGGAGCATTCTTTGAAGAAAAAAATTAAATTATAAGTTGACATTGTAAATAACCTTGGAAATGTTTACATTTAAATTTTTTTCATTAGCCAATTGTGATGAGTTGGATTTTTTGTTTGCTTTTTAAAATTTCTTTTAAAGAAATTCATGCATTTCTAAAATTTCAGATTTATTGGTATTAAATAGGTTAAGTGTTGGTCTGTTAACTGAAAGGTTGGCATTCGAACTCATCAGCCACTCTGCAAAAGAAAGATGAGGTAGTTTGCTTGCCTTAAGATTTACAACCTTGGAAAGCCCATTGGGGCAGTTCTACTCTATTCCATAGGATCACTATGAATCAGCTTGGTGGAAGTAGGCTTTTGGCTGTTGTTTTAAAACTTTATACCATGAACTGGGTGGAGGCTTACAAAGCAACTCATCAGTTTCACATGAAGTAAATCATGCACATTTCATTTCACTTCACTGATTGCAATCCCTCCATGTAACATCACTTTTCCCACTTTCTCCTTGTATTTTTTATTTTTATCCTCCTTTCTCAACCCTTTTGAACTTTGTCTTTGGGTAAATAGTGCCCTTTTGATCTTGAATGATTGATCATTCTATAGTGTGTATGCCTCCCTAGTGTTGTTCCTCCTACAGACCTATTACATGACTGAAAATTGAGCCACAAGGGGACCTAGCACCATAAACTCAGGGTTCCACCAGTCTCTATCTGACAAGTAAGACTAGTCTTTTAAGTGATTTTTTCTTTCACATCTCCACCACTGTATTCAGGACTTTCTAATGTGATCCCTTTCAGAACAGATGGTAGTGGTAGTGAGGCACCATCTACTTCTAGCCTCAGAGTTGTGGAGATTGATGTTCATGTGATCTATTATTAGTCTATTGGACCAATTGTTTCCATGTGTCTTCAATTTTCATCACTCTTCTTTCTTCCAGATAGGGAGAGACCAACAGTAGTAACTAAATTGCTGCTTAATAAGTTTGTAAGAGCCTAGTCAATACTAGCCGTTAGATCTTTGCTTTGAGGCGGGGTCGACCAACTTAGAGACCCATAAGCGCAGCTCAAAATGTCTCATTACAACCCTGTCGCCCCTGCTGCGCTTCCGCCTCTTGACTGACGCCACATCCGAGGACGGGAATCCCACCTTTGAGCCAGACTTAAGGGCCCTAGTGCAAGGAGATTCATGTTTAACAGCGACCACACAACTGCCACTCGTCTGTCTGTCATGCTGTGGTGGTTTGAATTGCTGTGATTCTGAGGGCTATGCCACCGGTATTTTAAATAACCAGCAGGGTCACCCATGGTGGACAGGTTTCAGATGAGCTTCCAAACAAAGACAGACTAGGAA
>NW_006408618.1:7466148-7473279 GCF_000296735.1 Chrysochloris asiatica
GGGTCCGACCCATAGCGACCCTGTACAGGGTTTCCGAGGGTGTAAATCTTTACGGGAGTAGAAAGCCTCATCTTTCTCCCGCGGAGCAGCTGGTAGTTTTGAACCGCTGACCTTAAGGTTTGCAGCCCGATTCGTAACCACTACGCTACCAGAGCTCCTAGAGATTCATATATTCAGATGATACAAGCCTCATATAATTTGTTGGGCACTTTTTCTTTTTTGATTTTCGAAAACAATTTGTATAACATAGGGATTATCTGTTCCTTCATAATCTGGCAGATCTCATATATAAAACCAAGTGAGGGAAGATTTATGATTGTCATTTAAATTTCTTTTACTTTTATTAACATTATACATCGTTTTCTAATTGTCTCCAGTTTTGGCCTATTAGATATTTCCAGAAATCTGTTAACTTCTTCCATATATTTAAATTTAGTGTTGATAGCTTTTCTTAATTTGTTTTTATTATTTTCATTTCTACTTTAGATATGTTGGTGTTGTTCAGTGCCATGGAGTCGGCTCCATTTCATAGGGACCCTGCATAGGGTTTCTGAGGAGCAGCTGATGGGTTTGAACCACCCACCTTTTGGTTAGCAGTCAGTGCTTACCCTATAGTACCACAACAGGAATATTTTAGATATGTTATTGTTGTTGTTCACTGCCATCGAGTTGATTTCGACTCAGAGCAACCCTGTATAAGGTTTCCAAGGAGCTGTTGATGACCTTGAACAGTCAACCTTGTGGTTCACACAGACCTTGCAGCCCAGCACATTAACCCACAGCGCCACAACAGTACTCATTTTATATTTTGAACCTTGTTTTTTTTCTTCATCTTCTGGTTACATGTGATGGAGATTTCTCTACCTTATTATTGTCTTTAATGAACAAAATTAAGTGTTATGCATCTCTTTTTGTATTAGTTATTCTTTCCTTATCATTGATTTCCATCTTGATTGTTTCCTTCCTTCTTGTTTCTCAAAATTTACACTGATGTTCTTTTTTAGCTTCTGTGTTGAATGCTTGTTGTTGTTGTTAAGTGTCATCATGTTGATTCTGACTCATACTGACCCTGAATAGGGCTTCTGAGCCTGTGAATCTTTATGAGAGCAGAAAACCTCATATTTCTTCAAAGGAGCAGCTGGTGGGCATGAACCCCAAACCTTGTGGTCTGTAATCCAGTACTTAGTCTACAGACCCATCACGCTTTCCTTGCTGAATCGTTAGATAATTTGTCTTCTGTGTTCCATAATTCTTCATCTGGCAGATCTCATTTATACTAATTTAATTGTGTCCCATAAACTTTGACATTTAGAACTTTCAGTGTTATTCACTGCTAAGTGTTTTGTAATAAGCATTATAATTCATTTTTGAAACTATTGATTATTTAATAGCATTTTGTAGCTTGTTTATAGCACTGATTTTTTAAAACTACAACATTTAATTGTGCAATCTTTGTCATAATAAGAAAATCTTCATTTTCTTCTCCTTGTCCCTATTTGTCCTTTATTAATTCAGAAAATAAGGACCAGCTCACAGTAGAAATGTGTATTCTCCATTGTTGTTATTGTTAGGTGCCATCGAGTTGGTGCCAACTCATAGCAACCCTATACACAACAGAACTAAACACTGCCTGGACCTGAGCCAACCTCACAATTGTTGCCACGCTTGAGCCCATTGATGCTGCCACTTTGCCAATCCATCTCACTGGGGGTCTTTCTCTTTTTCTCTGACCCTCTACCTTACCAAACATGACATCTTTCTCCAGCAATGGGTCCCTCCTGACTATTTGTCCAAAGTATGAGAGATGAAGTTTGGCCATCCTGGCCTCCAAGGAGCACTCTGGCTACACTTCTTCCAAGAAAGATCTGTTGGTTCTTTTGGCAGCTCATGGCACTTTCAATATTTTCCTCCAACATCATAAATCAAATGCATCAATTATTCTATGGTCTTCCTTATTCACTGTCCAGCTTTCGCATGCATATGAGGCTATTGAAAATACCATGGCTTGGGTCAGGCAAACCTTAGTCCTCAAGCTGATATCTTTGCTCTTCAACGCTTTAAAAAGGTCGTATGCAGCAGATTTGCCTAATGCAATAATACATCATTTGTTTTCTTGACTGCTGCTTCCCTGAGTGTTGATAGTTGATCCAAGAAGAATGAGGTCCTTGACAACTTCAATCTTTTCTCCATTGATAAGAATGTTGTTTATTGGTCCAGTGGTGAGGATTTTTGTTTTCTTTACATTGAGATGCAATCCATACCAAAGGCTGTGGTCTTTGATCTTCATCAGTAAATATTTTAAGTCCTCTTCACTTTCAGCAAGCAAGGTTGTATCACCTGCATATCGTAGATTGTTAATGAGTCTTCCTCCAATCCTGATGCCATGTTTTCCTTCATATAACCCAGGTTCTCATATTATTTACTTAGCATACAGGTTGAATAAGTATAGGGAAAGAATACAACCCTGTCATGCACCTTTCTTAATTTTAAACCATTCAGTGTTCCCATGTTCTGTTCAAACAACTGCCTCTTGGTCCATATACAGATTTCTCATAAGCACAATTAAGTGTTCTGGATACTCATAATTTGCAATGTTGTCCATAGCTTGTCATGATCCACACAATGGAAAGCCTTTGCATAGACAATAAATCACAGGAAAACATCTTTCTGGTATTCTCTGCTTTCAGCCAAGATCCATCAGACATCAGCAATGATAACTCTCATTCCATGTCCCTTCTGAATCCGGCTTGAACCTCTAGAAGTTATCTCTCAATGTATGCTTGCAGCCATTTTTGTATTTACCTTTTAGTAAAACTTTACTTACATGGGATCAAAGATTTTGTCTGATGATTTCCGCATTCCATTTTGTTACCTCTCTTTGGAATGGGCACAAATACAGATCTCTTCCAATCAGTTGCCAGATAGTTGTCTTTCAAATTTCTTGGCATACATAAGTGAGTGCTTCCTGTGCTACCTCACTTTCTTGAAAGATTTCAATTTTTATTACATAAATTCCTGGTACATTGTTCTTTGCCAGTTCCTTCAATGAACTTTGGACTTCTTCCTTCAGTATCATTGGCTCTTGGTCATATGCTATCTCTTGAAATGGTTGAACATCAACCTTTACCTTTTGGTACAGTGACTGTATGTTCCTTCCATCTTCTTTTGATGCTTTCTGCATCATTTAATCATTTGCCCAGAGAATCCTTCAATAACAAAAGTTGAAGCTTGAGAAATGCTGAGAGTGTTCTTCCCTTTTGGTTTTCTGACTCCAGATCTTTGCACATTTTGTTGTAATATTTGTCTTTGTCTTCTCGAGGTGACCTTTGAAATTTTCTGATCAGCTCTTGTACCTCCTCAATTCTTCCATTTGCTTTAGCATCTCTATGCTGGAGAGCAAGTTTCAGTCTTTTCTGACAACCATTTTGATCTTTTCCTTCTTGTCTTCTTAATGACTTTTTGCTTTCTTCCTGTATGATGTTCTTGATGTCATCCCACAGTTCTGGTCTTCGGTCTTTAGTGTTTAATGTATCAAATCTGTTCATCAGATGATATCTAAATTCAGGTAGGATATATTCATAGTCATATTTTGGCTCTCGTGGACTTGTTTTCATTTTCTTCAGCTTCAATCTGAATTTGCATATGAGCAATTGATGGTCTGTTCCACAATCTGCCCTTGCCTTTTTTTGGCTGATGATATGGAGCTTTTCCACCGTCTCTTTCCACAAATGTAGTTAATTTGATTTCCGTGTATTCCATCTGGTGAGATCCATGTGTATAATCATCTCTTATGCTGTCTAACGGAGGTATTTGAAATGAACAAATCATTGGTTTTGCAGAATTTTATCATGCGATCTCCAGCATCATTTCATTGTCACCAAAGCCATATTTTCCATCTATTGATCTTTCCTCTTTGCTCCCAAGCTTTGCAATCCAATCACCATTGATGATCAGTACATCTTGATTGCATGGTTGATTAGTTTCAGATTGAAGAAGTTGGTAGAATTCTTCTCTTTTGTCCTCACTAGCTTTAGTGGTTGGTGTGTAAATTTGAATAATAGTGGTTATAACTGCTCTTCCCTGTAGGAACATGGATATTATCTTATCACACACACATAGTGTTGTATCTCATGACTGATCTTGATATGCTGTTTTTGATGATGAATGCCAACACCATTACTCTTCAATTTGTCATTCCCGGCATAGTAAACCATGTGGTTGTTAGATTCAGAATGACCAATACCAGTCCATTTCAGCTCACTAATTCCTAAGATATCAATGTTTATACATTCAATTTCATTTTTGACAATTTCCAATTTTCCTAGATTCATACTTCATAATTCCATGTTCCAATTATTAATGGATGGTACAGCTGTTTCTCTTCATTTTGAGTTGTGCCCCATCAGCAAGTGAAAATTCCGCAGGCTTTACTCCCATGGGCTTTTTTACATTCACTTCATCATCACAGTCAACTCTACTCTGAGGAGGCAGTCCTTCCCCAGTTGCATTCTGAGTGCCTTCCACCCTAAGGGACTCATTTTCTAGCACTATTTCTAACAGTGTTTCTCTGCTATTCATAGTGTTCAGTGTTCAAATTTTTGTAAGTATTTCATCTCTCTTTCCTCCTAGTCTGTCTTAGTCTGGAAGCTCATCTGAAACTTGTCTACTGTGGGTGAACCTGCTGATATTGAAAATACCCATGGCATAGATTTCAGAATCACAGCAACTCATAACCACCACAGTATGACAAACTCCATTAACCAATCAAAAAATGTCTACCTTTGAGTGCAGAACTAATGATCTGTAAACTTTCACACAATTCACAATAAAAAGTTGGGGAAAAAAACTCTACCATATTTAACATTTTCCACTCTCTAATCGACTTGCTAAGAAGCTCTGGTAGTGTAGTGGTTATGAATCGGGCTGCGATTCACAAGGTCAGGAGTTTGAAACTACCAGCTGTTACGTGGGGGAAAGATGAGGCTTACTGCTCCTGTAAAGATTTACAGCTTCGGAAACCCTGTACAGGGTCGCTATGAGTCAGAACCGACTCCACGGCACATAACAACAACAACAATTGACTTGCTAGCACTTTAACAACAATAATTTTCTATATGCACAAACATTTGTATGATCCTGTCTTCTATTCTTTTTTCAATTTGTTTTCTGCTGTTCTTTCTGTTAGCTCTTTATAAACTTTATAATTGTCCAATTTTATGTCTTTGCTAGTTAGAGTTGTAGATAAAATTCAGAATACCTACTTATATTTAAATTTTGGGTAAATCGTGATATTGTGTTAGTTTCAGTATGTCCCATGCAATATTTGAAATATGCTTATATTGAAAACTTAGAATTGTCTGTCCGCTATTCAGATTTAAATGGGTATTCTATTTTATGTTTGTTTGCAAATTCTGCCAACACTTCCAGGTGTTTTTTTTCTTTTCTTTTCTTTATTTAATCAGTTAGATCCCAGTTATTTATTTAGAGGTGTTTTCAACTATCCAACAAAGTATCCAGCTTCATACTTAAGCAAAAATAAGAAAAAGCCTATGTCCAAAAACAACACAAAAGTTCTTGAGTTGGTACAGTAAAGTTGAGAGACATTTACTAACAGCCTGTTTACACAGAATTGTAACATTATTAGCTATCTGAATTTCCAGTCTCGTGGTGTTGGTCTGTAGGAAAAGCACTGGTCTGCTAACAGCAAGGTCAGTGGTTCAAATCCACTGGCCACTCCTTGGAAGCCGTATACAGGGTGGCTATGGATCAGAACAGATTTGAAGGCACTTAAAACAATAGAAAATAGCAGCTAATTAGGAAGAGATTTATAAGCAGAGGGAAAAAAATGCAGCCAGAAGAACAACATGGTAAGCCCTATTTGCCATTAACCAGTCAAGGGGCCTTACGTCAGTCAGACTCCCTGGACGTCACCATATTCTTCAAATGAGGAATTTGGATGAGAGAATACCTTCTAGCTCTGTATTTTAATTTTTAGCTTCTTGGTGAATTTTATGAAAGGGATAAAATAATAAACAATATGATTAATAAAAGATTACTGTCTCAGACTACTACATGCAGTTAATTAGATCTGCTGATGCCTTTGAACCTTACTACTCAAAATATGGTTGGCAACCTGCAACTTCTCAGAGTCATCTGAGAGATAGCTAGAAATGCAGAACTTCAGACCCACTGAATCAAAGTCTGCAATTTAACAAGTTTTCCCCCGATAGTGTGTACGCACATTAAAGGTTGCAGAACTATGCTTTCTGAAGATTGTCATCTTAGGGTTCAATAAAATGTTCAAAATGATGCCTCCAGTTCACCAAGTAAAAGTTCAGCTAACTACAGCATCCTCTGTTTCAGGGGCAGTGGATTTTCTAACACATATTGAAATTACTCCTATACATATGATCGAAAAATTTATAACATTCTGTGCTTCAAAAGAAAATTGCTGTTGTTTGGGAAATTAATATTTGTGGATCCCAACATCCCCTGGGAAGACTGCAAAAGTGGATTCTAGTGCATATGATGTTCATTCCCATCAAAAACTATCCTCATGCATTGAGAGAGGAACTCCATTTCCTAGTGGCTGCACAGTTTATTCCTACAGGGTAGTGCACTCAATTCCCACTTAAGATAAGCAGTAGCTAACTACAAGGTCAAGGAACTCTGGTAGAGTAGTGGTTATGAGTCGGGCTGCTAATCGCAAGTTCAGCAGTTCGCTACTACCAGTTGTTCTGTGGGAGAAAGATGAAGGTTACTATGAGTCAGAACTGAATCAATGGCACTTAACAACAGCAGTCCAACTTTAAGGATTGCTAACCTCAAAGGTCAGCAGTTCAAACTTGCCATTAACTCTTCAGGAGAAAGATGTGGCTTTTTGCTCCTGAAAAGATTACAGCCTCGGGGAGTGATTAACTTTTCAGCCTAGGAGCAGAGGTCCCTGGGATCATCAAGGGAGAAGAGCGGAGAGCAGGACCCTACCCAGAGAAGCAGTGATGCCTGAGATGGAGGCAGAGACGATGATGTGGAGAGATGGAGCAGTTGGGGACTTTAGACCCAGACAGGGAGAGGGGCTGTGTGCTGACGATTGGGGGCAGGCTTGCAGGGTATACCCTTTGGTTGGTTGAT
>NW_006408618.1:7477548-7485954 GCF_000296735.1 Chrysochloris asiatica
CTTCCCTTTTCACTCTTCTTCCTGAGAAATTTCAAGATAACCACTATTGGTCATTTTGACGTAACTTAGGATTTAATTTTTGGCCTATTTCCTCTTTTGTCTGCTTGTCCCACTCCATAATCCCTGTTAAGGCCTTTTTTCTTGTTGTAAACAGTTCAGGGCCTGCTGTGGCCATTTGGTTTTAATTGGAAACTGTCTTTTTAAATTTCGAGGAGATCTATGTGCATTCATAGTAGGACCCTCCACACCCTTAGAACAACACCATAGTAGAACCCACAAGCTCGGGCACCCTTATAGTCACCAGAATGGAGGTGCGCAGACAGCAAGGTACCAATGAACAGCTACCAAAAGAAAGAATGTCCACACCTTTATCTCAGTGGTTCTGCCAGGCCTCTGTGGCTGCTCTAACCCTTCCCCCGCTTGGTCTCACCCAAGATGGCAGCTCCTGGAGCAGCTGAGCATCCGGACTAGAAAGCAATGGGGTTCTTGCTTCTTCCACAAATTCTCCCAGCTGTAAGCCTTCCAACCTTATAAATATTCCTTTATATGTGGTTCAGAGTTCTGGGATCATCCCCTCAGCCTGCTTGGTCGGGTATTCTGTGTTGTTGTTGGCGGAGCTCTTTACTACACTTCCACTCGATCCACCATTTTGTTTGTTCTCTAATTTCCAATATTTTTAACCTACCAAAAAGGAATATGGTTCAACAAGTAATTCAAAAATTCTTAATCTGATTTCTACTGATTCCAAGAATGGCCCTTAAAGGAGTCTCTTGACTTCTTAAAATTGCATAATGCTTTTAAGCCTAAATGATTATATGACACCATTTTCCAGGCAAGAGAGAACACAAGTATCAACAAATTTTCTAAGGCATCTATAACTTCTTGCACATCTATGACTTCCTGCTCATCCCAAAGCAAGAGCCATTATTGTTGTTAAGTGCTGTTGAATTGGTGTGTACTCATAGTGATTCTATATAAGGTTTCTGAGGAGCTGCTGGTGGGTTTTAAGTGCTGACCATGTGGTTAGCAATCCAGTGCTTATCCTATAGAGCAACAAGGCTCCAAGAGCCATTGGTACAGTAGAAGTAATACTGGGCTTAAAGTTGGAAAGCCCAACTTCTTTTCTCTCTTACATTTACCTAAAAGTCACTTTAGATCTCAAAATGCTTCCACTTCTGCAATGTAACCTTTATATCTTATGGATTGTATACTTAAGAATTCTCAAATAGGATTAAAAACCCAGTGAATTTTGTGGAGGTTTCAACAAATTATGTGATCTTGCTTGGCAAACTGTAAAATGCAGTACAAACAAAAGGTAGTACCTGTTCACTTTCCCCTGATAAAGAACCTCCCCTTTCCCTTGGGAATCTGGGAGTGCCATAGATGAGTAAAAATTATTAAAGGCACAGAAAAAACAACCAAAAATATTCTAAAACCTCAGTGAAGATTCTTTTCAAGTTTGTGGTGGAGTTTTGGGATCTGCTATCCAGTGACCACCATAAAGGGTAACCTGGAAGTGGAAATGCTTGGCTTGGTAATGTATTAAGTGTGTCTGTGCCCAGCAGGCAGATTGAAGAAGGATTTCTTAAACCCAAACAGTTCTGCATTAAGGAAACATTCTTTCAAGATTACTCTCACCAGTAACCAGAGGTTAGATTGGGTATTAACTTGCTGCCTTTGGATGAAAAAGCATATGGCTATGTAGAGTTGACCATGTATTTGTGTGTCTGTCGATCAGTTGATATTATCTATCTCTCTCTCTGTCTATCTATCTATCTATCTATCTATCTATCTATCTATCTATCTATCTATCTATCTATCTATCCATCCATCTATCCAATCCACCCAATCCATCATCTATTATCTGTCTATCTAATCCATGTTCTCTCTAGTTTCAAAATATTTTACAATACAGAGTTTAATTGCACTGGCAATTCTTCTATCTTAAATGTTGCCTCAGTCCTGGAAAAATTCTTTCTTTCCTAAAAGGGCTTACCTTCTTCCTTATATCTGGCCTTTTTGTTTTATTTTGTAAGTTTAAATTCCCTGAGTAATACATAAATGCAATCCTCTTGTTAAAATAAGTAAGAACACAAAACTGATAAAATTAAACATACCTTTTGTTATTCCAGCACTTAGGGATTTTTCCTCTGGCATTCATGTTATATCTCCAGTCTAAGCTATCCCTTGTGAGAGGTGCATCCTGTGAGCTTTGTCCTGTAGGGAACAGCTGCTCCTATGATACATTTAAGGTAATAATTACAGAAGTGTCACACTTGTAGTGCCAGAGGTAACATGAAGGAAGAGTAGATCTTTGTGCTGCTTAGCTTTGATCCAGCTTCTACCTAGCTGTTACTTCTCAGTCTTTCACTCCCTACCATTGAGCTGTAGCCATCTCATAACAACCCTGCGTAAGCGTTACAGAGTGCTAAATCTTTTAGGGAACCGAAAGCCTCATCTTTCTCCTGCAGAGCAGCTGGTCAGTTTGAATTGCTGACCTTGGAGTTAGCAGTCTAATGCATATTTTAAAGTGCCACTGAAATATAATTTATTATTTTGTGTAAATTAAACATAGTCTAAGACTATTACAGATACAAGTGCCGTAGTGTGGTGCTATGGGGTAAGTACTAGACTGATAGCCACAGTGTCAGCAGTTCAAACTCACCAGCTGCTTTTGGAAAACATATACAGGGTCACTATGAGTTGGAACTGACTCTATAGCATTGAGCAACAATAACAACAAAAATTACCGATACATACATAGTACATGGACTCCTGGTGTGGTGCTGCAGGATAAGCACTAGACTATGAACCACAAGGTTAGCTGTTCAAAACCATCAGCTGCAGGGTCATTATGAGTTGGAACCGACTTGATAGCACTTAACAACAGCAACATAATATATGCATATGTAACATGTAGTAAAGAACTGTGGTGGCACAGTGTTCAGTGCTTATCAGTTATCTGACAGATCAGCAATTTGAATGTACCAGTTGTTCTGTTGCATAAAAGTCTTGGCTATCTATTCCTGGAGAGATTGCAGTCTAAAACACCTGAAGGGGCAGTTTTGCTCTGTCATATAGGGAGCTCTGGTAGCGTAGTGGTTACGAATCGGGCTGCGAACCTTAAGGCCAGCAGTTCGAAACTACCAGCCGCTCCGCGGGAGAAAGATGAGGCATTCTGCTCCCGTAAAGATTTACAGCCTTGGAAACCCTGTACAGGGTCGCTATGGGTCGGATCCGACTCGACGGCACTTAACAACAACATAGGGTCTCTATAAGTTGGAATCGATTTTATGGCACACACCATTATTGTTGTTTTTAAGTGCGGTTGAGTTGGTTCTGACTCATAGAAACCTTAAATAGACTTTCCAAGGAACAGCTGCCAACCTTTCAGTTATCATTCCAGTGCATATCCTACAGTGCCACACCAGGACTATGACAGTATCTTAGAAAGAACATCTTTTAAACAGATCACCTTTGTTTTAATAAGGAACACATGTTTAGTTTTCTGATAATACTGTTGATTCTACAAGTTTCCATGTCTGTATGGTAAAAGTATATCTTTAGTAAGCACACACTGAGTTGAATTTTTCTATATATGAAATGTATTTTTTCATATATTTTATTTTTAAAATAGAGGTAGGACCTATACCAAAAACTTCAAATATTGCTTGTTTCATGAAAGCAAAACCTGGAGTACCAGTTCACATTTCTATAACTGTCAATTTAAAATAGTATGTGTGAAGTTTTCTTAGTCTGTAAGTTCCAAAAAAGCATAATTTTTCATATGACAAAGCACACAGGCAGATATTTCTTTTTCTACTTTCCTTTCTGAAGTTTAAATAGGATTTTAAAAAATCTTTTAGTGAGTAAAAAATTATTGAATGTTGAGTCCTTATGTGATTTCATTTCATCTTTTAAAGTAGCCAGGTTAGATAGGTAGTCTGTCTCTATTTCAGATCCAGAAAAGAGGGACCCTAGACTCAAAGAGAAGTCCTGGTGTGGCCCTGTAGGATAAGCAATGAACAGCAAGGTCAGTTTGAATCGCAAGATTGGTAGTTCAAACTTGCCAGTCGCTCCTTGGAAACCCTATACAGGGTTGCCAAGAGTTGGAAGTGACTCAATGGCACTTAACAACAACAACAGCAAGACTCAAACAGGAGAGAGGTATACTAGCTGAGTTGCCAATTTAGTGTAGTTAGATCTAAGAATGCAAACCCAGGGCTTCTAACTGGCCAAATACCTCTCTAGTTCTGTGAATTCACTCAGATCCTTTTATTATTGTTAGTTAACTACCAGCTCATGGTGATCACATGTACAACTGAATGAAATGCTATCCACTCCTGTGTCATGCCTAGGATTGGTTAAGGATTACTCTGTTGTGATCAAAGGGTTTTTCACTAACTGGTTTTAAGAAGTCCAGCACTTGGCCTTTCTTCCTAGTGTGTCTTAGTATGAAAGCTCTCATAACACCTATTTAGTGTATGCCACTGACAGAGAAGTGGTGACTGAGCTTGAGGTACATTGGCCCAGAATCAAACCAGGGTCTCCTACATGGAAGACAAGAATTCTACTACTGAATCATCAACACCTCACCACCAGCACTTTGACCCATTCATATCCAATGTGCTCAGATATGCAGACGTGAGCTACTCTTTGACTTAGAGTCTCTGGTAGTTACGTGAGAGAATATGCACTTTCCTGTGCTTCTAGTTCATGCTGTGAGGGCATATTTGGTGTTCAGATGAGAATGAAACTTGACTGTGTTTCTCATGTAAGAGGAAATGTGCCTTGCTCAAGCCTTTGTCTCTGTTTTTTGCAGCTTAGCATTTCTCTGCCCGTTGCCTTTATAAGTCTCACCTGTAGTTTTCCTAGTTAAGCTATGGCCTGGAAATGCTGGCCTAGCTACCTCCCACAAAACAAGGCATAGACTCATTGCTACTGGCAGTAGGCTTTGCAATTCCAAATGGCATGGTATTCAAGGATTCTTGGAACAAGAAGGGGCATTGCGAGGAAATGGAAAGTGAGTTGGGGGTCTTGGGTGTCGGTCCTGGTGCCTGAGAAATCCTCATCATAAGACCTACCTCTACTAACTAGATGTAGGTGAGTGGTGTCTCTTTTGGAATCAACAGAAGACTGGAAAGGCTGAGCTTTCTTGTTCCTCATTGAAACCACCCCACTCAGTCCTAGTACTTGTTTGAGCTCTGTCTTCTCTTGACGCAAGAAACAACCCAGACTTTTCTTCAAGGTCTTATTTGTGGCATATGAAAAGGAAATGGCTATGGGAGTTCCCAGGAAACTTTGATGCCATTTGATGCTGCAGTTGAGAGCTTTGAGTTAGGTTCTTGGTAACCTTATGATGTGTTTCATGTCTAGCTCTCCTCCAGCTAGAGACAAAAGACCTCATATTACAAGCCATAACCTATGGGTCTGGAGGTCTTAAGTTATAAAGGAATATTTATTACTTCAAAGAAGGGAAATGAAAAGGGGGCTGGGGGAGGGCACTCTAAAAAGAGAATGTGGCTAGTCTTTGCCTCAAAGGAGTTGAGGAAGAATTGAGAGCTATGCTTCTCTGACTACCGCAAGCCATAAATTCACCCTAATTAATCTAACAGTGCAAATGGATACTCTATAAACACACCAAGATTCAAAAGTCTGTCTGCAGACAAGGGATGAATTCGCATTAAAATGGAAAACATGTTTGACTCTCCTGTCCCCACTTTTAGAGGAGGTGCATGCCATCAAATGGTATACCGTTCTTTAACACAGAGGACAATTTTCCTGCAGCTTCGTCAACCTTGGAACCTGAGTGAAAATTTATAGGAAGGCACGCAGAACTTGTAAAGGCTGTGCTGGATTCTGATTAAGACATGTAATGTTAGGGAAGGTTGGGATTTGATCTCAACAGAAATGAAGAGCAATGTTGAGCTCTAAGAAATAAAATAAAATGAGGTACAGAATCCAATTATTTCGGTGTGAAAAATAAGTTATTCACATCATCTTCAACCTCTGAGATGTTTTCTTTTATATTAAAAGATTTCCAGGACCAAACTTGCAATACATACTTTGAAAGTCTGGTTTAATATTTATCAGCATAACCAAACCAAGCAAACAAACCCACTGCTGTTAAGTTGAGTCCATCACAGTGACCTTGTAGAGGATTTCCTAGGTGGTCAATCTTTACTGAAGCCAAAGCCTCCTCTTTGTTCCTTGGAGCATCTGGTGAGTTTGAATTGCTGTCCTTACAGTTATCAGTCCAGCATTTAGCCTAAAGTACCACCAGGGTTCCATATGTTTAAGTTGTTGTTAGATCCTGTTGAGTCAGTTCTGACTCATAGTGACCCTATGCATAACTGATTGAAACATTGCCCAGTCCTATGCCATCCTCACAATTGTTGTTACGCTTGAGCCCATCACTGCTGCCATGGTATCAATCAATCTCATTGGGGGTGTTACTCTTTTTCACTAATCCTCCCCTTTGCTAAGCATAATGTCCTTCTCCAGGGGTTGGTCCCTTCTGATAATAGGTCCAAAATATGAGAGACAAAGGCTAGCCATACGTGACTCCAAAGAGCATTCTTGTACCTCTTCCAACACAAACCTGTTTGTTCTTCTGGCAATCTGTGGTACTTCCAGTATTCTTATCCATCACTATAATTCAATGCATCACTACTTCTATGGTCTTTCTTATTCATTGTCCAACTTCCATATGCCTATGAGGCTATTGAAAATATCATGATTGGGTCCCGCACACCTTAGTTCTTAAACTGACATTTTTCCTTTTGAATACTTTGAGGAGGTCTCGTGCAGCAGATTTGCCTAATGCAATATGTCATTTGATTTCTTGACTGTTTCTTCCATAAGTGTTGATTGTGGATCCAAGCAAAATGAAGTCTGACAGCTTCAACCTTTTCTTCATTTATCATGATGTTATTTATTGGTCCAGCTGTGAGGATTTTTGTTTTCTTTACATTGAGGTGCAACCCATACTGAGGCTGTGGTCTTTGATTTTCATCAGTAAGTATTTTCACTCCTCTTCATTTCCAGCAAGCAAGTTATATCATCTACATATTACAGGTTGTTAATGTTTCTTCCTCCGAAACTGATGCCACATTCTTCCTCATATAATCCAGTTTTTTGGACTGTTTGCTCAGCATACAGATTGAATGGAGTTCTGGTGTGGTACTGTATTTTAATGCGTTGTACTGCAAAGTCGGTTTGAACCTCAGACCGGTGGTTCAAACTCACCAGCCCCTCCTCAGAAACCCTATACAGGGTCACTATGAGTTGAAACCAGCCTGAAGGCACTTAACAACAACAACAACATACAGATTGAATAATTATGGTTGAAAAATACAGTCCTGGCACACACCATTCCTGATTTTGAAAGATTTAATATCCCCTTGCTCTATTCAAACAGTTGCCTCTTTGTCTATGTACAGGTTCCTCAGGATCACAAACAAGTGATCTGGAATACCCATTGTTCACAATGTTATCCATAGTTAGTCATGATCCACATAGTCAAAAGCCTTTGCATAATCAATAAGGCACAAGTAAGCACCTTTCTGGTATTCTCTGCTTTCTACCAAGATCCATGTAACATCAACAGTGTTATTCCTAGTTCCACATTCACTTCTGAATTCAGATTGAGTTTCTAGCAGTTCCCAGTCAATGTGCTTTTTTTAAAAAAATGCTTTATTGTGAATTATGTGATAGTTTACATGGGAGAACATTAGTTTTACATTCATCCTATTGTATATCATTTCATTGCCATGGTTACAATCCCCTCCATGCATCATCAACAAACCAAAGGGTATATACCCTGCAAGCCTGCCCCCTGGTCATCAGCACACAGCCCCTCTCCTTCTCTGGGTCTAAAATCCCCAGCCGCTCCATCTCTCCACATCATCCATCGTCTCTGCCTCCATCTCAGGCCTCACTGCTTCCCTGGGTAGGATCCCGCTCTCCGCTCTTCTCCCTTGATGGTCCCAGGGACCTTCGCTCCTAGACTGAAAAGTTAATCATTCCACTCCTTGCTACAAAATATATACCTTTACATTTCCAACCCTCACAATCAGACCTGATAACAATTATTCACTATTGTATCACAAGAGACTATCTGCATTTCCTTTCATCAGACCTGCCTAGACAGATTGGATACTACTCAGTGTAGATTCTACCTTCCTCCACGCCCTCTGGATCTAGATTCCCTCTTGAAAGCTTGCAAGGCAGTCACTTCTTGCCTTTGAAGCACCCCAATTTTGGGTAGCCAGTGTCCAAGTTGCCTATCCATGTCTACTCTGTGTATGGAAGGGGTGGGAATGATCCTTGCTGTAAAGATTTGTTCCCTCTTTTGAGCTACTGCATCCATAGGTGTAGGTCAAGTTCATCAAATTGTATCAGATT
>NW_006408618.1:7486054-7487574 GCF_000296735.1 Chrysochloris asiatica
AGTTGGGGACTTTAGACCCAGACAGGGAGAGGGGCTGTGTGCTGACGATTGGGGGCAGGCTTGCAGGGTATACCCTTTGGTTGGTTGATGACGCATGGAAGGGATTGTAACCATGGCAATGAAATGATATACGATAGGATGAATGTAAAACTAATGTTCTCCCATATAAACTATCACATAATTCACAATAAAACATTAAAAAAAAAAAGATTACAGCCTCAGAACCCTATCCATACAGAGTCACTATGAGTCAGAAGATAGTTGGTAGCAGTTGGAATCTAATAGTGGTTTCACATGGAAGCTTTTGTATGCTCAGACATGACAACTTAACACGCTATCAATTACATGAGTAATTGGGATTACCATTTTCCAACCAGGGTGCAAGTTTGCCTGGCTCTGCAATGTACTCATCCCAAGAAAACTTTCTCCAGCTGTTTAATAACACCTCTTCTTACTGGGTTTCCCCAGGATTAATACTCTGAGGTATAGATTTGCATGCAGTTTGTTGAGAACTGTCCTAGAGATCACCATCTGAGATGAAGTGACAGAAATATGATTGGACAGAGGGATGAGTGAAGCTGTGAAACAGCTACACAAATGGGTCAAAATCCCACAGGGAACTGAGGTGTGCCTTCAAGGTTGTCTTTCATTGTAAATCCACTCACTTCTGTCAAGAGATCATAGAATATGGCTATCCACTCCCCACTCTCTATTCCTGCGAAGTGTCAAGCCCTTGTGTAAGGCGATTCTCTTCTTTTGAGGGCATTTTCAGGAAGGATGCTTCAAAGTGAACTAAAAGCCTCATCCATGAAGGAGGAGACTGAGCAGCACACAACAAACAGCATCCACTGCAAGATTAATTTTGTCATTTCTCTCCCTCCTTCTGTGTTCCATACACGCTCCTACTAGAGTCTTTGAAGACAACCCTGGGGTCCAAAATCACAGTGTGATAAAATGCTCTTAGAATGCATTGATTTAATGGGCTGCAGCTAGTCCAAGTTCTTCCACTGACTTTCCAAGTCATTTATTTTCAAAAGCCCTTCTTTCCCTAACCAAGCAGTAGAGATTATAATGGTGGTCCTTGTGCACGTCACAAAATGACCAGTAGACCTCTTTGTATTGAATTAAGAGGAATATAAACTCACAGTATTTATAACCTTACTTGCAGTTTGAAGAAAACAAAACAAAATAAAACAGAAAATCAGCTCAGTTTGACCAATCCCAAGGCAGGTACTTAGACATGGGAATAAAGACAAACCAGGTTTAAATCTCTCCCCCATCTTGACTCACATCCTCAAGCATGTGGAGAATCTAGATAGCTCAGTAATAAGAGACTGGTTGCCTCACACCATCCCTTCACCTTTTAGATTTGGACTCAGGCAGGATCCTCTGAAATTGTGGAACATAGTCTCTAACTCATTAAAATTTCAAATTCTGCCTAGACAGAAAAATTATAAGATTGTATTATCTGTAATTTCTAATATATATATATATATATATTTTAATTTAAGGTTTTTATT
>NW_006408618.1:7496059-7575858 GCF_000296735.1 Chrysochloris asiatica
CCACACTGCTGGCCAACCAGGTCTCCAGCAGGGTTCACAGGAGTCTGTTGAACGTTGTAGGGCTTAGCTCACAGCTTCATTGCTGTTTTTCCCTCACTTCCCCTTATTGGTGACAAACGTGGTCACCAATCAGAGCATGTATTCCTATTGAGTCATAGTCTTGGAAGGGGGTTTCTTCTGAGGGGTCCCAACCACTTGCCTTGATATCTCCTGGGTGAGCAACTTGCTTGTTCTTGTACTAATCAGTCGGTCTGCCTATATTGTTTTGTATTTTTCCTATTGCTCTTAATGTACTTTCGAAATTGATTTTTGAATTGTCCTCACCAAAATTTTACCTGCATGTGGTGTTAATGATTTGTTTAGATGATTTTCACATTCTGTTGGGTCACCTCTCTTTGGAATGAGCACAAATATGGATTTCTTTCAATTGGTTGGCCAGGTCTTCCCAATTTCATAGATGAGTAAGCACCTCCAGTACTGTATCAGTTTGGTGAAGTATTGCAGTTGGTTTTCTATAAATTCCTGGAGCCTTATTTTTCACCAATACTGTCAGTGCAGCTTGGACTTCTTCCATCGGTACCATCAGTTTTTAATCATATGTTACCTTGAAATGGTTGAACATCAACCATTTCGTTTTGACACAATGACTCTGTATATACCTCCCATCTTTTATGTTTTTCCTTTACAAAACATTACATATTTTTTTTATTATTAAATGAGAAAATCTCATGTGTTACATCATCACATGGCTAGTCAGAGAAATGCTGCAGTCATGAGGAAAGTCAATGTTGGATCAACCAAAGTCCTCATTTCTACAGCATTCATTTACAAAGAAATAATGTTCAACACAGCCCAACACAACATTCTTGGTTTTCTTCATATTGAAGTCCCCCCAAAACTCATCTTCTATTGGAATATTTTACTACATAAATTATAGTTCTTCATTTTTACAATTCACCCCAAACTGTATGAGAGATATATCCCACTAGTACTTCTAAAGCTGTTAGGAAATCCTTCCCACATCATTTGTCACCTGATGTGTCACTGCTACTTGTGTCTGTGTCTTCATTCTCAATAGTGGGTTGGAAAGTGCTGTTTTTCCAGGGTTCAAACTTGAAATCACAGATCAGGCCATTTTCAAACCGCCATTTTTTCTCAGACCATTCTTCTGTAACTGTTCACTAAGAACTTGAAATTTTCTCATTTCATCCTCAGTTAAGGGAACACATGTTTCATCATTTTCACTATCTTTCTGCCAACCCATCTCTTTTAACAACCTGTGCTCTGCCTCAAGTGAACTTGAAAGAACATCAGTTTGTGGGAAAGTTGAAGACCATATAATCTGTTGGGTAATCACTGAGGCATTGCCATTCTCTTGTGGAATTTCACTTTCATCAAAGCTTTAGTTTATATCCCTCTCTTGGTGTGTACTATTGCTGTTATGCAAATTAAATGAGTTGTCAGCCTTCTCTGAGACAGCATGGCTTTCATCTTCATGCTTTGCTTCTACTCTGTCTCTTTTCAATGCTTTTTAAAATTCACTCGTTTTATCAGTATGCATTCGTGTCAGTTTGGTTAGACAAGGCTGCGGATTAAGTTTGCCAACAGGTGAAGAGGAGCTAAGTGATGACACTCTTTCATTGAATTTGTTGATGGACTAAAGTTCTTGGCAGTTGATTTGAAAGTATTAAAGTTACCCACACCATATGTAGACTCATGAGGGAAAGGAGTTTTAACTTTATTTTCTGTAGCTTGGCTTTTCCATTATGTAGGTTTTTCGGTGGAGCAGCAGGTTTAGGGACTAAGCCCTTACAAACACCTGGACCAGCCTCGTTCTTAACTGGGTGTGACTAAAGATTTCCCACTACTGGGAATCAAGATAGCTGTAAGTCTTTTGCATTATCTTTCTTAATGTCCAGCATTCTTGGAGCTCTAGATTTAGGATTTGGAGAATATTCTAAGAAAGGAGCTTGGGAGATTTTTTTGGTTGAGTATGCGTGCGTCTGGACATGTAGGCCCTTATACCTGCAGCTAAAGATTATTCCGATTTGTTTCTGTCTCATACTCAGGATTTAAAGATGGAAAATCCTCAGCTTTAAATTGTTATCATTCTCTCTTATCTTCTTTCCTCCCTGTTTCATTGTCAGGTATATCATTTTCATGTAATCCTTGGCTTTTTCCAGATTGACAAATACTGTTACAAGAATGGGAACTTACATCATGGTATGCTTCCTCGTTGATTTATGTTTTCAGTACCATTTCTTCCATGTGTACACAATCCATTTTTTTTCTTTCCCTCCAAAATTACCTCCATTAAGACACCCCAGTCCAGAATCAAAGCCATCTGAAGAGTTGTGTCGTCGACGATTCACATCATAAGGATTTTCTGTCCCTGAAGTTTTTAGAATGTTTTGCAAAACTCAGTGGCGACCTAGTTGATGACAGTGGTGTAGGAAAATGAAGCCAGGATGTAACAAATTCCTGCTACACCATTTAGGTCCAGTCTCTCCAACTCAGTGAAACAACAGGACTGCGCAGGAAGGTGTTGGGTTTTCCTCTGTAATCTTTATGTTTTCCAGTTTTTTGTTTTTATTTTGTAGCCTCTGAAATAATTTCCAAGTTCTTTGAAGATACTTGACCTATGACTATTTGACATAGAGTTACTTCAAGTCAGCTACCCATACTTCTATGAAGTTTTCATGTGGCTATGTTGAGAATTAGCCAATTTCCTTGTATTTAAAATTACAAAGACTTCTGAAGCCTGTCTTCTTTATTATTCCATGTACTTGTTACTGTTGTATTTATCCACTCTCTGTGAAATATCCAATTTATGAGCAAAATAAAAAATAAAATTTCATATCTGAAGAGCATTCCTAAACATAAGCTTATACAAGGAGGCACACAGCTACCTCAGTATTACCAGGCTACTGGGAAACTGCAACATCTTAAATTTCCACGTAAATCAGAGATAAAAGGGAAAAAAATCTGTGTTCTTCCAATGTCTTCATTTAGAAAAGCTGTCCCATTGTGACATGTAAAGGGGTGCTATCAAAAATTCTTAAAACTTGTAATAAAGGAAAGAATAAACTACTATGAAACTTCAGCAATATTTGAACAGTAATTTGAAACTGCTGAAACTACTCAGTACCCAAATCAAACATATCTCATAGCTGGGCTGAAGAAGACCAACAGGGGGCAGGGGGTAAGCAGTAAAAATTCCACCAGCTGAAATACTTTAACCAGTTAGCTATAATCCATTTGAAGAAATGCCTGGTCTCTTTTTAGGTAGCTTGGGTATGCCACTGCACTTCATCCCCGGAGGACAGTTTTGTTACGTTGAATAATCCCCCTTTGCCACTTTTCCTCTCCCCCACAACCAGTCTCTCCTACTTTGGACACATTGTCCGGAGAGAACAGTCGCTGGGGAAGGATGTCATGCTGGGTAAGGTGGAGGGTCAGAGAAAAAGAGGAAGACCCCCAACGAGATGGATCAGCCAGGTGGCATCATTGATGGCGTCAAGTGTGGCAGCGGTAGTGAGGTTGACCCAGGATCGGATATTGTTTCGTTCTGCTGTGCATGGGACTCGATGGCACCTGACAACAACACCACCAACAACAACAACCAGTCTCAGCCCACCCATCTTCCTTTGATGCTTTGTGTTTCATTCAGTATTGTGCCCATAGTATCATTCAATATTGCAGGTCAAGTCTTGAATTTTTTCTTCAGTTATTTCAGCTTGAGAAAGGCTGAGCATGTTCTTCCTTTTCATTTTTCTAACTTTATGTCTTTGCAAATTCATTAGAATACTTGCCTTTATCTTCTCAAGCTGTCCTTTGAAATTTTGTTTCACTTCCTCATTTCTTCAATTCATTTTATCATCTATACGCTGGAGAGTGAGAATCTCTTCTAACATCCATTTTGGTCTTTCCTTTCTTTCTTGTCTTCTTAATGACCTTTTGCTTTCTTCCTGTATGATGTTCTTGATGTCAGCCCACAACTCTTCTGGTCTTCAGTCATTAGTGTCTAATGTATCAAATCTGTTCTTGATTTAGTCTCTAAATTCAGGTGGAATGTGTTTAAGGTCATATGTTGGTTCTTGTAGACTTGTTTTAATTTCCTTCAGCTTCATAAGCCTGAACTTGCATATGAGCAAATGATGGCCTGTTCTGTAGTCTGCCCCTGGCTTTGTGTTCCTGATAATATTGAGTTTTTTCACCATCTCTTCCTTACAGAGGTAGTCAACTTGAATCCTATGCAATCTGTCTGGTGAGTTTCATGTGTATAATTGTCTTTTATGTTGTTTTAAAAAGATATTTGCAATGAATAAGTCTATCATGCAAATTCCAGCATTATTTTTATCACCAAGGCCATGTTTTCCAACTACTGGCTCTTCCTCTTTGTTGCCAACCTTTACATTCCAGTCACCAGTAATTATCAATACATCGTGATTGCACATTTGATAAATTTCAGACTGAAGAATTTGGTAGAATTCTTCAGTTTCATCATCACTGGCCTTTGTGGTTGGTGGTATGTTGTCTTTCTTGTAGGTATATGCATATTATCTATCACAGACAGCGTTGTATTTCAAGGTAGTTCATGAAATGTTCTAAATAAATAATGTGTTCTGGGAATAAGTGTTAGCTCATTGTTAGCCCCGGACAGAGTGTATTTTCTTTGACTATCTATGAACAAACAGCTTTGTAGCTTATGATCTCAGAAACAACAGGCTCTACACTAGTCCCTCTCTCTTTGTCATTTAGTTCATATGCTAATGAGAAGCTCTGATGAAAATTTTAGGAGGGACGTGAGGAGAAAATGATGAGATATCCATTTAGGGCAATGAATAATTTGGAATCATTCAGAACTCTGTTAGCTTGGTGCTCATCTTGCCTACTTCTCTGGCTTTTACAATGCTCTCTTGGAATGATCTTTCTGAGAAATAAAAATAAGTTTGTTCAAGTCAACAAGAGACTATTGAGGTGAGCAGTCTAACAAAACATGGGAAGCTCAGTAGCTAGAAGTTATTTTACTTTTATCCTATCTTGACTTTTCGTGTTACCTTAGATCCTTTTCTGTGCCTACTCCAAATTTTTCTCATTTATTAAGAAAGGAAGCTCTAACTTTATAACTGTGAAATATCTGAGAAGAATAAAGTGTTCCCTGCCTTGTTGTTATTGTTGTTGTATGTCATTGAGTCATTTCTGACTCATAGTGACCCTGTATAGGGTTTCCAAGAGGGACTGATGGGATTGAACTGTCAACCTTGAGGCTAACTCAATTAGTGGTCCAGTGCTTATCCTATAGTGCCACACTGGGTCCCCACATTCTTTGATAGCCCCATGGAAATAACAGCTCATGTGTATATATATGCTTATGCCTAGGTGTGTTTCAATAGACCAGGAGTGGCCACAGCAATTTTCATTTTCTTAACATCTGATGGCCTGGTCCCTGGGGAACCTCAACAGCCAACAGTGACCCTCCAGCTGACTGATGTCAGTGGAAACAACCACTCTCTTGGTGAGTTTGATAATTATCTCTTTAGGACCACTAGGGAACAACCTAATATACTTAGGGAATCAGCTTGATATCTGTCTCTTCTATTGTTTGTAACCTTGCCTACATCACTCAGCTATTGAAAAGATAAGACGGGTACTATCGATGGAAACATGGTGCTAGATGAATGGTTTAAAAATATTATTCATCTCTTCATTTCTCTTCAGGAACATATGAACTGTCATGCAAACGTAACCCACTGGTTATAAATGTGACTCGTCACCTGAATGTCTTCTCCCACCATACCACCTCAGTGCTGCTGAATTTCTCATCTCCACTGGTGGGCATCTCAGCGGTGGCTCTAAGAACATCCTCCCACATCTTCCCTGCAGCTCCCAATAACAGCATCCCCAAGTACAAGGGGCAAGATTATCAGGGACAGAGGTACCAAGTGCCCTTCCCTTCCTCACTCCCTTTCTCCCCTACCTCCCTCTCTCCCTTGCTTTCTTCCTTTCTCTCACTCTCTTTCTTTCCTCTTATTTTCTGTGTGATGCACTACTATCATTGAGGTACACAGTGTCGTATGTATAGTAGGTGCTTAATTACTAACTGAAAAAGAAATAGGTCTAGAAACTACTAAAAAGACAGGAAAATAAGCAAGGAGAATTTGTGGAAACCACACATGGGTTTTATATTTTCTTTCTCTTTCCTTAGCTGAGCATAATTTTTTAATGTAAATATTTAACATCTTTATAAGGTCTTAAAACCTTTTTTTTTAACATATAAAACCACTGACTGCAAATCAGCATTGCTATATAAACTGCCAACATTTCTTTGCCAAAAACTCAATGTTCCCTAAGCAATGTATATTTTCCTACTTGTTCCTACCTGGACAATGTATATAGCAAGTTTAACAATTAGTTTTTGAAACATGTCATATAATCAGTTAGGGTTCCATTTGGAAACCAGGAATGCATTTGTTATATGTCTCTTCTTGTAGACATCTATGATTGTAAGTTGGAGTGATTATGAGACTCCTGGACTCTCAGCAGTAGCGTGCTTCATGATGTGGATATATCCAAGGTTAGCCCTGGTTGGGGATGCTGTTGTTGTTGTTGTTAAGTGCCATCGAGTCTGGCCTGACTCATAGCAATCCTGTATAGTGTTTCCGAGGTGCAGCTGGTGGGTTTGAACTGCTGACCTTGTAGTTCACAGCTCAGTGCTGATTCTACAGCACCATACCAGGAGTCCTGGTTGGAGATGGAGCACTCCAAACACCATCATCTGTGCTGCAATTGGGCTGGAATAATTCTTTAAATAGTTTTTTAAATAGTTTAATCCTATGAGTGGAACTGTACGTAACAAAGTCTGGTTCCTCAGGGAATAAGGTTTCAAGCAATCAGGATCCTAATCACAGGGGCTAGAGTTCCCGGCAATAATCCTTTATCAAGGAGGAACTCTGGTACTGCCGTGACTACTCCAGGTATACAAGATACCCAGTCCTGATTAGAGACAGGGGATAAACAGTATTAGACAGTATAGTACATTCTTGATTATCTATTACTGTGCAAGAAATGATCTTAGAACTTAGGGACCTACCACAGCAAACAGTATTTCACAGTTATTGTGGATGAGGAATTTAGATAGAGCTCAGTCGGGGGCCTCTGGCATAGGGTCTTTCATGAGGTGGCAGTGAAGCTGCAGACTAGGATGGCAGTTTCCTCAAGGCTTGAGTGAAGGTGGCAAATTCAAGTTCAATCTCATTTATGTCTCAGAAGATCTGTGCCCATGTGCTCGCTGACATGGGTGGTGGCAATGGGTGTTTGCACATAGGTGTAGCTCAATTCCTCATGACATGACTCTCTCCATAGATTCCTGAGTGTCCATATGCCTGGAAAGCTAGTGATTCAAGGGAGAAAGGCAGCCAAAAATGGTGAGCACAATGAGAGAGAACCTAAGAGAAGCCACAGTCTTTTTAAGACCTAATGTTGAATTGACAGTTGTCACATCTGTCATAGTCTGTTCATTAGAAGTGAATCAATAGCTTCTGCCCACACCAAGGCAGGCATCCTTAGAGGCCACTTTAGAGGCTACCTCCCACAGACAGTAATAGTGATGGTGGTGTTTTCTGTCAAGTCAATTCTGACTCATAGCTACCCTATGTGACAGAGTGGAACTGCCCTATAGGGTCCCCTATGTTCTTTTCTCCTACAGAGCTACTGGTAGATTTGAACTGCCTGCCTTTTGGCTAGCATCTGAACACTTAACCATTGCATCACCAAGGTTCCTTACAGTAATGGTTGTTGTTAAGTGTCGTGGAGTTGGGTCCGACTCATAGCTACCCTGTATGGGTTTTTGAGGAGCAGCGGATGAGCTTGAACCACCGACCGTGTGATTCAAATCAAACTTGCAGTCCAATGCAGTAACCCCCAGCACCACACCAGGACTCCAGTAATGGTTGTTGTTGTTGTTATGTGCCGTGGAGTTGATTCCGACTCATAGCGACCCTGTACAGGGTTTCTGAGGCTGTAAATCTTTACAGGAGCAGAAAGCCTCATCTTTCTCCCGTGGAACAGCTGGTAGTTTCAAACTGCTGACCTTGTGGTTGGCAGCCCAATTTGTAACCACTACACTACAAGAGTTCCTTCCAGTAATGGTTGATGTTGTTGTTATGTGCCATGGAGTCGGTTCTGACTCATAGTAACCCTGCACAGGGTTTCTGAGGCTGTAAATCTTTACGGGAGCAGAAAGCCTCATCTTTCTCCCATGGAACAGCTGGTAGTTTCCAACTGTTGACCGCGAGATTAGCAGCCCGAATGGTAGTTTATATTAATTGAGCACTAACCATGTGCCAAATATTGTTCAAAGTGCTTTGTTGTTGTTGTTAATTGCCATTGAGTTGGTTCTGACTCATAGTGACCCTGTATGAGATTTCCAAGGAGTGGCTGATGAGTTTGAACCCTGGACCTTGCAGTTCAAACTGACCTTTCAGTCCAATGTTTATCCTACAGTGCCACACTAGGACTCTATTCTAAGTGCTAAGGAGGGAACAATTAGGAGGAATGAATTCTAGATAGTGGGCAGTATAATGTTAACTAGTTCATTCGCAACTATTAATTAAGTCTTCTCAGTGAGTGAACAAGTTCAAATATTAACACAAGATTGTAGTGTATTAAAATAATGTTGTTTACTAAAATCATTGCCTTTCTCACATGTATTTTCAAACTGCTTTTTTCTGCTGGCTCTATCGCTGGCCTCAAGCCATACAGAATTTCTTTCAGGTCTTTGAAACATGTGTTCTTGATGAGCTTCACATCTTTGCACATAATGTTCCTACTTTCTTGAATGCCTTCCAGCATTTTTCTTCAGCTCATTCTTCACCATTAGGGTTCATCTTTTGTGAAGCTTTCTGTGAACTCCATCCCTGTTTCCTTGGGACCTGGTACATATTCCAAACTCTACAATAGCAGCTATCACCTTGGGCAATAACTATTTCACTTATTGTACTTTCTCACTAAACCTGAGCTCCCTACAATGGGAATTCTGCTCAGTATCTCTCTGAACCTCACAGTGGGCCTAGCACCTACTAAATGCTTAGGAATTATATGTTGACTGAAAGTCAGGAGCATTATCTATAAATGCTCTCAGGAACAGAAGTGAGCAAGCAAACCAGAAAAAAAGTAGAAGTCATGGCCTCTCCAGGTCTGAGGAACAAGACTTCCTCTCACCATCACAGCTATGAAGTTCTCACAAAGGCTTTGATTAATTGTGATCGTAACTACTAGTTCTTCACTCATTTTCATGTGGCACCGTGAGGTAAAAACCAAGTTTATATGCATACATGCAAACCAGTAGAAATAAGATATTATTCTCCAGTTTACACAGACTGTATTCGGAGTGCATGAGCATTTCCAAACCACATGTGAATGACAGGAGCCATGTAAATTGACTTTTTGTCCTCAGCCAGCAAATCAGTGCAATATAGTCAATTTTGATACATAGAAACAGTAATGTTGTTGTTGTTGTTATATGCAGTGGAGTCAGTTCCGACTCATAGCGACCCTGTACAGGGTTTCTGAGGCTGTAAATCTTTACGGGAGCAGAAAGCCTCATCTTTCTCCCATGGAACAGCTGGTAGTTTCAAACTGCTGACCTTGTGGTTCACAGCCTGATTTATAACCACTACACTACCAGAGCTCCTTAGAAACCCTAATAGATCCCATATATTTTTCTTTGTAAATATATTTAAAATCTGAACCTCTATTCTATCTAGTCTATCTCAAAGACAGAGGAGTCAGGTGTCTTTTGCAGCCTTGTATCAATTACAGTTGTGTATGTAGATAACACCATAATATGAAACTTTCAAGTTCTGGGCATAGTGAAAGAGATTCCTGGCTATCTCCTTGTTACCCCTTATGACCTGAATTCCGTTAATACTTACATGGGCAGAGAAGAGCTGACACATGCCTGGCAGTAGAAGATTTGTTACCTACTTTGTATTTAACCATTTATTACAGTGACTTGTGCCTCCTGAAACACTATGTCTTTAAACCTACCTGATTGCCTCACAGAGACCCTCCGCTAAAGGCCTATGAACTTCTCAGGTCTCGCTCAATACTGCCAATTGTGATCTTGGTCTTGAATCCTTTGACTTTGATTCCTTAGCCTTGTTTCCCATTCTATTACGTTGGCTACCTAGTTTTTGATCCTTCGGACTTAGTGTACTGATGACGAAGTCCTTGGGTCTTGAAAACCAAGCTTAGTTTTTCTGGTTTGGGATATAAGTACTCAATAGGAGCTCGATTCATTATTACTCTATGGCTCTGCCCACTTTTGGGAAAGGTCCTATGTAGCCTAATATAGTATCTCATGAGTTGAGGGATCAGGAAGACTTTCAGTCAACCCAGGGTTTTGTTGATGGCTTTTGGAAATGGAGCTAATGTTTTCTATTAATGTAATGGGTCCTAGAGTGTATCTGAGATATAATCCAGGCACTATGTTGATTTCCTTCCTTAAGTGAGTCAATTCACTTGTAAATAATCATGCCACTCATTTATCTACTTAGGGAATGCACAAGGTCAAGTCTAGGAGAATGTATTGATAGGAATAATAGCATGTGGTTTCTCCTACACTGGAATTTTATTCTTTTAGTCACATGAGTACAATGGACACATGATTTTGACTTCTCTGATCCTACATAGTGATATATCCATAGGATACCTCAGTGCTTAATATTTTGGAGATGGCGAACATAATAATCTTTTCCAGACATGGCCTAGAAATTTCTGACTACTCCTCACTCTACTTTATTGCACTTACCTTCATATTCATTCATCTACCTACCTGCTCTAGAAAAGGTTGAAAAGCCTGTGTCGTACTTCCAAACCACTGTACTGCTTTCAGCTTGTCCTTGTATTTAAAAAAGGTTTGCTATGTATACTTTTATGTTACATAATTAAGTATACAAATTTTCATAGTTGCTTGAACTTTATTAGGGTCCTACCGCTTGCCAGCCATTTTACCCCTTTAAATGCTTTTGGCTTTGAGTAGTACTTTGTCTGGAATTAAAATTTCCACCTCTGCTTTTCTTTTGTTTGTATTTGTTTGATAAATATTTGCCTTTCTTTTATTTTTAACTTTTCTATAGCTTCACTGCCAATGAGCCCAGGGCACAAGACTTCACTATACTGTTTACAAAGGCAGGAGGATTTCACTGTGAAAAATCACTTCAAGCTTTTATTCTGAAAGCATGTCTCATGATTCTCAAGCCTTTAGGCTCCTGTAGGACTCTGTAATGTTTTTACCTTTGAGACGCCTCTCTTTCAGGATACAATAGGCTTTGCCAATAGCTCCCTCGCTCATTCATCCCCCACCCCACCAAAACCCTTATGCTTCCTAGCCTAAAGTACTGAAATGAGTAAAGAAAGAGTGTTACTAATGGGAAATGATGGCTAGAGAACAGGTCTCTGACCTCTGGAAAGCAGTACCTGGTTTTCTGATCTTTACTGGAACCAGTGAATGAAAAAGAATGACCAGTTTCTTTCTCCTCGTTTAGGATGGCTCCATTCCTTATTGGATTTTTTTCTCTTTTCTTCAAAAAACAAAAAGTGCATGCTTTGGCTTCTAGTTTCTCAATTCAGTTCCAGTACATTTTGAAGTCAGGAGGAAATCCTTACAAGCTCTGGCTGTTAGTCTTAGTTTTCATTTTAATGAGAATTTTCATCATTTTCTGTATTTAAGTGGAAAGCAGGGATAAATTACTTCATAGTGCTCTTGTGAGATCAGCTGAGCATAATGCATCCTTGGAGCTGCCAGCACTGTCTAACGTGGAGTGAGAGTACTGCCCATGCTAGATTCTCCATCTATTTTTCAAATCATCCTCCTTTTAGGTGTGCCAGTTATCAATGTGTTCTTCTCATCTCCGAATCTACCCTTCATCACCCTGCTTTGTGATACCAGATCTGGGTTCTATTAACATTTATGCTTTGCCAGCTAGCACAATGCTAAGTTTTGTCAGGGAATGTTCTAGTGAGACACTGCTGAAAGAAGGGCTCCTCTTTCTGGCTTTGGTGTGCTTGTCTTTCTCTTTTTGCCATGACATGACCAGCCAGAGCTGTAGAGGGCACCCAAGGTCAAGTACAGCATCTACTTGGGCTCCCAGGACACTGTCTTCAGATGTCACTTTATTACCATTAACAAAAAGTGATAGTCTGGTTGACTATGATGCCTCTGCAGCCATGGGTTACCACATTTCCCATGAGCAAGAAGCTCAGCACTGCACTCAGTCCTAAAGGTACATCTAACCCAATCCCCAAATCCTGTCTCATAGTTGATCTCCTAATACCATTCCCAGATACAACTCTGTATCACTTCAGAGTACTATCAAGACAAAGCAGTTAGAACAGAGAAAGTTCAATATAAATAGCTTCTAACTAGTAACTGAAAGTAAAGAGGACTTAAAATATTTACTAATGAAGATCAAAGAGCACAGCCTTCCATATGGATTACAACTCAATGTAAAGAAAACAAAAACCCTCACCACTGGACCAATAAACAGCATTCTTATCAATGGAGAAGAGATTGAAGTTGTCAAGGACTATATTCTTCTTGGATCAACTGTCAACACTCGCAGAAGCAGCAGTCAAGAGACCAGACGGCATATTGCATTGGGCAAATCTGCTGCACAGGAACTTTTTAAAGTATTGAAGAGCAGAGATGTCAGTTTGAGGACTAAGGTGCGCCTGACCCAAGCCATGGTATTTTCAATAACCTCATATGGATGCAAAAGCTGGACAGTGAATAAGGAAGATCGTAGAAGAATTGATGCCTTTGAGTTTGGTGTTGGAGGAGAATACTGAAAGTGCCATGGACTGCCAAAAGAACCAATAGATCTGTTTTGGAAGAAGTGCAACCAGAGTGCTCCTTGGAGGCCAAGATGGCTAAGCTTCATCTCTCCTACTTTGGACACATTGTCCGGAGAGAACAGTCTCTGGAGAAGGATGTCATGCTGGGTAAGGTGGAGGGTCAGAGAAAAAGAGAAAGACCCCCAACGAGATGGATCAGCCAGGTGGCATAATTGATGGCGTCAAGTGTGGCGGCAGTAGTGAGGTTGGCCCAGGATCAGACATTGTTTCGTTCTGCTGTGCATGGGGTCGCTATGAGTCGGTTCCGACTTGATGGCACCTGACAACAACAACAACTAGTAACAAAGAATTAACTAGTAAGTTGTTGTTGAGTGTAGTTGAGTTGGTACTGACCCATAGCAACCCTGTATAGGGTTTACAAGGAGTGACTGGTGAGCTTGAACTACCGACCCTGAGGTTCAAACTGACTTTGCAGTCCAGCACATTAACCCACAGTACCACACCAGGACTCCAGTAAGTAGTAAAAATGACTTTAAAAACAGAACAGTGGTTGATAACGGGAGGGCTGAGGAAAGAGTATTGACTCAAGGAGGGAATGAATGTGGAAGACAATTCTCTCAGGGCTGAGATTTAGATCTCATTGGGAAGGATGGGAGTATGACACACTTGGTGGCCAAGAGAACTGCTAAGTTGCCGTAGGCTGGGGTTGGCAAGCAAAACCCTGCTCACTAGGTTTATATAAACCCTGAACAAAAGGTTTACATAAATACCTGCTGGGGTATTATTGGGGACTTGCTGAAAAGATGCCTCTGGAGTGTTATTGAAACTTTGTAGACAGCTACATGGTGTGGTACTGTAGGATAAGCACGGGACTGATAACCACAAAGTTGGTGTTCAAACCCACCAGCTGCAACTTAGAAAACTTCTATAGGGTAACTACGAGCCATAACTGACTCAACATCACTAAACTACAATAACAACCCTCTTGGGTGCTGGCCAAACACAATACGACACCTGCCATTTTAGTGGGATGCCACTAACACTGGAAAGTTGTACTTTGGAATGCAGTTGATAGATACTCCCTTAAGTGTCTTAGCTATCCAGTGCTGCTATAACAGATATACCATAAGTGGATGACTTTAACAACTAGAAATTTATTATCTCATAGTTTAGGAGGCTAGAAGTCCAAATTCAGAGTTCTGGCCCTAAGGGACAGTTTTCTCTTTGTCATCTCTAGAGAAAGGTCCTTGTCTCCTTTCAACATCTGTAGGCCTAACATTCCTTGGAGAGATCCATGCATCTTAGAATCAATCTTCCTCTGGATCGAGGAGCTTCACAAGGCAGGGACCCTGAGTCCAAAGGACACACTCCACTCCTGGATCTTCCTTCTTGTTGGTAGTAAGTTCCTCTCTCGCTGCTCGTTTCTCTCTCCTTTTGTCTCTTTTAAGATAAGAGATGTTTCAGCCCACACTCCTGAGGAAACTTCTTCTCATTTGATTGGCTCATAGCAGATCTCATCATGGGGTGATTATAATAAATGTCATCATGGATTATGAGTATATCATAACTGCTAAACCACTGAGAATCCTAGCCCAGCCCAACCCATTCAAGCCACAAATCCTTAATTAACACACTGAGAAACCAGCTAAGGTGTTGGTGCTGGTTGAACTGGCTGGGAAGTCCTATGTGGGTAGCCATTGAAATTCCCCAAGGGTGAACACCAGTAGTTGTCCTATCCACTGCTAGACATTGAGTATTTCAGAAGCAAAGAGAGGAAAGCACACAGAAACCAAGAAGAGAAGCACCACCTTCCTGCAGTATTTCAGCAGGACTAGCTAGCACTGGCAAAACTTGACATCGTGGTATCTGGCAAATGAAAACTGTTTGAAGGGTCCAGCTTTAGTATCACTAGAAGGGAAATGAAGGGTGGATTTGGAATTCAGAAGTAATTAGTTCGTAACTGGCAGAATACGTCTTGTCAAATAATCAAGAAGAAAACTCCTTTTCTGAGTTTTGTGTTCAAGATAGGATTTCCTTTAATTTCCTGGCTTTAAAACTAAGACCACTTTTCTCTATAACTTCAAAATAGATTGAGCTAACTGGAAACACATATTTTCTTCTTGTAGTGTTTTAAACTCATTTTACGTCCAAGGCAAACATCGAGTATAAATATCTCATTAGCTTACTCAGTATAAATACACATTCTGATTGAGATGGAAAATAAGAAATAGATATTCATAAATATAAAATTATAGTGGGTTCTGAGGTTTACCTTAAACTATAGCTTATTATGGCCAAGTATTCTGGTATAAACGTGAAAGGGATATTAATCTTTTAAAATGTAGATCCATGTGGAAACCTGGGTTTCTTCGCGCTCTCTCTCTTGTTCTGGCTCTCATCTTTCTCACTCACTATATATCATCATGCTGTGATCTTTTTCATTATTGTGCACAATTTAGAGTTGATTTTGTAAAAATTCAGCTTTAGTGCAATGGATATATTTTTCTAATGCATACACATTGGTGTATTTTACTTCAAGTTGAGGAAAGCTTTTTGGAAAGCTTAACATAAATTGATTTGTAAAATTGGGGAAGGGGGGTGTGCATAGAAAGAGATTGACTATATTCAAAAATAATTATTGAGTGCCTACACTGTGCTAGAAGGTATTTTTCAGTAGAGAAAATGGAGACTTAGAGTGCCTAAATTCACCTTATTTGAGAAAATTAAAACTAAGACCAGAATCTAAGTAATTTTATTTTAGTTAAAAAAAAAAAAAAAAATGTTTCCATAGTTTCCATTATATGCTGGCAAATGATTTCAGAAAAGTACCCATGTCTGCTATTTCACTACTGTCCAAGAAATCCTGCCTCTCCAAACTATATTTGGATTTGGTTTAACAAATGACTGACTTGACTAAGAAAAATCAAAGAACATTTTAGATATGTTTATAGAAATGGGCAGATTTATTTTGAGAAAACCATGATATGAAAGTGTATACAGGTGAACTAGTGACAAAATGATGTAGCTGATAAACGGTGGGTAACTGTAAAGATATTTGATTAGAGTGATGTTATTAGTGTAAACCTAAGGATTAGCAGTCATTAGCAAAAGAGAAAATTTGGCCCTTCCCATAAGATCCTTGGAAGTCCAGGGGTGGCGCTGTAGGTTAATGCGCCAGACCGCAAAGCCGTTTGAACTGCAAGGTCGGCGGTTCAAGCTCACCAGCTGCTCCTCAGAAGCGCTATACAGGGTCGCTATGGGTTGGAATCGACTCGACGGCCCTTCACAACAACAACATAAGATCCTTGGAGTCCTGGTGTGGTGCTGTGGGCTAATGCACCAGACTGCAAAGTCGTTTGAACTGCAAGGTTGGTGGTTCAAGCTCACCAGCTGCTCCTCGGAAACCCTATACAGGGTCGCTATGGTTCAGAATCGACTCGACAGCACTAAACCACAACAACATAAGATCCTGGTGTGGCGCTGCGGGTTAATACGCTGGACTGCAAAGTCAATTTGAAGCTGTAGGTCGGAACCTACTTGACTTGACGGTACTTAACAACAAAAACAACATATCTGAGACAAAGAGAACCTTCCTTTTTCAGACACTCTCTTGTGGTTAGACATTTACGTGAATCACAAAGATAAACTATAATTTTGAAATCCTGGTTTTCTAGTGCTTTGTAACAATGCTAATTTAACAGGGAAATGAACATAAATTTATGATTTCACAGTTTCGATGAGTCAGGAATCTAGGCAAGGCTTAGCTGGATCCTCTGTAAGGTTACAGTAAGGTGTAAAATACGAATGGGTTCTCGTCTCAGTGCTCATTGGAGAAAATCCACTTCTAAAGTCAATTGGCTATTGACAGTATTTAGTTCTTTGCAGACTTTTGATGGCGGTAAGAAAGAGGCCACCTTCAGCAACTTGCCATATAGACCTTTCCATAGTGCAGCTTGCACAGAGCCATATGTTTCTTCAAAGTCAACAAGAGAGTTTCTCCGCAAGAAAAGCTCACCGTCTTATGTACCATTATCACAAAAGAGGCATCTCGTCAGCTTTGTCCTATATTGTTGGTTAGAAGTAAATCACTGGTGCCACCACATTCAAAGACAGGGAGTCACACATGGGCATGAATATTAGTAGGTAATAAGGTCCACCACAATATGTTTGCCTGGGCTAGGAAATGTGTGCAGATACACTGGTGCTGTGTACCTAGCTGCACCTGCTCTGATCCATTGCCATCGAGGACAGAGAACTGCCCCATAGGGTTTCCAAGGCTGTAAATCTTTATGGAAGCAGACTCCTATGCCTTTCACCCCAGGAGTGGCAGATGGGTTCAATTTGCCAATCTTGGTTAGCAACTCAATGCTTAACCAAGGACCTGCATAGTTTCACTCACTAGGCAGCTTGGGCCATAAGGGACATGTGAGCATTTGCATGTACAAAACAATATTTAAGGAAAGATCAGAGACTTTGAGAGCCAGGACTTTTCATAGAAATTCCCCAGATCTTTGCAGGTGGGTGATCTTAGTACTCATCTACCAAAGTGTCGTCAATTCTCCATGATCCAGATAGATCACATCTGCTTTGTGAATGATCCTTGTCCAGATTTTATTCCAGGCTCATGCTCCTTATTTGTTACCTTACTTTAGTGTCACCTTTTCTAAGGCTCAACTGAAGTTGTTATGTTTTGACTCAAGTGAAATGTAAAAAGTAGTATCAATTTGGTTCCTAGAAAATCATGAAATTACATACAAACCCCAAAATAAGAAAGCATGTTGATTACGGAATTATCTGTGTTCTGTTTCTTTTCATAATGATGAATCATTGAGAGTACAATCATTGTCTTAGCAACCTTGGCCTAGTAAAATGTAGATACATGAGTTTATGTATGATACTGTGTGTGCAATGTGTGTGTCTTTCACTTTCTGTAAGACAGTCTTTTGGTAAAACATTAATATGCATTCAGTTTTTAAACTAGTGTTTTATATGATTGCATTTTCCCAATGGAATTCAAATGAGTACAAAATTTAATAAGCAAAACATAAATATTGTAAAAAATAGCATCATCCCAAATTTTCTCTTCATCTTTCCCTTCCTCTTCTTTCTTCCACTTTTTAATTTTCTTTCCTTCATAAATATACATTGTCCTATTTACTTTAGGCAAGCTAAACATGACACACAAAATCTAGAGAGGGAAAAATAATGAACAGACACATTATGCTATTCAAGACAACAGCCCCTTTTGCATGAAACACATTTACTATTAGATCATTATTATGGAAATTGATTGGAATTCAGTCTCCAACTCTTATATATTTGTCATAAAAATGCACAGTGCAAGTAGTTTTATAATTAACATTAACATATTTGCCATGTTTTGCTAGTCATACTTGCATAAAGAAGAGAGTTCATTTATTGTAAAAACTGAGTAACTTATTCTCTTAGCTCTCCTATAACAGAAACACACCACAAGTGCATGACTTTAATGAACAGAAAGTTTTGTTTTTCTTAAAGTTTAGGAAGCTCAAAGCCTAAGTTCAGGGGACTAGCTCTAGCAGAAAACTTTTTGTGTTTTGGTGTAGGGAATACATTCTTTTCTCTTTCAGCTTCTCTTCTTTGGTTTCTTGGTGATCTCTATGTAGCATCAGTCTTTCCCCATCTGTACTTGCTGACTTCCTTGCCTAACCTGCTCCTTCTCTATCTTAAAAGTAATTGACTTAAGACACATTCTATACTGTTATTGCATTGATAACTTAACAAACAAAACCCTATTCCCAAGTGGTATTTTATCCACAAATATGGGGTTAGGATTATAACACATTTTTTGGCATGGGGACACATGATTCAATCCAGAACACTGAGTAATCAAATAAAAATGCTTATTTAATTTAGACTGCCATAGAGCCCATGAATACAGAGACCTGTTGACTTACATACAAGCGCACCTTCTGCTAACTGTTTCCCAAAGCAGCATTGCACAATCCATCCAAGAAGAAAAACCAACAATTGGCTATAACTGACCAATTCACAACTATGTATTTGTAAATTGCTAGTTTGGGTGATATGCAGGGTTAACTTTTCCTCAGGCTGACCTACCCCAGCTTCCTGGTGACTTTACCTCTTCTTAATCCAATTCCATCCCTATGCTGTAGACACAAAAATTGTCTTCAATCCTGGAAAACCATTCTTGAGAAAGTGGTTCTGCTACTTGAAATCCAGCCTGCCTCCCTAAGGCCAATACAAACCAATGCTGGGTTATTCTTCAGTGTCCGTGGAGAATCCACTGTAGATAGGGGACTTGGCTGGCAGTGGGAGGATGTAGTAGGAAGAAAAGCAACTGTTCTATAGCTCTTTACTTCCATGGTTTTACAAATTCCTAGAGACTGTATGGGGAGAGTGACTGTGTCCTCCATTTGGGGGTTGCAGGAACTCAGGTGTAAATGTTTTCTTTCCCTGGTATAGTAGGTTACAGGAAGAGCTAGAGGTAGATTGTTAGGCTTCTGAGCCCCAGATCAGGACAACACAGCCAAGAGCACAATGACCATGTCATTTCATCCCCACTGCAATCAGTCTGAACCTAGGCTTGGTAATAAGATCTTTCTTTATTATCTGTCATTGTTTCATACTTACTCTCTGGATCTTTCTTTGCTTTAATTATTTGGAGTTCAGTTTTGGAATGCCAATCCTTTCTCTTCACTTCCATCTAGATTAGACCCCAGTGCCCTGCCAGGTCTCTTCTTCTTCTGTCCAGTCCTATGGATTCTGTGGGTTACCTCTCTTCTGACAATCCTATAAAATGAAAGACTCCTTCTTTTCCTTTGCTTGGGACTGCAAGCTGAAGTGTTTGTTTATTCTCTGGCTCCTGCCTTATTTTTAGCAGAGGGTTTCCTTTTAATGCTCCAGGGTGATGGGAAGTGTTCTCTCTTGCTGCTGGGAAAGGCACTATGGAAATGAAATATGTATTGCTTTTCTATTCATTTGATTATCTTCTTCCCCAAAGCAGTTTAACAAATTATCACTGAATCTGTTTTTGTTTCTGCCTTGTTTCTTTTAAGCAAGGAAAGAATTATAGCTGTTCAATTGTTCCCTGGATTTCTTGCTTAACTTCCTTTTCCCAGAATGATTTGTCCATAAAATAAGATGGAAAAGGAACCTATTGCAGAGAATCCTGGCTCCCCAGCTGATGATGGTTGGTTTGATGAGTAACCAGTTTGCTTTGGGGGTGGGTGGGTAGAGTGAGCTATTTGTCTTCTCAACTGTTTGTTCTCATGGGGTTATAGAGAAAAATTTGAACAGCCATAGACATGGTCTCATTTGGGGTTTATTGAAGCATGACTAAGATTATCCTAAAAATAACCTTTATTAAAATATTATCTTGTCTGAGATTCCCTGAGCAGCCTACATTCTGAGAACGAGTTGGGTAGCAGCTTTCAGTCAAAACCCAGCAACAGGCTCAGCCAGCTTTGGAAAGAATCAGGGTTTGACACCACCTCCAAAGAATAGGCTCCTTTGAAAAACTCTCCAGTGACTTACGGCAAGGTCTGAAATTCCACCATTAGAAATGATGTTCTTCAAGTTTTGACAGTCTTCAGAGGTCTCTCAACTCTGACAGGCATAGAAATGATCAGCTATTTACACCAGAAGCATTCTTTTATGGACCTCTAGGCAAAGTGGCAACATGGATGGGCTCAAGCATGGTAACATTGTGAGGTTGGCCCAGGACCGAGCAGTGTTTCATTCTGTTGTGCATAGGGTCACTATGAGTCGGTACCAACTCGATGGTACCTAACAACAACAGTTGAAAACTAGAGTAAGACCATGATGAGATGCAATTGAGGTTAGGCATCAGAAACTTTGGGGGAGCATGAGATATAGAGAAAGTAGTGCTGAAAAGAGGGATGCATTGAAAATGTCACTGCTTCCCAATTTTGTTGAAGGCTGTCTCTGTCATGGAGTGTATTCATGGTAGCTGGCAGAGGGAACACACAAAATCAAAACAAATCAATATTTCCAGGGTTCTGTCATTGTGCACGTCTGCCAAGGAGACAGACACTGTTGACTGATTTGACCATAAGCTCTAGTTGGAATGAGTCTCAGGTTGTGTCTGGTTCTGTGAGTGTAGACACAGCTTTGGAAGGAGAGGAAGTCTGATGATTGGAGTGGCGTCAAGCCCAACGTCCAGACCCCTGTCTTTTCACTTTTCTCTGCATCATCCACTCTCACCACATGATTTCTTTTTGTTGTTTGTTACTTTTTTCTTTTTTTTGTTTTCCTTTTGTTCTTCTTTTCTCCATAAACATATGAGCCATTGAAGTGGCGAGGTTGGGGTATGCTAGGAAGAGCAAAGGAGAAGTGAATAATCTTCCAAAGCTGATGTAAACCTGGGACAGGCACAGTCTGGGATTGGAAAATGATGAAAACATGTGAAGCTTCTGTTGGAGAGTCAAAAAACTCTAAAACAAAAAGAAGCCAAGAGTGGAGAGGGAGAATCCCAAAGGTGTCCAGCACAGGCTGAATGTTCTACTTCTATATGTACTGATTGTGAATCTTCAAGACCTCAATGTACCCATAAACTAGGTACAGCCCCTTCTTCCTGCCTTATATGTACTGTTATAGGAATGACATAGTCAGAAACTCCTACCCATTAAACTTCATTCATGAGACAGTGTTGTTCCCTCACTTAACTCCACATGTTTCACAATTCCCTAGGCTCAGCTGTGAATAGGGGAAGCTGGGGAAGTGGCACTCCCAAACTAATAGTTTAATTGGTGCCCAGGGATGAGTAGTAGGACTGGGAGAACCAGCAGACCAATGCAGACATTTGGAGGGCTCCAGTAATAATTCCTCATTAGGAAATGCCCCACATGGAGATGGTTACAGATTGTGAAAACTGGAAAAATAAAAATATATATGTATTTCTTTTTCTTGTTTCAAATTGGTGATTCTGTTGCCATGCGCAAGTGCTAGAAACACTTTCTTTGTGTATTAAGCAGTAATTGTTTTGACTCTTCTTTTGGTAGTCTACATATTTTTAAATCTATATTCAACTCATAGATTCTAAAATTTGGTGAGAGGAAGCCTTTAAAAGGGAGTGCATTGGGGTTGTGTCATGCAGATCTGTTTGTCTTCCTGTGGACAGGGGCATTTGGATGGCATTTCTAGTGTTACAACCAGGCATGATAAAAACTGTATCCAGAATAAGAAATAAGCAAAGCAAATTATCCAGTACTGTGGCCACCAGAGTCCAGTCTTAATTTTGCAAAGAGGTCACATTTTAGGATGAAGTGGACATCTACTGGTGGGACTATTCTGAGGGACCAGCTTCTGTGCTGAGACCTACAAAAATAAGTAGGAGAGCGTCCATTTTCTCAGCTTGCAGGAAGGGAGAAAGAGGCCAGCTAGCGACAGTCATTCTTCATTTCTTTCTCATTGAAGGAAAATTGGAAATACTGTTGAGATTTCTCTACTTCCCTCAGATTCAAATTTCCACAGAAGAACATGAATTAGTTTTCCCTTCCAAGTATCTATGGCTTTTCAGTGAAACACCTGTCTAGAAATGCTGATTTATATATATGATCTGATATATATGATATGCTAAACATTTAACCAGGTTGCTGTCTTACAAAGTAAGGATGAGGGAAACTGTGTGACCAGAGAAGTGACATTTTTTCTTTTACTGACAATTCCATCTCTTTGAGTCCATTCCATGTTCTGTGCATTCTCCTGTCCTATCTGCTGCTAAATGGAGCATACTTTGCTTCTTCGCCCACACCTTTTTTATTTCAATAGGAATCAATAAAGTATTTTGGAGAAATGGAGAGACCTGTGAGATCCTGTTTTACTATTTAACCTTGAAAAAACTGTTTCTAGAGGAAACATTGAGACTACTACTTAGTCAGCGGTGACACTTCATAAACAAATTGCAATATTTTGTTTAACAACAGAAAAGTTGGGACAATAAGCAAAAATTTACTCTGGGCAGGAAAGCTTGGGAGAAACCCTTGCTTGGGTTCTCTACCACATCCTGTCCACTACTGGGTTTTCTGCTCTCCCACCCAATACCACCATCACTTCATCTATGAAACCAAACACTATGTTAGATCTGGAAGGAATCTTCAAGAGAATCTAGTTCTACCCTCTCATTTAAAAAATTTGCAGACTGAGGGCCTGAGTGGTTAAGAGACTTGCCCAAGATCATGGAGCTAAGCAAAGGCAAGCCAAGACCAGAATCGAACTCACATGGTCCTTGATCTACTACTTTCTCCATAATACCATGCTGTTTCTAGAAAAGTGTGGTACAAATGACAAAGAGTTTCTTCTGGACTGACCTAGATTCTAAATATCAAGTGTAGTTAGTGTTTTCTTGAAGACTCATGGATAAATGTTGGACTATTATGAGTGCTACTAGAGCTTGCAAAAAGCTTGAAAAGTCAGTGGTTTGAACCCACTAGCTACTCTGCAGGAAAAAGGTATGATAGTCTGCTTCTGTGAAGATCACAGCCTTGGAAACCCTATGAGGCAGTTTTACCCTATCCTATAGGAGTCCTAAGGAGCTCTGGTAGCATAGTGGTTACGAGTCAGGCTGCCAACTGCAAGGTCAGCAATTCGAAACTACCAGCGGTTCCTTGGGAGAAAGATGAGGTGTTCTGCTCCCATAAAGATTTACAGCCTCAGAAACCCTGTGCAGGGTCACTATGAGTCAGAACCGACTCCACAGTACTTAACAACAACAACATAGGAGTCCTGGTGTGGTGCTGTGGGTTAATGCACAGACTGAAAATCCATTGGAACTGCAAGGTCAGTGGTTCAAGCTCACCAGCTGCTCATCAGAAACTCTATACAAGGTTGCTGTGGTTCGGAATCGACTTGATGGCATTTAACAACAACAACACAGGGTCACTATGTGTCAGCACTGACCCGATGGCAAGGGGTTCCATCTTACTGATGCTGATATCATGCTGATTTTGAGTTTATGCTGAGTGTTGTTAAATGTCATGGAGTTGGATTTAATTTGTAGCAATCCTGCATAGGGTTGTTAAGGAGCGGCTTGTGGGTTAGCAGTCTATTGTTTATCCTACAGCACCACACCAGGACTCCTGAGTTTGTGCTAAAGCTCAATTAAATGCTTTTTTGTTGTGCATTGCCATTTTAGTGATGCAAGATGTTCTAGAATATCATGCTATTTTGTTTGAGGGCTTTAAGGAATGCTTTCTAAAAGCATTTTGAGCTCAGTTACCTTATCTCGAATATAAGAAACTTGAGTTAAATTATTTTTTAAATCCACATCACTTTTAACAAGCTGTGGGTTCTCTAAGATGTGCTGATGAGTGTTAAAGGTCTTCCTTATCCCCAGTAGTCACATTATGGAAATGGTATCTTTAGCCCTTAGTGTTCCATTGACCCTCATATGGGAGAAACAAAGATTACACTACAGATTCTGATTGGCTCTGGGTTGTTGTCATGGCCTCCAAAAGTTCCTCCAGAATCACTTGTACTCTGAGGGCAAACACTGAATTAAAGCTTCAGAGAAGCCGTAGGCAGAACAACCAGGACCTTGCTTCTTCATCATGAAGTGATCAGTTTCAAACTCTCAACCTGGCTGTAAGCTCTAATAACTTCCCTATAGTAGCCTCAAGAAATGAACAAATCAAGAAGTGACTGATTTGGCATCTCTAAGGCACAGCCCATGGATGATTTGTTAGTGGGCCTGATGCTCTATCATCACAGAATGGTGTCTGTTTCCCGCTTTCACCTTACCCTGTTCCTTACTAAACACTGAGAGGTATAGGAAGACATTGCGAACTTACCCGGAATCTGTCTTCAGATACAGATGATAACTCCTTTCAATATAAACCCACTGCATTGAGTCAATTTTGACTCATGGTGACCTATGAAGGATTTCCAAGACTGTTACTCTTTATGGAGAGACAGCCATATCTTTCAACCCATCTTTCTGACCTTGGGGTTAGCAGCCCAACGCCTAACCCATAGTACCATTGCTGAGTTGGTTCCAAGTCATAACATCACTATATAGGATTTCTGAGGAGCAATTGGTGGGTTTGAACCACCAAACTTGCAGGTATCAATCCAATGCTTATCCCACAGTGCTGCATTGGGATTCCTTTCAATATGTTGTTGCTGTTAAGTGCCATTGAATGGGTTTCCAACTCATAGTTCACCTGTATAGAGTTTCCATGGCTTTTTAAATTTTTTGAGGAAGCAGAAATCCTCATCTTTCTCCCACAGTGCTGCTGGTGGGCTTGAAAGGTAACATTGTGGTCCGTAGTCCAGTGCTTACCCAATGGAGCCACCTCACTCCCTCCTTTCAATAGTGTTGTTGTTAAGTGCTGTTTCTCCATCAAGAGTAACAGTCTTGGAAATCCTTTCTAGGTCGCTATGACTCAAAATTGACTCAATGCAGTGGGTTTATATTGAAAGGAGTTGCTGTTGAATCAGTTCTGACTCAGAGCGACCATGTACAGGGTTTCTGAGGAGCAGCTGGTGAGTTTGAACCAATGACCTTGTGCCAACTTTGTAGTTAGCAATATAGTGCTTATCCTACAGTGCCACACTAGGAGTCTTATAAATCTGCTAGACAGAATTTGAGAGATCTGCATATATTAGAAGGATGCCTGGTGACGCAGCAGTTAAGTACCAGTTCAAACCCACCAGCTGCTCTGTGGCAAAAGTTGTGGCAGTCTGTTTTTGTCAAGATTACATTATTGGAAACCCTACGGGGAAATCCTACTATGTACTAGAGGGTTGATTTTGGTCAGAATAAACTTAATAGCAACAGGGTCTTAGGTTTGGCATATACTGAATTTTAGTTAATTCACAGTGGTAGGGAGGAAATGGTGATTTTGTCCAGGTTTTACAAGTGTGACTTTACCAGGTTTGTAACGCCTCAGAACTGACTCTTCTTGTCTATCCTTCTTGACTCCTTTTCCCATTCCATGTCCTATTCATTCACTGAGAGGAAATCAAATCCCACAATGAAACTTTCTCCGAAACAGCCATGTATCTGTAATCAGTAGCACATGGTTTAATTTTTTTCTCTCTCTTGTATTCAAAGCTTCTTCAGAACAGAGCAACTATATTATGCTTTTGATGTATCATGTGGTTGCTAGGTATAATTTGTGATTCATTCACTAAAGCATAAATAATCAAACAGTGGGACCAATTTCTCCTTCTGGAATCTACCTTGTTATTCTATTATTCTATCATCTTATTCTATGGAATTTATTCATAGATCTTTCCAATTGTATAGAATTAGGTCTTTATGGTGCTGGATTTTACTTCTGGTAGATATGAAAAACAAGGAAACTTAATAAATCACAAATACAAATGTTGCATTGGAAACTATTGTTTTATATATATATAGTGGCACTGCAGAATACTGCTCTGGATGGTAAGGTCAGTTTGAGCCACAAAGTTGGCGGTTCAAACCCACCAGCCACTCCTTGAAATCCTATGCAGGGTCGATATGAGTCAGATCCAGCTCAATGTCACTTAACAACATATAGCTAGCTAGATAGATAGATAGAGGGAGGGAGAGACAGAGAGAGAGATTGTTGTGTGCCATCAAGTCAGTTCTGACTCATAGCAATACTGTGTAGGGTTTCCTAGAACATTTGGTGGATTTGAACTGCTGACCTTGTGGTTAGCATGCCAGTGCTTATCCTAGAGAGCCATACCAGGGATATATACATATATATATATATATATATATATATATATACACACACACATATGTATTCTATGGAGTCCTGGTGTGGCATTCCAGGATAAGATAAGAGCAGGACCGCAAGGTTGTTTGAAGCACAAACTCACTAGTCACTCCTTAGAAACCCTATACTGGGTTGCTATAGGTTGGAAATGACTTGATGGCGCTTAACAACAACAACAACAATATGTATATATAGGAGGAGTTCTGGTGTGGCACTGTAGGATAGGCACTCAACTGCAAGGTCTATTTGAACTACAAAGTCAGTGGTTCAAACTCACCAGTCACTCCTCAGATACCTTATATAGGGGTCACTATGAATGGGAACCTACTTGATGGCACTTAACAAGAACAAGAACATATATATATATATATATATATAAAGGGGTATTGGTGTGGCACTGTTGGATAAAGTACCAAATGGGAAAGGTCGGTTTGAACCATAAAGCCCGGAGTTCAAACCCACCAGCCACTCCTTCTGTATATAAATATATACAAAAACAAACACCACAGAGGCTAAGATGTTACCCAGGACTAGTAATCAAAATCCCAAAAAACGTGTATGTTTGTTAAAAGCTCCCTAGGTTAATGGAGAGCAAAGGTCTAAGAATGCCTGCCTTGTGGCATATGAGAACCACTCTTTTATGGAACTGTGTGCCACAGGGGGTTCCAAAATACAGGATCACCAAAGACCCAACCAAGAAAGAGTATGCACAGTATACAATATACTTCCAGAATTGTGCTGATGTGCCCACAAACAGATTAAATACATTTTGAGGAGGAGGGTTAAAATACATCTTGAAGATGTAGAAAGCATTTCTTAAATCCCTCAAACAAAGTGACTTTGGGCAGTACAAATCAGAAGAGAGAGAGAAGAAAGGCGTATAAAAGAAATAGTATTGTTTGCTGTTGTTGTTAAGTGCCCTCGAGTCTGTTCCAACTCATAGTGACCCTGTTCAGGGTTTCCCAGAAGCAGGTGGTGAATCTGAACTGATGACCCTATGGTTCAAAGCAACACTGCAGTCAAATGCTTATCCTGCAGCACCACACCTATAGAAGAGGTAAAGAGAAAAGCTAGAATTAGGAGTAATCAATATGGGGAGATGACCATCTATATATTGTAGTTTCTAAGGGCTTGGCATGTTTTTTCCTCCAGCCTGTTGTTAATTGTCATTGAGTTGGTTCTGACTCACTGTTATCCTATATAGGGTTTCCAAGAATTTGCATCTTCGCTGAAGCAGAAGGCCTCATCTTTCTCCAACAGAGCAGCTAGTGGACTTGAACTGAGGGTCTTGTGGTTCATAGACCAGTTTTTATTGTATGGAGCCACTGAGCTCCTTCCTCCAGCCTAGTGACTTAAAATTCCACCATGAAAAAACTCTTTCCTTTGGCTTAAAACTTTGTTCCTGTTATAATAGAAATACCTGCAAATCACGTTTCACTGGATTCAGCACATCCTTTCCTGAGAATGCATTGCAATGGGTTATCTGGGGGAAAATGGGTAGAAGGGTAAAGAGATGCCGCTAAAGGAGGAAAGACACTTTGCATCTTATAGTGATGGCTGAACAGCTACTCCAATTTAGTTTGCTGTAGTTTAAAAGAAAATGTAGGCTATACTTTTTCTAGCCTGTCCTCCTGAGGATTTTCTTGGCTTATCCTGGCCAAGGTTGCATTCCCAAAAGAAAGCTGCAGGAAAGCAGCTCTGTCCCTTGGGAGATGGCCTCATGGTCTCAACTGCCCTGAGAGTAAGGACTCTGAGGTCCAGTCCGAGGATTTTCCTCTGGCTCGCTGTGTGGCCTCCAGCCAGTCTCCAAACAACTTTAGTTTCTTTTATGTCAAACCAAGATAAATACCTAACTCCCCACCTCTCTGGCACATTATACAGCTTCATCCCGGCCACTTTCATTAACATTTGTCCAAAGCACATAAGAAGAAACCTTTTGAGCAGATTTAAGAGTAATTTTTTTTTTTTTTTTTTTTTTTTTACTACTGGCATTATCATTATGATAGTAAAGTTTATGTGGCATTTGAATGGACAGGAAAATGTATTGGGAGGCTGGGAAAATGGAGAACACAACAACTTTGCTCAGAGAACTGGTATTTGTAGTGGAAGAGAAACAGGGGAGATGATTTGGGCCTGGGGTACAAGGGGAGAAGTCTACAATTGGTCCCAGATGCCATCAGATCCTAATGACCTGACAAACACCATCCTCATAAAATAAATTCCTTAAAAAGGAAGCAAATGGAAATATAAGCTAGTGAAAGAATTTGCAGCAGCTGACCTAAAACCATTTCTCACTTCATAAACAGGTCTGGGTTTGATGCTTTTTTTTGGTCTTATTTCATGCCACTTTCCCTCTCTTGTATGCTCCCCTGTCTCGCTACACCTCCCTTGCTGCCAGTGCTGGCTGGACTTCGCACATTTGTTGTCATAGGAACAGTGACTAATGGAACTCCATTGATGGAAAGAGGCTCATTCAGAGTATTTGTTTTGTGTCTTGTCTCAGCACACATTTGTCCTCAATGATGACATGAATTAATTGGATGAAGTCATTGAAGAACAGCACGTGCTAGTTCACATTAATTTCTTGGCAAGGAGCTCACATGAACCAGAACTATTAATGATTCTCTATTTTCCACTACTTACTGCTTAACACTCTGCAAAAAACATTATGTTTTGTGGACTTCATTAACATATAGCATCTGTGGAGATTGGAGTTCATTAGCATCCCTAATTGTGGTGCTCTGATCTCATCCCATGGATTCTAAAACAGTTAAGTTTTAGCTCCCTTTTCCAGATAAGTTGAATGAAAACTCAGAGACAAAGATATATTTAGCATGTTATCTACCCAATTATCAGTATGTGATTGGGGAAATCTATCTTACCAATTAACAGTCTCCCCACAACTTATATATTTCTCTCCTATCAGGCCCTATGAAGTGAGTCTGAAGGTATCACACCATGATAGGGAAAAAAACAAGGGCTTAACAAAGTATACTGACAGAGAACTGCCAGACATTAAAGCCGGATTCAGAAGACATAGAACTAAGGTTATCATTGCTGACATCAGATGGATTGTACTTGAAAGCAGAGAATGCCAAGAAGATGTTGACCTGTCCTTTATTGATTCTGCAAAGGTTTTCAACGGTCTGGATCATGACAAGCTATGGATACCATTGCAAAAATGGGTATTCCAGAACACTTGACTGTGCTCATGAAGAACCTGTACATAGACCAAGAGGCTGTTGTTCAAACAGAAAAAGGAGTACTGAATGGTTTAAAATCAGGAAAGGTGTGCACTAGGGCTGTATTGTCTCACCATACTTATTTAATCTGTATGCTGAGAAAATAATCTGAAAAGATGGATTATATGAAGAAGAATGTAGGATTGGACAAAGTCTCATTAACAGCCTGTGACATGTAGATGATGCAACCTTGCTTGCTGAAAGCAAAAAGCACTTAAAATACTGATGAAGATCAAAGACCAAAACCTTCAGTATGGATTGTACCTCAATGTAAAGAAAACAAAAATCCTCACCAATGGCTCAATGAATAATATGATAAACAGAGACATAATTGAAGTTGTCAAATACTTGATTTTGCTTGGATCTACAATCAACACTTGCGGAAGCATCATTCAAAAAATATCAAATGATGTATAGCATTTGGCAAATCAGCTGCATATGACCTCTTTAAAATGCTCATGAGGAAAGATGTCAATTTGAAGATTAAGGTGCATCTTAACCAAGCCATGCTATTTTCACTTGCCTCATATGCATGTGAAAGTTAGATACCGAATAGGAAAAACTGTTGAAGAATCGATGCATTTGAGTTATGGTATTGTAGAAAAATAATGAAAATACCTCAGACTGCCAGAAGAACAAACATATCTGTCTTGGAAGAACTACAGCCAGAATGCTCCTTTGAAGCCAGGATGGTGAGACTTCATATCTCATACTTTGGACATATTATCATATTCTGGCTGGTCTAGACCAGAAGCTGAAAAGGACATTATACTTGGCAAAGTGGAGGGTCAATGAAAAAGAGGAAGATGCTCAATAAGATGGATTGGTACAGTGGCAGCAGCTTGGACTCAAATGTAACAATTGTGAGGATGGCACAGGACCAGGTAATGTTTCATTTTGTTGTGCACAGGGTCACTATGAGTCGGAGTCAACTTGACATCATCTAACAACAACGTGACAAAATTCAAGTTTGCTTTATACCATTCCAATCCCTCTGTCCAATCCCTAACAGATATATGAAAAATAAACAAAAATGTCACTGACGTTTGATATAAATCTTATGAGTACAAGGTTAGGAACAGAAATTTTAGCATATTCAAATCAGTGCTTTTAATCAACCCTCAATTATTTCAAGACGACATTTGCATGTTCAATGACATTTTATTTTCCACTTTCTTCTCTTGTTGCCCAACCCTTTGAAAAAGTCATTGATCGTTAGCATAAGACAATACAAGAACAAAGAGAGCAAATTAATGATGACAAGATTCACAGTAGTCATTTGGCTAATATTGAACGGCACTGGCACCAAAATCAAGAGCAAAATGATGCTACTTTAAATTTATCTTATTAGTCTCTTGGACTAACCTATGACTTATTTCCTTAAGGACAAGGTCTTACTATAACATTGTATTCAGACCAGTGCCTTACAAACAGTACATGCTCATTAAATGTCTATTAATAAACGAATGAATAGATGATGACAAAATCATTGTTTGAGAACAAAGTGTTTGTATTTCAGATTCTCATCTGTCGTTTAAATTTTTAACATGTTTCCAATGACTTACATTGTCATCTATAATATGAAAAACTTTTATTCAGCAAATAATTATTTTGTATACTATAGCAAAGGGTATAGTAAATGTAAAAGTGTGTAGGAGTCAGTGTTTGTCTTCAAGAAGTTCATAATCTAGTTGGAGTATTGAATATTTAGGAGACTCATATACCAATGAAAGGATGAATGAATGAATGAACTAATGAATGAACAAGCAAATGCATACCAGACCATGGCACAAGGTAAAGTGAGAGAAGACTTATGTGACAAACAGCACACAGGCCACCGTGGGTGATGGAACCTGGGCTGCTTGCAGTGGAGTAGGGGAAATGAATCTCATTGAGTGTCTGCCTTTTTTTTTCAGTGACCCTCTACTTTACCAAGCATAATTCCTTTTCCATGGACCAGCCCCTCCTGATAACATGTTCGAATGAGACAGATTGACACAGTAGCAGCAACAATGTGCTCAAACATAGCAACAATTGTGAGGATGGCACAGAACCAAATTTTGTTTCATGTTGTTGTATATAGGGTAGTTATGAGTTGGAACCGACTCAACAGCTCCTAACAACAACAGTGGAGGGAAATAGCTATGGTTGTATTAATTTCCTACACTTTTTGATTGAGTGCCTATTCTGTAGCAGGCACATACTAATATTCCATATAATTTATTTAAAATTGTATAATCTTCATATCGGAGGAAGGTACATCTGAGGGAGTGGCAGCTTCTCAAGGTAAATTGCTCAGGGTCACACAGCCCAAAGTAGCAGAGCTAAGATTGGAATTTAAGCACTTGACTGCTAACTGAAAAGTACAAGTCTACCCAGAGACCTGCCAGTGTACTCCTGAAAAGTAAGCCATTGAAAACCCTTGTGAAGCACAGTTTTAGTTTGCCACACATAGGTTCATCAGGAGACAGAATCAACTCTACAGTGACTGGTTCTGGTACAAGCACTGTGCCTGATTTTGGATGTAAAAGGCATTGAATACAAGAACAGGAAACTTGTATTTAGTTCAATAGCTGACTGGGTCAGAAAAGACTACTTTTATCAGAATAAACATGCATATTTTCAATCAACCAATATTTATAGAGTGCCTATGATGTGACAGACTTTTTTTACTGGCAGTAGGGTTATAATAATGAATAACAACATAGACAATAATAAAATTATAATAATAAATAATATAATAAGAAAAATAATAAAAATCCTCACCACTGGACCAATAAGCAACATTCTTATCAATGGAGAAAAGATTGAAGTTGTCAAGGACTTCATTCTTCTTGGATCAACTATCAACACTCATGGAAGCAGCAGTCAAGAAATCAAATGACATATCGCATTAGGCAAATCTGCTGCACAAGACCTTTTTAAAGTGTCGAAGAGCAAAGATATCAGCTGGAAGACTAAGGTGCGCCTGACGCAAACCATGGTATTTTCTGTCACCTCATATGCATGCGAAAGCTGGACAGTGAGTAAGGAAGACCATAGAAGAATTGATGCATTTGAGTTATGGTGTTGGAGGAGAATATTGAAAGTGCCATGGGCTGCCAGAAGAACCAGTAGATCTGTGTTGGAAGAAGTGCAGCCCGAGTGTTTCTTGGAGGCCAGGATAGCCAAACTTCATCTCTCATACTTTGGACATATTGTCAGGAGGGACCAGTCGCTGGAGAAGGATATCATGTTTGATAAGGTGGAGGGTCAGAGAAAAAGAGGAAGACCCCCAGTGAGATGGATTGGCAAAGTGGCAGCATCATTGGGCTCAAGAGTGGCAACAATTATGAGGTTGGCCCAGGACCGGGCAGCGTTTTGTTCTGTTGTGCATAGGGTCACTATGAGTCGGTACTGACTCAGTGGCACCTAACAACAACAACATAGATCTGGCCTCATGGAGCTCACAGTCTAGTGATAAGGAGGTAGTCTACTCAGGAGGATAGCCAAGTCTCACTGTTGTATGCCATCAAGTTGATTCTAACTTTATATCAGCCCTATAGGACAGAGTAAAACTGCCCTATATTATTGTTGTTATTAAGCGTCATCAAGTCTTTGCTGACTCATGATCCTGTATAGGGTTTCCATGGAGCAGATGGTGGGTTTGAGTGGCTGACCTTTCAGTTAGCAGTACAGTGCTTATCCTACAGTGCCATACCAGGACTCCAGAATTACCCCTTAGGTTTCCTATTTACACTGCAACTTCAATTGGTATTTTCTCCTGTGAATCATACGGTAGGTTTGAACTGCTGACTTTTCAGTTAGCAACCCAGCACTAAACCATTGTACAGTGGGCTCCTTAGCAAGCCTAGAGCTGTTGAATTGATTGTAATGAAAAGAATCATGGCTAGGGCACACAAACTAGGAGACTTAATAGATTAAGACCCAGCTGAGTGTGAATGACAGGAAGTGAACTTGGTAGGCCAGTCTAGCCCAGAGTCTGGCAGGTGGGAAGAGAAGAAGTCTAAGAAAAGCCCAAGGTTAATCAGTGGTGGGCTGTGATTGTGGTGCCTTCCTTCATAGAAACCATGAAAGCAGATTTCTGAACACATTTCAAGGGCACTGGGAGATGATGCTGAATACAGCAGATGTCCTAAGAAAGAGAGTAAGGTGAAATTTGGAAATAAAAGGATGAAGAAGAAGAGGGATGTCAGAAATAGATTATAGGCTAGGAATATGTCAGCAGAGGTGACAGGTGAGACCACGGGAATGAATAAAGTAACAAAATCAACATCTGTGATATGACAGCTAACATTGACTGTATTTTCAGTCTTTGCTAACTAAAACCAAGCTAATTGTCATTGAATTGACTCTAACTCATGGCCACTCCAGAGCTGTCAGAGTAGAAAGACACTCCACAGGGTTTTCATTGGCTGATTTTATTTTATTTTTTTAAGTATATTACTAACCCTTTCTTCTGAGATGCCTCATGGAAGACTTGAATCTCCAACCTTTCAGCTAGCAGCCAAGTACATTAAGCATTTGCACCACTCAAACATAACTTAATGTCTTCTAGGTGTTTAAAAGCATTACCATATAACCCTTACAATAGCCTCACAAAGTTGATTGTATCATTGTCCCTATTTTATTAATAGTGGGAATAAGCATTAAACTGACCAAAGAATTGTCCTAAATTCTTTAAGTGGCAGTGCTGGGAATTATATAAGGACTGATACCAAAGTCTCTGTTGTCAAAGGCAATGAGAACAACATAGAGTTAAAGAAGAAAGAGCAAGAGTAAGAAACACAGTGAAAGAGAGCAGTAATGGAGATAAAGAAGAGATAGAGAACTTACTCAAGGATGCAACCTTGGGAACATGCCTACTTGTAGAGGAGTTGAAAGAATGTATGCTTAAATCATTTAAGTACCAAGATTATAAAAAGGCACTGAGGATGCGCACAACTTACATAATTTTCTATAAGTCAACTAAAAGTCTTTAGGTTCCCAAACATTCTATTTGCTCAATCCGCAAAACTATGAGAGGATGGAAGAAAATAAAATATTTGAGAAACTTGGAAAGAATCAAAGAATATTGTTACAACACAAGACTCTCCATTACCACCCTCTGTTTATTAATGGGAGTAATTTTTCTCAGCTTTGTATCTATTAAAACCCAAGTAGAATTGATGTTGAAACTTGTTTTATTCTAGCATTAATAATGTCCATTCACGAATGCCTAGGTTAATTGGGGAAAATGATCTCAAACAGTTCATAAAAGATGAATTTCCAATGGAATTTTACTTTCTATAGCTAATGATTATTGATTACAATTTATAGTATGTTTAATATTGTTTTGATCACTTGAAAGCTTATAGTAATTTGGTTTTGGCATTTTAATTTTCTGTTTTGATTTGAGTGAAAGCTTATAGAGAAAATTGGTTGCATTCTGCAAATCACATTTTGATTTGTGACGATTGCAATCTTTACAGTGTAACAGTGCTCTGCCCACTTCCTCCCTGTATTTTCTGATTCCATTAGTCCTTTTTTTTGCATTTCTTCCTCCTTTCTGAGCTCCATCCCTGGGCAGATACTACCCTTTTGATCAGAGATGGTTGATTGTTCTAAGGAATGTTATGTACCTTATGGGCCTGTCTGTTGTTTGGTCCAGAGGTAAGTTCACTTCCAGAATCTAGAAGAAAACTTAACAATGTAAATGTTGTTCCAAAGAAACTTGCTAGAATGATCAATTAAAGATTTCTAGGCGTAACATCCATATGCTACAAGGAAGATCAACTGACACCACTATTATTCAAATTTACGCACCAACCACTAAGGAGAGTGATGATGAAACCGAAGAATTCTACCAACTTCTTCGGTCTGAAATGGATCAAACATGCAATCCAGATGTATTGATAATTACTATTGATTGTAATGTTAAGGTTGAAAACAAAGTGGAAGGATCAGTAGTTGGAAAATATGGCCTTAGGGGTAGAAATGATGCTGGAGATTGCATGATAGAACTTTGTAAGACCAATGACTTACTCATTGCAAATACCTTTTGAAGCAACATAAAGTATGACTAATACATGTAGTCCTCACCAGATGGGATACATAGAAATCAAATTGACCACATATGAGGGAAGAGATGGTGGAAAAGATCCATATCATCAGCCAAAACAAGTCCAAGGGCCAACTGTGAAACAGACCATAAATTACTCATATGCAAATTAAGACTAAAACTGAAGAAATGAAAACTGTTAGCAGTCCTACAGCACTACACTAGGATGTACTATTATTATCCACATCTCACAGGGAGTAAGCTAATACACTGGAGAATGGATAACTTTTCCCAATTCACCCAGCTTGTAAATGGCAGAACCAAGATTCAAAGCAGACAATCTAGGGCCAGTACTATCATTTTTCATCTCTATGGTTCTAGCTGGAATGCTGGTGTGGCACTGCAGAGTAAGCACTGGACTTCTAATACATAGTGGCTGTACAAAGCCACTAGCAGCTCCTCAGAAACCTTATACAGGTTCTCTGAGTGCCAGCCTGACGGCACTTAACAACAACATCACATTTATATCTAAGGAGCCCTGGTGGTACTGTCCGTTAGGCATTGGGCTGATAATGGCAAGGTCAGCTGTTTAAAATCACCAACCAGCTACCTATTGGTAGAACAATGAGGTTGTCTGTTCCCATAAAGATTTACAGCCTTGAACACCCTCTATAGCATCACTGTGAGTAAGAGTTAACTAGGTGGCAATGGGTTTGGTTGTGCTTCTAAGGAGCCCTGTGGTTCAGTGGCTTAAGCATTGGGCTGCTAATTACAAGATCAGCAGTTCAAACCCACCAGTCAATGAGCCTATCTGCTCTTGTGAAGATTTACTGTCACAGAAACTGAAAGGGGCAGTTCTGTTCTGTCCTATAAAGTCATTATGAGTTGGAATCAACTCAATAGCAGTGGGTTTGGTATTGATTTTGTCTAAGGAGACTTGGTAGCACAGTGGGCTAAGCATTGGGCTGCTAGCCAAAAATCAGCAATTCATACCCACCAGCTGCTCCACAGAAGAAAGAGGAGACTATCTGCTTCCATAAACGTTTTCAACCTGAAAACCCCTATGGAGTATTTCTCCTCCATTCTATAGTATTGCTATGAGCTGGAATTGACTCAGTGGGGTATTTTTGGTTTACTGTTTTGTTTTGGCAAGACAATTACCCTCTTCTTGCTACATCACAATCGTGTTGGGGTTCCAGTCCAAGCTGACTCCATGCTGAGTGTCCCTGAACTCTCTGGAAATTTTACATCTCTCCTTTTCCTGGTTGACTGGTATTGGCAAAGCAGACAGCCCTTCTCTGCTGGGGTGTTGACTCTGGATGCACCAAGTACAATGCAAGATGTCTTGGAGTTTCCTCTGTGTATCCTGGATTGAGCTTCTAATTGGTCGCTGTTGATACTCAGTGGCATGTACTTCTGAGTCTGTGATTAAAATATATCCTTATTTATCAGTAAATCAAAAAATAAATCTATGGCTGTTGTGTTGATTACAACTCATAGAAACCCTATAGGTCAGAGGACTGCCTCATAGGGTTTACACACACAGCTGGTAAGTGCTGTGGGTCAATGGCTGGACCACAGGTTGGTTTGAATTACAAGGTCAGCAGTTCAAGCTCACCAGCCGCTCTTTAGAAACCTTATACAGGGTCGTTATGGGTTGGAATTGACTCGATGGCACTTAACAACAACAAAACAATCTATTTGAAACTAGATTGATACTTCTTTTTACCAAGCAGCAGCTGGTGGGTTTATACCATCCACCTTTAGTTTGTTAGCTGACAGCCTAATCGTTGTAGGATTAATGGATGCTTTTTTTCCCCCTGCCATCCCAAATATTTAGGTTTCTCATGCAGGGTCCCTTGGAACCTCCCTGTGATACCCTTGGAACCTCCCTGTGATACTTTTTTTTTTTTTTTTTTTTTTAATATTAAAGGTTAATGTTTGACATAACCAGGGTCCTCCAAGATTTAGCTATCAAACTTTGTCTTGGGTCTGCTGTGATTCTTTGGAACCCAGCAGTACTACTTGTCAAATATTTCAAGCGTCACCCACTGTTCAATTCATTTCTGAAACCATATAGAACTCTCAAGATCCACTTCCCCACTTCATCTCATCACCTGAATCTCGTTCCTCCCAGAAAAGCTACAGAAAGTCTGTTGCCTCTATTCACATCTACCATACTGTATGTTTCCAGGTAATACAGAAGAAGGTGACAAGTTTAGTGCAGATTTTGGAAAACAATTATTCTCTCTTGTTTGAAGAAAACTCCCAGAGGAAGCTGTGAAGTCACTCTTGCTGTGTGTTGGTTTGGAGCCAATCCTAAGATACTTTTGTTTCTGTCCTTCACAGCTGTGTCTGTCAGCCTTGTGGGGAGCAGGGAAGCTGTGCACCATTGCTGCTTAATCACACAGATGTGGTGAACTGTACCTCTGATGGTCCAGATCACATGACGTGCACTGTCACCTGTGAGCGGGGCTTTGTCCTTCAAGCCAGCAGTGGGCAGTACCTCAGGCCCATGCAGGTGAGTTAGACCATTACCATCCGGACCATGTTCCTGATTTTTCTCCTTGGTTGGACTGGGGAAGGCCAGTTGGTTTCCAAATTGTTTGAAAGGAAAAGTGAACTGTAATAAGACAAGAAGGTTGTATAGAAAGGAAGGATTATGAGAATATGCATTTCTGATTAACTTCTTGTTGTTAAGTGCTATAGAGTCAGTTCTGACTCACAGAGACCCTGTATAGGGTTTCCAAGGAGCAACTGGTAAGTTTGAACTGCTGACCTTGTAGTCCAGTGCTTTATCCCACGTCACCATACCAGGACTAGTTTGTCTTCTTATCAGAAATTGTGCTCCTCACTTTAGCTCAAGATGAAAATGCCACAGTGTAGATATTTTCACAATTCTCAGGGCTGAGAGGTTACAATCATTTTGTCTGTGGTTCACTGTTCAGCACCCCAAACCCTCCTACAGGAAGGTGATCCTTATTTTCTCCCCTACAGCCTTAAATCCATTACTGAAGTGAGTATTCTATCTAGCATTGGTTCAAATTCTTGAATTTCTACTAGCTGCCAAAAACACCATTTCCAGAACTTTAAAGGTGACTGGGAGGTAGTAGAATACATTGAATAAAGAGTGAATTTACAGAAATACAGATCTGGAATGAAATTTTGGCTCTATTTCATACTAGGTTTATAAGTAATTTCAAACAAAGAAAGAAACAAAAACTGAAATTTACCTCTTTAAGCTCATTTCAACTTTTGTAAAATGATTGAAACAGAAATATTTATCTCATCAAGATATTATGACAACTACTGGGGGGGGGGGAAATTAAGTTTCTAGAAAACTTGGTGTGGTGCAGGACTGCTAACTACAAGGTCACCAGCTGCTCCTAGGAAACCCTATACAGGGTCTCCATGAGTCGGAATGGATTCAATGGAACTTAACAATAACAGCAGTAAAATGATAGGTACATAGCACTCGAAACTCTTAATTAGTAGTATTATAAGCATGATAATGTACTCCCAACTAAGAATTTAATTTTCCATTTTTCTTTTAAAGAGCTTACAATAATTTACGAAGAATTTTAAGCTTGACATCACCCACTAGAAATCCTCATCATATGATGAGATAAGGATGTAGGAGACAAAAGATAAGGGTGTATGAGGAAAGAATCACAAAAAGTTGTCCCATTCAGCTAAAGTAAAGCATGACTGGTTAGCTAGATATCAATGGTTTGAAAGATTGGAATACTTTTTTTCATTTTACACCAATTGACTCACATTAATTGTAAAGTCAGGGGGGAGTTTCACTTACTTAGAGCTAGTCGGAATCTAAAGAATTTTTTTTTCTTTTTAATTTGTGCTAAATATGTATGTAGCAAAGCATTTGCCATTTCAACATTTTCTGCATGTAGAATTGTGTCAATAATTGTGTTAATCATATTGTGCTACGATCATTCCTGTTGTTGTACATCATCCTTGGCAGAATACTCTCAGTGTTAAAGACACAATCTTTAGCTTCAAGTTCTATCTAGAAAGCAGCAGTTGCAATATGTCTTGGGGTATCATTTTATTGATCTAATCATGCTTTGGTCAGAAAGGTAGAGCCTTTATCACCTGTTCTTAACCCAGATAAAGGTATATTCACACTAGAAAAGAGATAGGTAGAACAGAAGAATAAAAGAAGGTAGGGACTGAATTCATGGATTTGACAGGTAAAATGTAATAAAGATGGAGAGAGAAAAAAAGACAAGGTTGTTGTTGTTATGTGCCGTCGAGTCAATTCTGACCCATAGCGACCCTGTATAGGGTTTCCAAGGAGCAACTGGTGAGCTTGAACCACCAACCTTGCAGTTCAAATAACTTTACAGTCTGACACATTATCCCACAGCACCACACCAGAGAGAAGAAAAGACAATGTTAGCAAAGCATTAAAATTAGAAGCAAGCTCAAGGAAAAAAACAAACAAACAGACCAAACCTAATGAATCAAGAGAAAATTCAGCAATGTATGGCAAGCTTAAGAGACAGTCTTTAAATGAAGAGTGCACCATTGTGGTTTAAGGCAGATTTCTATGCTGTGATCAGCATGTAAGGCACAGAATCTGAGTTGGAAAAAGATGGGGGCTTATCCTGATGGGGTCAGCTGACGACCCATCACCTGTGACTGGCCCCACTAAGGAAATTATACAATTCCAATTCATGATCACAAGACAGTGAGAATAATTGTTTCATGTTGACACAGGAACTAAAGCTAAACAGAAAAATGTGTCTGGCTTTAATTGGGTCCCTCTGGCAGGGAACAGGGAAACACTGGGAAGCCTAGAGGAGAAGCTAGCCAGGAGTCAGAGGTAACAGGGGCTTTCATCATTCATCCTACCTTTGGCTTTGGAGTCACTGTGGTCTCTTGGGGGGGACGGCTGGCCTGGCAGCAGAATCTCCCCTCCGTCTTTGGTAACCCAGTGACTAAAGTGACTACTGTGTTTTTTCTCAAATAAACCAGGAGCTTACAGGTCTCTAGGTTCCTGCTCATTTGCTCCACCTCTCCTCCTACCCAGAGCACCTTCTCCTACCTTCCTCTGGCTGCTAAGAAATCCAATCATCTTTCAAAGGCTGGTTGCAGTGTTACTCACACAATTAAATTTCCCCAAAATTCTCTGCCTCCCTGCCCAAGGAGGAGTAGCTCCTCCTCCTCTGGCTTCCATTGTTGTTGCTGTTGTGAAGTGTCATTGAATCTGTTCCAACCCATAGCAACCCTGTATAGGGTTTCCAAGGAGCAGCTGGTGAGCTTGAACCATCGACCTTACAGTTTAAACCGACTTTGCAGTCTCATGTATTAACCCACAGCATCACACCAGGAGTCCATAGTGCATTTTTAATTGTACATAACAGCATTCATTGTATTATAGTGATTGGTTTTATATATTTATATTTTTTTCTTCTTTATCTCAGTTTTCTACTTATTTGATTTTATTGTTTATGTTGTTTGTATTGTATTCTCTCAAAACATTTGAAAGGGGGTTGTTGTTGCTGTTGTTAGGTGCTGTGGAGTCAGTTCCTACTCACTGCGACCCTGTATAGGCTTTCCGAGGTTTCTGTAAATCTTTGTGGGAACTGAAAGCCTTGTCTGTCTCCTGTGGAGCTGTTGGTGGGCCTTGTGGTTTGCAGTGGAGTGCTTATCCTTCAACCCCACTGCACTCCCATGGAAGGGTTGTTGTTAAATGCCATCGAGTCAATTCTAGATCATAGCAACACTGTATGGGGTTTCCAAGGAGCAGCTGGTGGGTTGGAACTGCCGTCCTTTTGGTTAGCAGTCCTTTGCTTAACCTACAACACCACACCAAAACTCCATGGAAGAAGGTAAGATATAACAAATAAAAGTCTATCTTTTGCATTTTCTTTCTTTAGTGTTTTTTTTTTTTTTTCCCTTCCTCTTTCCCTTTATCCTTCTTTACATTATTCCTCCTTCAGATAATCTTTGGACCACTGTTTCTACATGTATTTTATAATTCTGGTAGGATTTTAGCTCCTTTAGGGTGTTTGGTTTACCTAAATCTAGTACAGGACCTTGCCCTTCTAAGTTCTGAGTAAATGCTTATCCATTTGATTAAGGTACTCTAGAGCTAAGAGCCCTGGTGACACAAATGGTTATGCTCTAAACTGCTAACCAACAGGTCAGTGGTTCGAACCACCTGGTGGCTCTACAAGAAAAAGACTTGGTGATATGTTCCTACAAAGATTACAGCCTAGGACATTTCTACTCTGTCACATAGAGTCATTATGAATCAGAGTTGACTTGACAGCACTTAACAACAACATCTCTAGGGCTACCCTACTGAAAATGATTTCCACAATGTTTGGAAAAGGCTGTGTCTCCATTAATTTCTAAAAGTTCATAGATACTATGCATCATTCTGGAGTCCTGGTGTGACGCTATAGAATAAACACTGGACTACTAACTGAAAAGCTGGTAGTTCAAACCTATCAGCCACTCCTCAGAAACCCTGTACAGAGTCATTATGAGTCAGAACTAACTTCACAGCATTTAACAACAACAACATGTATCATTCTTAGTGAAAGTCATTTTGTTCTGCAAAATTATCAGCTAGCTTATTCGTAAGGGTCCTAGCAGAAAATAGATGGCATGTTCAAAACTAAGTACTATAAGGAAAATTTAAGAAAGGGGCCACCATAGGGTAAGCACTGGACCACAGGTGGGTTTGACACAAGGTCCCAGTTCAAACCCACCAGCCACTCCCTTGAAACCCTATACAGGATTGCTATGAGTCGGAACTGACTCAACAACACTTAACAACAACAACATAGAGGTGTAGACGGGGTACCCGGAAATCACAAGGAAATGGTGCAGTATGGCAAGGCAAAAGGTCTCTGTAAACACTTCTAAGCATGAAAGGGTGATTGTATGGAGCAATTAGTAGAACCCACAGAAAGAGATAGCAGGAGCCATATGGAGAATGCTGTCCAAGGGGCAGCCAGCCTGCAGCAACTCCCCAGGAAGAAGAAGAAACCCAACCTCTCTTTACTTCCCACCTTGCCAATCTCCTGCCAGTGTGTCCTAAGGCATGAACCCAAGCACAAGTCAAAGACATGAACACGTCATAGGCCAGCATTTCTGGGTCCAAGGTAGGACGGAAGAGGGTAGATAGCAGATCTAGAGGAGCAAATGGAGAGCATCCAACCAAGTTGTACTGGAGGAATGTTGCCACTGAGTGATTCTCTTACTGTCCATCAGCATTATGCCTCATTGTTAGATCTGGAGTTCCTAGGTGGTGGGGAAAGTTAACATGTTCGGCTTCTAACCAAAAGGTTAAAGGTTCAGGTTCACTAAGAAACACCTTGGATGAAAGACCTGGTGGTCTACTCCTGAAAATCAGCCATTGAAAACCATGCGTGGGGTGGCTGTGAGTCAGAATTGAGAGTGCATATTAAAACAATTAAGGTACCAGCAAGGAGAAACAAAAATAATTTTATCTGATTTAAAGTGTGGATAAATAATCTCTGGAACTCTTCTAAAGCCTATAAATTATCCAGCTATGTCTTTCTATGTGACCTTGATATCTTGATATCGTAACTTTCTCTGTTTCTAGAAGGAAATTATCCTTACCTGTTTCTCTGGGCACTGGGACTGGGCTGTGAGCTGCATACCCCTTGACTGTAGCATTCCTGACCAGTCTTTGGTGAACTACGCAAACTTCTCCTGCCCAGATGGAACGGATTTTTTCAAACGCTGCTCGATCTCCTGTGTCCCACCAGCCAAACTTCAAGGTATTGTATGGCCAACAGCAACTGCATGCTAGTTCTTTTAAAACCCTCCTTTTGGTGGGATTTTGGTGCCCTTCCCATTTGCTCTGCTGTACTACCCTCCTCTGTTGCTGTTGTTAAGTGCCTTTGAGTTGTTTCCAACCCATAGCGATCCTGTATAGGGTTTCCGAGGAGCAGCTGGTGAGCTTGAACCACCAACCTTGCAGTTCAAACCAACTTTGCAATCCAGTGCTTTAATGCACAGTGCCACACCAGGACTCTACTATCCTTCTCTAATAATAACAAAAGGGCAAAACCATTCCTTCTGATCTGCTGGTCAGGACATTATCAATGAAAGAAAGGGAGATATTCATTCTGTGTTTTAACTGCTTGTGTGCACCCCAGAGTCAAGTCAACTGATACACTTATCTTTATAATATTAACAATCAAAATACTAATGAAAATACTTTTTATATCATATTTATAAACATCCTATGAGTTAAGTGTTCTTAGTGCCATTTGAAAATGAGAAAAGTTATATGATTAGTCTCCAGTGATACTGCTAGTAAGAAATGAAGATGGGGTGGAACCTGCCCTAACTGACCCCACACCTTGTTTTTCACCTCACCAAAAGTTCCCAGACTCTGGTGTGTCCAACAGTTAGCCAGAAGGCTTGTTCAAAGGGCAAAGTCCCCACTCAGACTGAACTGTGAGATTCTAATGTAGTAGGACTGCTGCTATGGGCTGTTGTTAAGTGCTGTTGAGTTGGTTCCGACTCATAGACACCCTATATAGGGTTTCCAAGAAGCATCTGGTGAGTTTGGGCCACCGACCTTGCAGTTCAAACTGACCTTACAGTGAAGTGCTTATCCGTCAGCACTACACCAGGATGCCATGGATAACTCTTTGAAGAACCGTATGTTGTATCTGAGGTACATGGTTAAGCACAGAATGAGGGATCCAAATTGCCTCATTTCAAATCTGGCTCTGCTCCTTAACTAGTTTGGGCATGTTACCTAATCCAAATTTTCTCATCTGCAAAATGGAGGATAATAACAGTATCTATTTCACGGGATTGTTAGAGGTTTGAAGTTTATACAATTTAAACATGTAAAATGCTTTAAAACCTTGCCTAGCATATAATAAGCACTATAAAAGTGTCGTCTGACATCACTGTCCTGCTTTCCAATCCTCTGCTGTATTTTTAGTATTGTACATAGGAAGATAGGCAATGGCTTGGTTGGTAGCTCTTCTCTCAAGAATTAGGTCAAGAAATCTTTACATGACTTCTATTAGGATAGGAGTGCTTAAGTGGCATAAAATAATTAAGAATTTACTTAACTACTAACCAAAAGGTTGGCTGTTTGAAGTCCATTCAGAGGTGCCTCAGAAGATAGTCTGCTTTCTAAAGGCCACAACCTTGAAAACCATATGAAGCATAGTTCTGGTTTACACATATTGGTTCACCATGAGTCAGAATTCACTGGACCATTACTGGTTTTGTCTTTTGGTTTATTCTGTCTGTCTGTTGTTGTTGTTGTTGTTGTTGTTGTTGTTAAGTGCCGTTGAGTCTATTCCAATCCATAGTGATGCTGAATAGGATTTCCAAGGAGCCACTGGTGAGCTTGAACTGCCGGAGTTATGGTTCAAAGCGACCTTGCAGTCCAGCACATTAACCCACAGCACCACACCAAGGCTCCTATTCTGTCTTGGAAAATACATTAAAGCATCTGTAGATAAGAAAATATTGTAAGATAAACATTTGACTTGAGATCTTAGAGAAGTAGCCCAGCACAGAATAGTGTGACTTTCTGAGACTGCCAGTATGTTGATGGGTTTTCATTTTGTCTTATATTATTATGTTGTTGTTTTATGAATATTTTTGGACTATGTGTTCTGAGCATGCATGCTTCTCTTTTCTGGAGTCAGGACTGAGTCCGTGGCTGACCTGTCTTGAAGATGGGCTCTGGTCCCTCCCGGAAGCCTACTGCAAGTTAGAGTGTGATGCCCCTCCTGTTATCCCCAACGCCAACTTGCTCCTGCCACACTGTCTCCAGGGCAACCATGATGTGGGCTCTGTCTGTAGATACGAATGTGAACCAGGCTACTACATTGCAGAAAGTAAGGAGAGCCAAGTCAGAAAGTAAGTTAAACTGTTAATGGCCTTGCCATTCTATTTACCCTCACACCTTCTTCCTATTCCCTCCTTTGCAAATCTTAGAATCACATGTAGAACACTAATATTAAGACTCTCTGGGTTACATATTGCCTGTTTTATTGATTTTTCAGTATAACCTCTCTTCATCTGTAAAGGTGTATTCTGTAAAGGTGTACATCTGTACATCTGTAAAGGTATATTCCCTACTCATAAGGAGGAGGTAAATAGCTGTGCTTTCTCTAAAGAGAGCCATCATAGGAGATCCCTCAGTTTCACTTACTTGGGCGCTTTAAAATAACTCTATCTTGATTGTTTGTTTTGTGAAAGTAAGATGTTAGGAGTTTCCCAAATCGTGGTTGGCCTAAATCCAGGTCTGTTCTGGAGCATCCTCCTAAGTACGCTCTGCAGTTTCTGGGATAAACTGCATGATGTCATTCCCCAGTTCAAACACATGGTAGCTGTGTAGTGAATAAGGTTTCATTCTCTGTCTCAGTTTCCTCACCTGTAGAATGGGAATAATAATAATATCTACCTCTGAAGTAGGAATGAGATGAATTAATATGTATAAAACAGACTACTCAATATAATGTAGCTACAGCTTTTCCAATTCCTCTTCTCTGAACAGTGATGAAGTGTGTACCCTCCTAATCCCAGAAGCTGGAAGTGCCTTCTTTTGAAGGTCGGGGTGTGGCTGTGGGGGTTGGATTCAGAAATCATGTAAGCTCTGTAGTATCATTTTAAGAAAAAGCTTCGAAGAAACTCATCTTGGGGTTTGCATTCCGGTTCCTACTCCCTATCAGCTGCATGGGTCTGTAAATTGCTGATGATGTCCATGTCAGAGTGTGGCTTTGAGGACTCAGTGAGATAATGCAATCAGTCCTAGTGCCCAGCATGTGCCAAGTGCTCAATAAATGGGAACTTTAGGCAAAAGAAACTCCTCACATTCAGCAAATAGTAGCAATTCTTCCTCTACCATAAACTATGTAAAGACAGGAGTTAAAAAAAGAAAAACCCACAGCAGCCATGGAGTGATTCCAGGTCAGAATGACCCTAAAACACCATAGAACTGCTCTGTAGCATTTCTGAGGTTGTAAATCTTCATTGAAGCAGAGGGCTTGAACTGTTGACCTTGTGGTTAGCAGCCCAATGCTGAACCCACTGGACTATTAGGGCTTCTTGGGACAGGAGCAAAATTCATTTCTTATCCTAGGAGTTAGTAGAAAGCCTGACCATAAATAGATATTAAAATATGTATTTTCTTTTTTGTAACTAACAAAATCCCAGCCATGATATTATTAAGGATACCAGAAAATACAAATTTTGCTTATAAGCTAGAATTCTATAAAGAGGTGGAAGATGAGAAAATTGATACCTGGATTACACTTGGCCCTCAGCTAATTGATCCAAAAACATCTTAATATGGGGTTAACAGAGAAATTCTGTGCTCACTGTGGGTGGGGAAGGACAAGCCTTCTCCCACCTTACAGTCCAAGGATGATTAGAGACTAAACAATACTGATGAAAAAATCATAGGAGGTGAAGTAAACAGTTTCTGACAACTGAGAACACTTTTGCATGTAATTTTCATATGATCCAGGAGTGATTTACATAAACACCCAGAGACAGGTAACAAGGTAAGTGCTCTGGGACTCTCCAAGTACAAATGAAGCAAAAAGAAGGCTGCTGTTTTCTTGCTCTCTCTTCTTGCCTGTCTTTCCTCCTGACTGCAGCCCATTCAGTTATCTGTGGAACAGGACAGTGAAGAATACTTGAGGGGGAGAGAAAAAAACTGGCCTGGAGGTGTTAAGGATGAAGGCCAGCTTCCTAGGCCCATGTCTGACCTTTGTGTTGGGAACAAAGGGGATTCTGCCAGGAGCTTGGAAGTTTCTGCCTCCCCAACATCCCCTGCAATCATCTGATGCCTGCCTCCCCTTCCACCAAGTGGGGAGCCATTTGTTGACCCAGCTTTTCTGGCTGACAAACTGAATGCTTGCATCACAATGTAGGCATCAGTTCTAGCTTAAACATTTACATTCGCAAGCATTATGCTGAGGAGAGATTAAATTATTTACTGAACTGTGTAAACTGATTAAATCTTAGTCTACACCTGTTTACATAGCAGGCCTGGGACTGGTAATCAGAAGTTTGCACGTTGGGCGTAAATCACTGTCACTTCATGCTCCTGTTTATCCAAGGAACTATGTCAGCCTTGTTATTCGCATGGTAGAGAGATCCCAGTGCTGTACAAATAGAGCCCTAGAGTTCCTTCTAGGACATGCAGGCAGAAGAGAAAAAATGGGCTAAAGCAGACAGGAAAATCAATCCAGATGGAGTGTACAGTGTAGCAAGGGTAATAAGTAAAAAATAACCTTCATGGCTAGATTCGTAACTTCTTGTTTACGTGACTCTGATCAGCATACGCAATGCCAGTGTGTCTCAGTTTGGGCATCTATCCTGTGGAGGTAGTAATCATTTCTATCCTACAGTATTGCTTTGGGACTAAAACCAGAATAGTCCCTAAAAGCATTTTTTTGTGTGTGTATGTGGTACCGCTACACATATATGTAGCAAAACATTTGTTCATTTCTTCATTTTTCACATGTACAAATCTGTGACATTATGGTAACGGTTAAACACTCCCCTGTTAACCAGAAAGTGGCGACTTGAACCCACCCAAAGACTCTGAGAAAATTAACTAAAGATGTGCTCAAGTAAAAATGATAATATACAAAGCCCTATGGGGCAGTTCTACTCCATCACATCCACTCACTCTGAGTCAAAAATCAACTGGATTGTACCCAACAAACAGTAATGTTTATCATGTTTTTCCACGGTCACCATTATCACTTCCAAATTGGTCCATCACTCTTAACAGAAGCTCAGTGTTCCTTGAAGCAAAGAATTCTCCCTTACCCCTCTCTCCCACACACTCCTGAGTACCACTGATAAACTTGTTTGGGTGCATCCTACAATATAAATAAACCTTGAAAACATTGTTTTGAATAAAATCAGTGAGTTGCAAAGGACCAATATTACTTATATGAAATATCTTAAATAGATAAGCACATGGATAACTTCCATGTGAATGTGTCAAAGTACCTCATTAATCACTTAAGAGCTGCAGTTTCTCAATTAGTTGCTGTTAGCCAGGTCTGACTCATGATAGCTTTATGTATAGCACAATTAAACCTTGCCTAGTTCTTCACAATTGTTGGCATGCCAGAATCTAGTGGTGTAGATCCAGTGTATTTTGAGTACCTGTATATTCCAGCACAATGTCAAACAATATTCAGTCGTGATTCATGAGATGTTTTGTTTTGTTTTAAGTTTTTATTGTGAATTGAGTGATCGTTTACATGGGAGAACATTGGTTTTACACTCATTGTTTCATTGCAATGATTATGATCTCTTTCGTGCATCATTATTCAATTGTATTTGCTTCTATTCCCTCTGTTTTTTGTGTGTTTTGGGGGGAGATGTACACAAAAACACTCAAGAATATATAATCATTTAAATTATTTAAACAACCAAAGGGCACCTTCTGCAAGCCTGCCTCCTAGCCACCAGCAGACAACTTTTCACTTTCCATGCGTCTAAAGTCTTCAGCTGCACTATCTCTCCATGTCCTCATCTTTGCCTCCATCTCTGGTGTTGCTGCTTTTCTAGACAGGCTTTATAAGGTTTTACTGGCTAATTTTCAGAAGTAGCCAGGTTTTCTCCCTGCTCTGTTTTACCTAAAAACTCCACTGAAGCCTGTCCATCATGAGTGAAGCTGTTTTTATACAGAATACTGTTGGCATAGCTTCTAGCATCATTGTAACACACCAGCCACACAGTATAATAAACAGACAGGTAGGTCATCAATTACCATTATTACACTTCCTAATATCTACAAAGTTTCTATACTATCTATTCTCTCATCTTATACTATGATGCTCATAAAATTTGACCTTCAGTTTTGTGATGAAAGCACAGATGTCACTATAATAGGTATCAAGTTATACTTAAGAAGTGTTTGGTTTATTTAGTTTTTGAAGTTTCTGGTGGACATTTTAGTTTCTGTAGTCTTTGAGAATTGTGAAGAATTTAAGATTTTGAGTTTGGATGTAATTTGGAAAATAAAAATTTAAAAAAAAATTTTTTTTTTAAAGATCCCTGTGGATTAATGTGCCAGATTGCAAAGCCCTTTGAACTGCAAGGTTGGCAGTTCAAGCTCACCAGCTGCTCCTTGGAAACCCTATACAGGGTCGCTATGGGTCAGAATCGAGTCAGTGGCACTTAACAACAATATAATAGTGTCAGGGAGACCTGGTATGGTCCTGTGGGTTAATGCGCTGGATTCCAAGGTCAGTTTGAACCACAAGGTCAGTGGTTCAAATTCACCAGCCACTCCTCAGAAACCCTATAGAGGGTTGCTATGAGTTGGAACTGACTTGACAGGACATAACATACTAGGGTCATGGTCATTATGTCAACAACATAATAGGGTCATGGTGATACAAATTATGGCTCTCTGACAATTGATTGGAACTCTTTCTATTGTGACAGAAAAACTTAACCAAAATAAAATAAACAAAATAGACCTATGACAAGAGTAAAAGGAAGCCTAAATATCATGTTTAAATACATAAACCACCACCCATCTGTCAGTTTGTTGTACTATGGTGGCAGGCATGTTTCTGTGATTCTGGAGGCTATACCACTGGTATTTTAAATATCAGACATAGACTAAGAAGAGGGAGATATGGACTACTTTAGAATATTTTGTCACTGAAAACCTTATGAATAGTTGTGGAGCACTGACAAGTTGTACCAGAATATTGAATATTGAAACATGATGAAGAACTCCAGAATATTGTCAGATATAGTACTGGAAGAACAGGTGTTCAGGTTGGAAGGCACTGAGAATATGACTGGGGAAGAGTTAACTCCTTGAAATATCACTAACCATGATAATGCAACTGGATAAAGCCCTCTGGACCTTCATTTGCTGAGGGGGCACCACTCAAAAGGAGGAGAAACAGCTGTAGGCATTCATTAATAATTGAACATGGATTGTACTAAGTATGAATCTAGGAAAACTGGATGTTGTCAACAATGAAATGGAACACATAAACATCGGTATCCTAGGCATTAGTGAACTGAAACAGACTACTTTTGACCATTTTGAATATGATAATCACATGGTTTACAATGCCAGGAATGACAAATAGAAGAGGATTAGCTTCACATTCATCATCAAACAGAAAATTTCAAGATCTATCCTGAAGTACAATTCTTTCTGTGGTAGGATAATATCCATATGCCTATAAGGAAGACCAGGTAATACAACAATTATTCAAATTTATGCACTAAGCACTAAAGCCAGGGATGAAGAAACTGAAGAATTTTACCAGCTTCTTCAGTCTGAAATTGATCAAACATGCAATCAAGATCTATTGATAAGTAAAAGAGCTAAACAGAAATTTCAAAGGGAAGCTCGAGAAGACAAAGGCAAATATTATAAGGAAATGTGCAAAGACCTGGAGTTAGAAAACCAAAATAAAAGAACATATTCAGCATTTCTCAAGCTGAGGGACTGAAGAAAAAATTCAGTCTTCGACTTATAGAAATGAAGGATTTTATGGTAAAAATGCATTCCTGGTGTGGCCCTGTATGATAAGCACTGGACTGCTAACCAAAAGTTCAGCAGTTCAAACACACCAGCTGCTCCTTGGAAACCCTACACAAGTTGCTATAAGTCTCAACTGATTCAATGGCTCTTAACAACAACAACATGGACAAAATATTGAATGATGCAGAAAGCATCGAAAGAAGATTGAAAGAATATACATAGTCACATTACCAAAAAGACATGCTCTGTATTCAACCATTTCAAGAGGCAGCACATGATCAAAAGCCAAGGATACTGAAGGAAGACTTTCAAGGTACACAGAAGGCAATGTCAAAGAACAAGTCTCCATGAACTGATGGAATACAAATTGAAATCTTTCAACAAACTGATACAGCACTGAAGGTACTCACTCATTCATGCCAATCAATTTGGAAGACAGCTACCTGGACAACTGATTGGAAGAGATCCACATGTGTGCCCATTACAAAGAGAAGTGACCCAGTAGAATGCGAAAATCAAAGGACAACATCATTAATATCGCATACAAGTAAAATTTTGCTAAAGATATTTAAAAAACAGCTGCAACAGTACATTGACAGAGAGCTGTCAGAAGATCAAGCTAGATTCAGAAGAGGAAGTGGAGCAAGATTTATCATTGCTGACATCAGATGGGTCTTGACTAAAAGTAGAGAATACCAGAGAGATGTTTACCTGTGTATAATTGACTATGCAAAGGTTTTTGACTGCATGGTTCATGACAAGTTATGGACAACATTATGGAAAATGAGTATTCTGGAACACTTAATTGTGCTCATGAGGAACTTGTACATAAACCAAGAGGCAGTTGTTCAAAAAGAACAAGGGAATACTGAATAGTTTAAAATTAGAAAAGGTGTGCATCAGGGTTGTATTATTTCACCATACTTATTCAATCTGTATGCTGAGCAAATAATTCAAGAAGCTGGACTATATGAAGAAGATGTGACATCAGGATTGAAGGAAGACAGATTAAGAACCTTTGATCTACAGATGATACAACCTTGCTTGCTGAAAGTGAAAAGGACTTAAAATATTTACTGATGAAGATCAAAGACCACAATCTTTGGTTTGGGTTACACCTTAATGTAGAGAAAACAAAAATCCTCACCACTGGACCATTAAATAACATCAGTATAAATGAAGAAAAGATTGAAGTTGTGAAAGACTTCATTTTGCTTGGATCAACTATCAGTACTCATGGAAGCAGCAGTCAAGAAATCAAATGATGTATTACTGTACGTAAATGCGTTGTTCAAGAGAAAAGATGTCAGTTTGAGACCTAAGGTGTGCTTGATCCAAGCTATGGTTTTTCAGTAGCCTAATGCAAGGTCTGGTAGCGTAGTGGTTAAGAATTGGGCTGCGAACCTCAGGGTCAGCAGTTCGAAACTACCAGCTGCTCCGCGGGAGAAAGATGAGGCGCTCTCTGCTCCCGTAACGATTTACAGCCTCGGAAACCCTGTACAGGGTTGTTATGAGTTGGAACCGACTCCCCGGCACATTAACAACAACAATGCAAGGTCAGTTGGTGGTTCAAGCACACCAGCTGCTCCTTGGAAACCCTATACAGGATCGCTATGGATCAGAACCGACTCAACGGCACTTAACAACAGCAATGCAAGGTAGGCAGTTCAAGCTCACCAACTACTCTTTGGAACCCTCATACAGAGTCACAGTGAGTCAGAACTGAATGGACAACACTTTAACAACAGCATCAAATATACATGTAAAGGTTGGACAATGACTAAGGAAGACTGTAGAAGAACTAATGTATTTGAGTTACAATGTTAGAGAAAAATGTTAAATGTACCCTTGACTGCCAAAAGAAGAAACAAATCAGTGTTGGAAGAAGTACAGCCAGAGTGCTCCTTAGAAATCAGGACAGCCAGGCTTCTTCTCTAACACTTTGGACATATTTTCAGGAGGACCAGTCCCTGAAAAGGGACATCAAGTGGAGGGGTCAGCAAAAGAGAGGAAGACTCTCAATGAGATGGATTGGCACAGTAGCAGCAGCAGTGATCTCAAGCGTAGCAACGATTGTAAAGTTGGCACAGGACTAGGCAGTATTTCATTCTGTTGTGCCTGACAATAACTGACAAATATTTAAAGGCTATAAAGCAAAATTTAAAACTCTTATATAAAATTTGTTCTGTCTTCTGCTAGTTTATAAAATAAAACTTTATAACAACCTAGAAGGCCAGGTTCAAGTTGCAAATCCTACTTTGGTTGGAATATTGCTTTATAACTTTCTAATCTCCAATTCCCTTCGACAGTCTAAGGGAGCTTTCGTATACACATGTAGACACCTCAGCCCTTACAAATGTCTGTTGATATTTGCTTCACCCAGCTGTCTTCTGTTCACTAAAGCCAAGGGCCTTAGGGGAGTTCTGGTGTGACACTGTAGAATAAGCAATGGACTACAAAGTCAGTTTGAATCACAAGGTAAGTGGTTCAAACTCACCAGCCATTCCTCAGAAGCCCTATACAGGGTTGCTATAAGTTGAAACAGACTCGACAGCATTTAACAACAACAACAGCAAGGGTATATACACCAAAAGTGCAATCCAGCCTCAAGAGGAGAGGCCCTGGAAGTGAATTTGGAGGATGATTGGGCAAGAAATTTCAGTCTTTTAGGTAATTGAAGGAGTCCCGGTGTGGAACTGTAGGATAAGCACTGAGCCGCAAGGTCACTGTTTGAAACCCACCAGCTGCTCCTCAGAAACCCTGTACAGGATTGCTTTGAGTTCGAACTGATGCTACAGCACTTAACAGCAACAACAAGCTGAAATGTAGTTTAGAAGGGGGTCCCTTACATCTATTGCTCCTTCTTCAGGCATAGGGTGGTGCTGACCACCGGAATCTAACCCCTAATAAAAATAGGAAAATGCAATAACCTGACTTGCTTAGTGGCACTGTGGTTTACTTATTGGGCTGCTAACCAAAAGTTGGCAGTTCAAACTTACAAGCCAATCCATGGAACTATTTACATCCTTGGCAACCCTAAGGAGCAGTTCTACCCTGTCCTATCAGATTGCTATGAGTCCGATAGACTTGATGGCAGTAGGCTGGTGTGGGTCATCTTGGTGTCATGGTGGATCAGCATCACACAAGCCCATCTGTTTCCCAGAGGAAAATTGGGAAGGAGGGTAAATGGCTATTGGAAGACAATATATCTATAAATACATGCCCATTATATGGTATGCTGTTGTTGTTGCTAAGTGTCATTTAATCGCTTCCCACTCAAAGTGACTTTGTATATGATTTCTGAGGTTGTACATCTCTCTGTGAACAGAAAGCCTCATCTTTCATCCATAGAGTGGCTGCTGTGCTCGAACCACTGATCTTGTAGTTCGCAGTCCAATGTTTATTGTACAAAGTCACCGTGCTCCACATTATATGGTCTATTGTTACTATTAGATGCCCTCAAGGTGGTTCCAGCTCATAGCATCTCATTGTACAACAGAATGAAACACTGCCTGGTCCTGTGCCATCCTCACAATTGTTGTCATGTTTGAACTCATTGTTCCTGTCACTGTGTCAGTCCATCTCATTAGGGTCTTTCTCTTTTTTGATGACCCTCCATTTTACCTAGCATGATGTCCTTCTCAAGAGCCTGTTCCCTCCTGATAACATGTCCAAAATATGAAAGATGAGGTCTTGCCATCTGGCTTCTAAGGAACATTCTAGCTGTTACTTCCAACACAAATTTGTTTGTTCTTCTGCCAACCCGTGCTATGTTTAATATTCTTCTCCAACACCGTTAATTCAAATGCACTGATTCTTTTGTGGTCTGCCTTATTCATTGTCCAGCTTTTACATGCATATGAGATGATTGAATGAAAATACCATGGCTTGGGTCAGGCACACCTTAGTCCTCAACTGATATGTGCTCTTGAGCACTTTAAGGAATTCTTGTGCAGCAGATTTTCCTAATGCAATACATCTTGTGATTTCTTGACTGCTGTTTCCATGAGTGTTGATTGTGGATCCAAACAGAATGAAGTCTTTGACAACTGCAGTCATTTCTTCCCTTGTTGTTGTTATTGTTAAATGCCATCAAGTAGATTCCAACACAGCAAAATTGTGTAGGGTTTCCAGGGAGCAGCTGTTGAGCCTGAACCACCGACCTTGTGGTTTAAACTGACTTTGCAATCTAGCACATTAACCCACCACACCACATCAGGACTCCATTTATCACAATGTTATTTATTGTTCCAGTTATGAGGATTTTTGTTCACCTTACATTGAGGAAAATCCATACTGAAGACTATAGTCTTTGACCTTCATCAGTAAGTATTTAAAATCCTCTTCACTTTCAGCAAGCAAGGTTGTATTATCTGTGTATTGGAGGTTGTTAATGAGTCTTCCCCCAATCCTGATGCCATGTTCTTCCAGATGATAAAATATACTGCCACCATTGAAGATATTTGGAGAATATTTAGAACATAAGAAAATACTCACATAACATTGCTATTTTATAGCACATAACAAGATGCTAATTGTTATAAATAATAGGATCTCTACTTTCTGTATTAAAACTGTATTTGTACCATTATTTTCAGTAACTGTAAAGAAATATCCTTTCATATCACAATCTCAACATAGTTGATTTTTAGATATCACATTTCTTTTCCACTTCTTTGTGTGTTCCAAGTGTTTTTTTTTCTCATTTTGCAATCACAATAATGATTTAAAAATAAAGTAGTCCACTGTGAGCTATAAAGCATAGCTTGTAGTAATTTGTATGTGGGCAGGAAATAAAAATGGAAAATTAGTCAGGTGCTTATAAATAGTCAAACCAAGGAGAGACCAGTACTCCAAGATAGCAGTAAAAAAGATAAGAATCCTTCTCAATGGGCACCTGAATCCTTTGTTTTGTTTTATTTTGAGGACAAGACCTGTCTATTCCCAAAACCATTTCAAACCTTTTATCCTTCAACCCTTATACCTCTTCTCTGTCTTCCGTTTCATCACCTCATTCCCTAATCACAGAACACTGCACACATGTCTACCCACACGTGTACAAGTGAATCTCCACCCACAAACGTGCTCTTCCCATTCTTACCCTCTAAGACAAATTTTCTACTTTTGCTCTGGATCCCATCTCCCTTTGTACACATTTATCTCCATTTGTTTCCTTTTTTCTTCCTACATCTACAACCCCTCTCTTCCTCTTGCCTGATGACTTCCTTTTACTTGTGTTTAGGTATCTTCTAGGTTAAAATCAACCAAGCAGAACCTTTCCCTGATCCAGTGCCCCTCTATAACTACTACTCTATTGTTCTTCTTCTCTTTCAATTAGGAAGCTTCATGAAAGAGCTACATGTACTCACTGTCTCTGTATCCTCATCTCTTCTCTCCTTCATACTTGACACCCAGGTATTTATTCTATCTCCTCACTAAAGATAACCATGTCATGGACCCTGCTGCTGCTAAATTCAATGACTCTTCTTGGGCTTCACCTTATGTGAGAATACTGCTTTATGTTATAGTCACTCCACATAAATAAGATGGATTCCCCCTAATCACCTAAAATTTGATTTGGATGCTAAAACTGATGATGCCACATACACACATACACACCAAAAGAGTGCAAAGAGATGTATTACTCACACCACAAGGTTTTCTGGAGAAAGCAGAAGAGATACCCAGGCTGGGTTGAAAATGGCTTGAGAGACCAGGGAAAGGAGAATGGCTTGGAATTTTATGGTAGTTAGTGGGTGAGGCTGGGATGAGGATTACCAAATGTGAACTAGGACTTGCATGATTTGAACTTCCTGTCAGCACCAAAAGAGGGAGCATCTATGTTTCTTAGAGGCTTGGCTAGATGTAAAGCAGTGATGAGGTTAAAAAGTTGTCAGCAGTCAAACATCAAAAATGGAGTCAGGCCCTACGTGGCCACAGTCTCATTCTTGACACTCTTTGACATCTCATGCTCTGATTTTCCTCCTTCTCTGTCTTTTCCATAACCTTTTACTAGCTCTTTTCCTCCATTCATTTCTTTGATATTGGTGTTTCTCTGAACTCTCTGGTTCTCTTCTAATCAGCACACTCATCAAGAACAAAGTTCACTGACACTTCCAGTTTCTACCACATCCATGAGGAGACAAGTGATGAGTGCCCGAGAATACACCAATATACAATCATAAGTTAAATACATATACAACACCATGATGTCTAAGAGAAAAACAAACAATTGTAGTTCACACAAAGAAACAACAGAGTGCCTCCAACAAGTGATTAAAATATGGTCAGAAAATATAACATCAGAAATTGTATAAGAACTACCTGATAAGGACTTTAAAAGAGTACTCCTTAGGACACTTCAACAGATTTTGAAAAATAATAAGAAAACTACAGATGAAAGCAGGGAAAATACAGACAAAACTATAGAAAATTCAGTAAACAAACTGACAAAATAACTGAAAAAACCGGAACCATACAAAACAGTAATTAGAAAGCCAGAAGATTAACACAAAGATTTCAGAAACAGACAATATACTTAAAGGGCAATGAAATAGAATTCCATCAATGCAAAGTTAAATCACTGAACTTGAAGAAAAATCTCTCAATATTCATCTACTAAAGGAACAATCAGAGAAAAGAACAAAAAAGTCCAAAGAGAAGGAAGTGGTGCTGTTTGTCTGCATGGCGCTGGTGGGCACCTTAATGTGGAATGATGGGAGAGATGCCTGGAGAAGAAGTATGAACAAGGCTCTGCCTCCAACTTGCATCACTCGAAATAAAGCCCACAAGAACCAACAGCTGAGCCTGGCTGACTTCAGACGGCTGTGCATCCTGAAGGGCATTTATCCCCATGAGCCTAGACACAAGAAGAAGGTTAACAAGGGCTCCACAGCAGCCCAGGCTTGCAACCTTATCAAACACATCAAATTCCCGCTCCAGGAGTCCATCGTCAACAAGTTCCAGGAATTCAAGCTGTTTGTCGGGAAGCTCCGGAAGGCCTCTGGGAAGAGTGAATGGAACACTGTGGAACGTCTGAAGGACAATAAACCCAGTTATAAGCTTGATCACATCACTGAGGAGTGGGGTACCCACCTTCATAGATGCCATAAAGGACCTGGATGACGCCCTCTGCAGAGACTTCCTCTTCTCCACCTTACCCCGCATTGGCAAGTGCCACGTGCAGACCATCCAGCTGTGTCTCTGGCTTAGCTTGGAGTTCTTGCACTATGCCGTTGCCGCACGCACCCTGTGCAAGGTCTACCTGTCCATCAAAGTCCATCAAAGGCATTTACTACCAGGCCGAGGTTCTGGATCACACCCTACACCTTCTTCCACGATCATCCGACAGATGATCGTGAAGGTCATGGCCTACTCCAGCCTGTTGGGCTTCATCAACTTCCGCCTCTACCAGTCCTTCAACCTCCATTACGCCTCCAAGCTCGAGGGACAGTCCCACACCGAGCTGAAATCCACTGAGGGCACCTACGCACTGGATCCGAGAGCTCTATGGAGAAACTGGCCATGCTCAGTGCCAGCCTGGCCCGTGCAATGATGCCTGCCACCGAGGAGGAGGCCGAGATGGATGAGTTTCCCACCGAGGGGACAGTGGCAGCCCAAGAGGAGGAGGGCAGGAAGGAGCTGGAGGTTCAGAAGCACAGGAAACTCTTTGAGGGCCTGAAGTTCTTCCTGAACGGCGAGGTACTCCGTGAAGCCCCAGCCTTGGTCATCAGGAGTTTCAGGGGGGACGTGTTCTGGGACAAGTCCCTGTGCATCGGAGCGACTTAAGATCTCACGGACTTCTGCATCACCCACCAGATCGTAGACAGGTCTGGGCAGCAGACCCCCATCATCGGCAGGTAGTATGTGCAGCCCCAATGGTTGTTTGACTCTTAATGCCCAGCTCCTCCTCCCAGTGGAGGATTACTTCCCCGCTGTGCCGCTGCCCCCTCACCTCTCACCGTTTGTGTCTGAGGAAAAGGGTGATTACATCACACCTGAGAAGCTGAAGCTGCTGGCCCTCGATCGGGGAGAGCACACAGAAAACCTGAATGAATCAGAAGAGGAGGAAGAAAATGAAAGTGATGAGGAAAGGGAAGAAGAAAACGAGCAGGAGGAAGATGTGGAGCCTGGTTCGGAAAAGGACTAGGATGCCCACCTGGCAGCTTTGGAGGAACAAAGGATGGAGGGGAAGAAGTCCAGGGTGATGGCCGGCATGGCGAAGCTGGGGGATAAGCAGCGACTGGCCCAGGAAGAGTAGAGTGCAGCCAAGCGGTTGGCCATCATGATGATGAAGAAGAGGGAGAAATACCTCTTACCTCAAGATCATGTTCAGCAAGAGGCTCAAGTCCGAGAGGCCAACAAATTGGCAGCGAAGCGGAAAGCCCACAATGAAGCTGTGAGGTGTGAGAAAAAGGCCAAGAAGCCCAGGCCACTGTGTATGCTGGTGGCCCGAAGGCTCCTGACGACTGAGCATGGTGAAGATGGGCCAGAAGGCATAGGTAGGCTGCTTCTGTTTCCTGGTGCCTTTTGGCCAGGCGAGTCCCTCTGCTGCTCTCTGAGCTGGGCCCCTATGAGCCAGGGCTCCCTGCTGGAGGCTGACCAAGCCTGATTTGGTATTTACTCCTCAGGAGGCAGTGACTTGAAGTGTGGGAGGGTCTGCCATTCATTCACTGGTTTGCCCCAATCTTCTCTTCATGGTTGGACCCATGATTCCTAGAGTGCTGTTATGGATGGGGATGGGGGAGCATTTATTAAATGGCTGTAGTTTTGTAGTCAATTGGGGGGGGGGGCAAGAAAGTCTAAGATTTATGTAGGACACTATCAAGATGAATAACTTAGAATTTCAGAACAGGAAGATAAAACAAACAAACAAAAAAATAGAGAATACTGTCTAAGAGTTGTTGGAATAAAACTTCCCTAACATCATGAAAGATAAGAAGACAGTCATTCATGAAGTTGAACAAAATCAAACAGGATAGATCCCAGAAGAAAAACACAAAGAAATACTATATTATAATCAAACTTTTCAGGCCAAAGACAATGAAAGAGTACTGAAAGCAACTCTGGAAAAATGAAATGCTACCTAAAAGGAAAATTAATAAGACTAAGCTTTGATTTCTTAGAAGAAATCATGCAGGCTAGAAGACAATGGAATGTAAAATTCAGGAAGAAAAAAACTGTCAACCAAAGATCATATATCTAGAAAAACTGTCCATCAAATATGATGATGAAATTAGGTCAATTTCAGACAAACAGAAATGAAAAGAATCTGTAAAATCCAGACCAACCTTAAAAAATATACTAAAGGGAATTCTTAGGACAGGTAACCAACAACAGCAGACAACAATCTGAGGCTAATATACGTGACAAAATCACCTAGACTTGACCAAGATATAGAAGTATGCAAAATAAAACAGATTCACAAGACTGAAAATACAGAACCAGAGATACAATTGCTGCAACACCAACAACACCCAACCCCATAAAGTAAAAAGAGGGAATAATGTAGTTATGCTGTTGCTGTTGTTAAGTGCTGTCAAGTCAGTTCAGGCTCAGAGTGACCCTGTACAGGGCTTCTGAGGAGCAGCTGGTAGGTTCGAAAAAACAACTGATCCTACAGCACCATACCAGGATTCCATTGTATTTACAGAACTTCCAAATGAAGATGAAATCAAATAGATGTCAAGAAAAAAATTAAATAAACCAAGTTTTACACCTATCCCTAGTCCAACTATCACCCTTAATCCTAACCCTAGTGGTAGCCATAACCCTAACAATAACCGAAGGGCTAGACTGGAGTCCTTCTGTGGTGGTGTGGGATAATTCACTGGACTGAAATGACAAATGTCAGCAATTCAAATTCACCAGCCACTCCTTGGAAACCCTATACAGGGTCATTATGACTTGGAACTGACTTCGTGGCACTTAACAACAACAAAGCCTAGCCTAGACTTAGCCATAGTCCCAACCCTAACCCTCAGTCCTTCTACCGAACCATAAAAACAAAACAAAACAAACAAACAAAAAACCCCTCACAGGGAGGAAGTGGGATAAATGATGATGTTGCATTGATGGACTTGTAATTATTAAAATGAATAGAAATATATCTTTTGTTGAAAGTAAAACTGATGATCTACTCTGTGAACCTTCACTCAATTCACAACAAAACATTAAAAAACAAGAAACGAAACCCATCTATTCCATAGTCTCAATTTCCATCCATGTGTTGGTGATTCCGAAATCCATGTCTGTCACTCTTGTCTCTTCCCTGAGCATCAGTCTCATGATGGTTAGCTGCGTATGCATTCAGCAACTTGGGTATCCCTCTTGAATTCTGAACTCTATACACATCAACCATTTACAGTCCCTTTTAACTCTACATGATCTCCTGTGTTCCTCATGGTCGTTTGAGCTGGAATCTGCACATTCACCTTAGACTCTTCAATGCACTTCACCCTCACTCAAATCCAACATCCACTCCCATTGAGTGTTACCAGCTTCCTTACTCAGATACAGCATTTTCTCTCCAGCCCTGCTGCCACATCTCTGGAAAAGACCACTATCATCTCACTTCTGAGATGAGCTTTCTGACTCATCTTTTCCTCTTCAGTATATTTACCATCTTACAGCAAAAGTGATCTTCAAAAAGCTGAATTTTAATTATGATATTCCTCTACTTAAAAAATGTTTGAATGATCATTCTGCCATTTCATTTCTGGAGAATAACAACAACAACAAAAACAACTTAAAATAACTCTCCAGGTCTTACATGATCTGGCTTGGCCTTACTTATGTCTCCAGCGTCATCCATCACTCTCTCCCTTAAGATGTTGCTTTCTTCCAACTGTTGTATATACTACTTAATGTACTATCGGCTCTAAGGCAATTACACTTCTTTTACTTCTTCAGATATGGCTGGTTCACATGCATCCGGGCCTCACATATGCTATTCCTTCTTCCCAGAGCTGTCCCCTGCCTTTTGCTGAGCTACTCCCATTGTCCCACTCCTGTAGTTTTAGCACAGTTTTGGTGGTGATGTGTCATGAAGTCCGTTCCTACTCATAGTGACCCTATATAAAGTTTCCAAGGCTGTAAATCTTTATGGGAGCCGAAAACCTCATCTTTCTCCTGAGAAACAACTGGTAGATTTTAACTGTTGGCCTTGCAGTTAGCAGCCCAACATGTAACTCACTATGTTAGCAGGGCTTCTACAGGTGTGATTTTATCCAGGAAATGCCACTCTCTCCAGACTGTATGAAGTACTGCTTACACAAGCTCCCATTATACACAGAACTTCCCTGATGATATCACATATCCCATGGAGTTAAACTGGCCTGCATACTAGTTTATACCTTGAATCTTTTGTTTAGCATCTTGTCTCCAATGACTAGTACATTTACTTGCAGAAAACTATAAAAATATACGTGTGTGCCTTCCTTCTACCAATTGTCTTGGTGACATCAAAGGACTGGTCATTCTCTAAATTTTATTTACGCGACAGATAAATTGTTTAAGTAGCAAAACTCTGTACCAGTCCATGGAATTTCGGTGATGTAGTGGTTGTGTTTCATCTCATAGCGACCCTGTATAAGGTTTCCAAGGCTATAAATCTTTATGGCAGCAGAAAGCCTCATCTTTCTCACACAAAGAAGCTAGTAGACTTCAACTGCTGACCTTATGGTTAGCAGTCCAGCTTGTAACCCAACATGCTACCAGGACTCAATGGAATTCTTGGGTGATGCTAATTAGTGGTTAACACCTTCTGTTACTAACTGAAAAGTTGAGAGTATGCTCAGAGGTGCATCTGAAGGAAGGTTTTACAATCTAATGAGAAAATTAGTCATTGAAAATCCTATGGAGCTCTATGGACACACATGAGGTCACCATGAGTCAAAGTTGGCTAGGCAGCAACTGGTACTGGTTAATAGTAACAGAAAAACAGAGGCCTTAACACGCCCACCAGAACACATTAGAATCACCTGGGGAAATCTGTAAAATCCTACTGTCCAGCTCACACCCTGAACCAATTATACCAGAATTTCTGGGAACTGGATCCAGGAATCAATAGCTCTCAAAACTTCCCAAGTCAATGTACAGAGAAGGTCAAGAATCACTGGTCTTATGGAACTTTTGTTCCTGTTAGAACACTATCAATCACAAAATCTTGAATTCCCTAAAGTATTTAGAAGTAGCCCTGGTTATGCAATTGTTAAGCACTCAGCTACTAACTGAAAATATGGTGGTTCAAACCCACCCCATAGCAATCTACTCCTGCAAAAATTGCAGCCTAGGAAACTCTGTTGGACAGTTCTGCTCTGTCATATGGGGTTGCTGAGTTGGAATTGACTTGACGTCACACAATAACAAGGTGCCCAAGTAGACTTGTCTCTTTCAAAGTTAGTCTATGGCACTCATGTATGTCTAACTTTGGCATGTTTCTTTGAGGTTAACTTTTGAAGATTATAGAAAGAATCTAAACAGAATTGTAAAGTTTATAGAGTTGTAAAATTAAAGGAGTTCTTTGCTGCTCACCTTTGATAATAATGCACATGAACTCTCTCCTTCAAGCCCTTTTCTTTATTCCTATCAAGCAATTTACTTCCACATACACATTACCATTAATCATTGCTGTGGGGTTTCATTAACCTGAACTCCTAGTTGAGCTAAAATAAATGTGTTTGCCTTATGTTTTATCAAAAAAAAAGACTGTATGCATATTATATTCTCTCTTATCTTTCACTTGCATGGTTATCTTTTTCTCATTAGGTGTTATCTTTCTGTGTGAAGGTTAGGCTAACCTCATTAGGGTCCATAATTGATTTAACTTCTAAATTTTCCCAACCTTCTAACTTCACTTAGACAATCTCTCTTTCTATAAGCTGTTCATAAAGATGCCATCTGAAAGGTTCAGTGAGAGTCAGATCCTCCGAAGAATAATTGTAAACAGTTATCATTTTTGAGTCATCCATTGTATCAGTTTTCCCATAGCATTTAAATCTATTTAAGTTGTATAAAAATAAATTTAGGTCATGACTGCAATAAATAGACGTCACATTGTGACTAATCTATTGAACATGTTTGGTTGGTGAATACCTCCGGTAGCTCTTTTTCCTCTTGATTTTGAGAGGGGAGCATGGTGTGAGTGAGGGTCAGGTGGCATGTATCAGACCATCTCTACACACACAGAAAGATCATGTGGTATGGTAGAGTTGTGATGCATAAGGCCTGGACTCTGTTCCATTGGGTTGGTGATGGTGTTGATATCGGTGATTTGTGCTATGGGTACTTTACATGCATTATCCCATTTCTTTCTCATGACAAAAGTGCATTTTATTATGCAATATATATGATGTAGTTGTTAGGTGTTCTCAAGTTAAATTTCAACTCATAACAATATACCATGTGATAGAGTACAACTGTCCCATGGAGTTTTCTAGGCTATACTATTTATAGGAGCAGAACGCTAGGTCTTATCGCCTATGGAGTAGCTTGTTGTTGTTGTTGTTAAGTGCCATTGAATTGGTTCCAACTTATAGTGACCCTATGTGGGTTTCTGAAGAGTGGCTGGTGGGTTTGAACTGCTGACTTTGAGGTTCAAACTGACCTTGCTTATCCTACAGTGCCATACCAGGTAGGTTCAAACCACCAAATTTTTGGTTAGCAGCTGACAATTTAGTCATTGATACACCAGAGCTCCTTAGAATATATATAATTTTTATTATTACATTATCATGTATCATAAACTCACTGCCATAAAGTCTATTTCAACTCATAGTGACCCTATGTAAGGTTTCCAAGACTTTAAATATATACGGGAGCAGAACATATCATTATGAGATAGCATACAAAAATTTACTCTAGTATTAGCCCTTATTATCGATGAGTAGGCTGAGACTCGGAGTCTATATAGTTAAGTGGCTTTCCTATGATCACTGAGTCCATTGTTATTGGTGTTAAGTGCCCTTGAGTCAGTTCCGACTCATAGCAAGCCTGTATAGGCTTTATGAGGAGCATCGGGTGAATTTGAACTGCCAACCTAATGGTTCAAAGGGACTTTTTGGTCCATCACATTATCCTGCAGTACCACAGCAGGAGTCAGTCAATAAGTGATGAAATTAAGGTTAAAACTATTATAACTTTAAAGCCTGTATTCTTGGTGAACAATATTTTTGATCTTGAGCAAATCACTTCACCTGGCTGAACCTCTTTTTCCATATCTGTAGAATAAGGCAAAGTCTTCAATGACTTCCAGCTCTCAATCTATATTGTATTTTCTATCTCAACAGAATCAATGACCCATCAATTTGATGTAATACCTATAAGAAAAAAAGAAAACAACAGAACAATTTAGTCCTGGTGTGGTATGCTGTAGGATAAGCATTGGACAACAGTTCAAGCCCACCAGTCACTCCTCAGAAATCCTATGCAGAACTGACTCAATGGCACTTAACAACAACACAACAACAGGGGGGAGAAACAATGATTTACTATAAACACAAATGCTACTAGGGTTTTATTTTAATAGGATAATAGTTGGAGAGTTTCTGGTCTGGGTGGAGAGCTGAGGCTTTATTCTCTTCTTCTCAAAGAATTTTAGTCAATGGCTCTCCATTGACACTGGAGGACTGGATCAAGGTCACTTTTCAAGATAAACTATAGGGAGAATTTTTAAGATTTCTAGAACTGAAATTCAAGATTAGTACTCCTCTAAAACCTCTTAAAGAATACAACTTAGTCAAATTGCTGGGAAGGGTATTCTCTTAGTTGAAACCAAAAATACAAAACAAAAAAACAAAAAACCCCAACCCATAGCTGCTGAGTCAAGTCTAACTCATAGAGACTCTATGGGCTAGAGTGGAATGGCCCCATAGGATTTCCAAGGCTGTGGCACTGCACCACAAGGTCAGTGGTTCAAACCCACCAGCCACTCCTCAGAAACCCTATGCATGGTTGCTATGAGTTAGAACCAACTTAATGGCACTTAACAACACCAACAACAACAATCTTCACTGGTGTGGTGCTATGGGATAAAACACTGGACTGCAAGGTCAGTTTGAACCACAAGGTTGACATTTCAAACTCATCAGCTGCTTCTTGGAAATCTGTACAGGGTCACTACAAGTTAGAATTGATTCAACAGCACTCAGCAACAATAACAAACCTTTACTGAAGCTGACTGTCACATCTTCCTGTGCTGGAGCAGCTGGTGTGTTTGAATCAGCTGCTTTCAGTTACCTTTCAGTTAGTTGAGCACCTAGACTCTCATCACCAAGGTTTCTCATCTCTGAGCTTAGTGGTGAATAACACAGGCTTTGGTGTTAATGAGATCTGAATTTGAATCTCAAGGTCTTTGAACTTGGACAAGATACTGGTCTAGACTAAATATAAAATGGAGATAATAGGTGCACTTGTCACATGGATTTTTGTGAGGATTAAAAGAACTGAGAACACTTCTTGGTATATTAAGATTTAGGTCAGCAAAGATTGTGTTTGTCATTATCATCAGCATCATTGTCATTTCCAAGAAATAAATGTCCCTTGTTGCTTCCTGGGTTTAGCCTTTAACCTTTCTGATTGTGTTTAGCCAGGAACCTTCTTCTTTAACAAGAAATATACTCAGCTACGTTTTTATCAGTGGCCATTGTCTTCTGTCTGTGCTCAGTCTCTATCCTCCAGAAAAACAACATGAAGATCAAGAATGACATTCAAGGTGGGAAGTACAGACCTTCATTTCCCAGAAGGGGTGGGTCATTGTTTTTCCCGTTCCTTTAAAAGAAACACATGACAGAACAGAAAGTCCATTAAGTTAAAAATTAATAAAATACACTTTTCTCTCCTAATCAAAACCCTCTCTCCAAGCTTCATCTCACCCTACCGTCACCTCAGTGAGTTATCCAAGTACTACAATGGCTTCAAGTAGACCATGAAAAGGAAAAATAGGTGGATTTAGGGAAAAAGAATTGGAAATGAAATGGTCAGCAAGATGGAGCTGGAGACACTTCAAAAATTAGGGTGGACAAATAAGGACAGGCTGGTCTGGAAGAGAAGAGAAAGGGCATATTCTAGAGACATTACCTAAATGTTTAGACTCTTGATCTTTCCAAAGCAGAGCTTGAACTGTTGAAGTAATAATCAAGTGCATTTATCTCACCATACTACTGATTGTTGTTGTTGTTGTTAAGTGCCTTCGAGTCAGTTCCGACCCATAGCGACCCTGTAGAGGGTTTCCGAGGGTGTAAATCCTTACGGGAGTAGAAAGCCTCATGTTTCTCCCGCAGAGCGACTGGTAGTTTCGAACCACTGACCTTAAGGTTCGCAGCCCGATTCGTAACCACTACGCTACCAGAGCTCCTTACTGATAAATGCTGTCAAGTTGGTTCTGACTCATAGTGAGCCTGTATAGGGTTTCCAAGAGCAATTTTGAACCTCCAATCTTGAGGTTAGCAGTCCAGTGCTTATCCTACAGTGCTATAGTGTGACCCCTACTGTAGGGAAGAAAAAAACAAAAGTACAGTGGCTCATATAATAAGTACTGGACTGCGAGCCACAAAGTCTTCAGTTTGAGTCCAACAGCCTCTCCCTGGGAGAAGGATGAGGCTTTCTGGTCCTGCAAAGACGTAAAGTCTCAGAAACCCTATACAAGGTGGCTATGAGTTGGAACCGACTTGATAGCACTTTACAACAACAATGAAACAGAAATGTGTGGTTTAGGCAGATGCTGAAACTCTTTAGATTTATCCTGGGTTTGTAATTTTTTTTTAATATCAGTAAAATAATCTACGTAATGTTTAAGCTTTGTGTCATAACATTATAGATATACATACAAAAATAGATGCTAAACCTGTACACCTCTACACATGTGTGCCATCTATGATTTCCCAATTGCAAAATACTCTGCAATCTCTGTGCACACACAGGCATCTGTGAGAAATAGACATTTGTTTTCTTTTCATTAAGACCTTGTCTGGCTTTATAATTAGTGTTTATAGTAAATGCATTCAAAGTTTACCCTTGAAATCTTTAATTCTCTTGCCATTGTAAGATAATGTTAGTTTTAGGCTAATTTATTACAGCCTCTTTTGGAATCTGAGCCACATAACTTCATCTCCAAGACTTGGCCACTTGAGCGTACACCTGGGGGCAGGCCAGCTCACTGCTGCAGAGCTTTGGTGGTTGGCATGCAGATGTTCACTTGAAAAACAGCATTGGATGGCCTATAAAATTTCCCATAACCTTCGATCTCAAGCTAGGGAGTATTGTACTATAAAGCTGTTCTCTCTTCAATTTTATACTGAGTAGTGATTTCTCTATTAATAAAGAAAAATAAATTTGAAAATCAAATCTGAGTAATAGATTGATTGTTATGTGTAAGACAGTAGGACTTTTTTCACAACATAGCTTTTCTTCCTGATGCCTTTCTTCTTTTCCTGTTTCTTACCCATCCTCTGGGTGAACATTTTGGTTGTGTCTTTGAGTCAGATTAGGCTAAACTAATTTACGAACTGTCTTCTGGAAGATTTAGAGTAGAACAGAAATCTAAAAAATTAAATAGAATAAGACTTCATAGTCTCTTAACATCCAGTTCTCTGTATGTGTACTTGTGCTTATAAAAAAGGGGGGGAAATGTGGTTAAAGTAAAGACTTGGAGTCCTGGTATCACACTGTAGGGTAAGCACTGGACTGTTAACCACAAGGTCAGCAGTTCAACCCTACCGACTACTCTTCAGAAACCATATACAGGGTCTCCATGAGTCAGAACTAACTCAACGTTACTTAACAACAACAACAAAGACTTCACTCATCAGGGATAGTAATTGTTTGTGCTACATACCTTACATACATTAACTCATATAATCTTCTAATGACTTGTAAGCAAGATATTATCTCCATTTTTCACATATTAAAAATTGAGTACTGGAGAGGTTAAGTAATTCATTCAAAGTCAGAGATTTATTAAGGGGGTCCTTGTGTGGTGCTGTGGGCCAATGCATCAGACTGCAAAGTTGTTTGAACTGCAAGGTTGGTGGTTCAAGCTCACCAGCTGAGCTCACCAGCTGCTCCTTGGAAACCCTATTCAGGGTCACTATGGGTCAGAATTGACTCGACGGCATGTAACAAGAACAACAAATGTGGCAATGTAGGATAAGCACTGGACTGCTAACTGCAAGTTCAAACCCAACAGTCACTCCTTGGAAAACCTATACAAGGTCACTATGAGTTGAAACCTACTCAACAGCACTTAACAACAAACAACAACAATGGCTGGAGTTCTGACATTAATCTCCTGATTCCAAAGCCTCTGTCCATAACCCATCTACCACACTGTCTTCCTCATGGGAATCAACCAGTACAGTCACTAAAAGCCTGCTTAAGGCCAAGGTGCATTCTGATTCTTCCTATTCGGTGCATTCTGATTCTTCCTATTCAGTCAGGGAAATTTGGCACAGAAAATGTTAATGCCCTTTTGATTCTAGCCCACAACTGAGGAATGGAGATGTCAGGAGGCATGCAAATGTAGGATTCACCTGTGTAAATTTCAAAGGCCTTAGGTAGACCACGGCTTCCCAGAAGTTCTGATAACTCATGAGTGGTTTAGGTTTTATCATTGCTGTGGCTTCTGGACAATGTCCCATATAAAGAGCTTTGCTCTTTGGAAGAGCAACAGTGACATACAGTGGCTGATTAGATTAGTTCCCAGGTGAGGGTGTGGATGTGTGGGTATACTTGTGAGCACTTTCTATCACATCTGTCTGTGACTTGGACAGACCAAAAATAAAGATATAGCAAATACACAGAGAACTTCTTAAAGTGTGAACTTTGTAAAATGGTCAAGGGCAACTTATCTGTAGTTCCATTTCTAGGAATATGGATATTCGCTCTGGAGGATAAGCATTGAACTGCTAACCACATGGTTGGTGATTCATTGGTGGATTCAGTGGTGGGGACACTCTTTTGGAGAAAGGTGTGGCAGTCTGCTTCCATAAAGAATTATAGCCTGGAAACCCTATGAGACAGTTCTATTGTGTCCTATAGGGTCACCATGAGTTGGAATTGACTCAACACAGTGGCACTAAAAATAAAATCCATGCTTCTCAATCCACCCAATAAAGTTCTGCATGATCTGACCTCCCTTTCTCTGACCTCATTCTATGTCACAGTTGCCTTCTTTATTGTACTTCATCCACATAGTCTTCTGAGAATCCCAAGTACAACCCCAACTCTTTCCACCTCTAGGACTTGGGTGCTATACTTTCTGTTCAGAGACTTTTCTTTTTGCTCTTCTTCTGACAAAGCAAAGCAATTAATTGCTGTGCAAACACGGCTCCTTGCTTTTAGGGCAACGGACATAATCAGAATGTTTTAAGCAATTAGATGACAGAATCTATTTTATTTAGTTTTGTAAGTGAAGTCTCTGTTTGGTGTTTACTGCCAAGGCTAGAAGGGATCCAGGAGTAGAAGAAGGGTATCCAGCTATAGATTAAAAATGATGACGTGAGCTAACACTCCTGGAAATGGAAATGCAGAGATAGATCTGAGATATTTGAGAGGTAGAACTGATGGGACTCACTGATGGATTGAATGATGATGTTAGCATGGGATTCAGTTTTGAGAAGGAGTTAGATTATGAGAGAGAGTGGAATCAAGGATGTCTCCTAAATTTCAAGTTTCAGCAACAGGGTAGATCCTGGTATCCTTTACAGAGCTCAGGATGGCAGAGGAAGAGCATGTGTACAGATATGGGAATCAAGAACTTGAAAAATAATACTCCCTATCATGCAGTGTGCGTTTGAAGATAAAATGATTTAAATATATTTTTTCTTCTGTGCAATACCTAGCTATCAAGAGCTCAATGCCTAGCAATGAAGTGCTCAATGTTCTATTGTTTCCTGTTTCTTTCTTGTTATTATTAACAAGGGACTACTCATTGGCAACACCAGATACCCTTGATGTACAAAGACATGATGATTCTTTAGGACTCAACAAATCATGCTTTTATTTTTCCAATAGAAAATAAATATTACTTTTGAAAATCTTTTAGTGGTGACAGAAGGATGAGTCTACTCATGTGTGCCTCAAGTAACATCAATCAAACTTTCAGCCAAATTTTGATGACAAGATCTCTGTTTCTGGCAATGATGTAAAAAGCAGAAAGAGTGCAGCTGGATTCTCAGCATTAGGTGGATACCACAAGTTCTGGAAATTGGAAAAAGCACCTTCTTACTTGGAAACTGCTGTGATTTGTCTGGAGAAGTTGTTGTTGTTAAGTGCTGTAAAGCTGGTTCCAATTCATAGCAACCCTATGTAAAACACACGAAACACTGTCTGGTCCTGTGCTATCCTCACAATTATTGCTATGTTTAAGCCTATCAGTGCAATCACTGTGCCAATCCACATCATTTAATGTCCTCCTCTTCTTCTCTGACCCTCTACTTTATTAAGCATGATGCCCTTTTCCAATGACTGGACCCTCCTTATAACACGGTATACATGAGACAGTCTGGCCATTCTTACTTCTAAAGAGCATGACTGTACTCCTTCCAAGACAGATTTGTTTGTTCTTCTGGTAGTCCATGGTATATTTAGTATTCTTTGCCAACATCATAATCCAAAGACATCAGTTCTTCATCTTCCTTATTCATTGTCCGGCTTTCATATGCATATGAGGCGATTAAAAACGTCTTGGCCTGAGTTACTTTCCTCCTCAAAGTGTCATCTTTGCTTAACACCTTAAAGAGGTCTTTTGCAGCAGATTTTCCCAATGCAACATGTGATTTGATTTCTTGACTGCTGTTTCCATGGGTATTGCTGGTTGAGATATTAGAAGGAAAATGAATACAAATCTTCCTCTGCCCAAACTCCTTTTGATACCATTGACAGAGTAGGTTGCCTCACAGAGGTTGTCCTGCTTGGTTTTTGCTAAGCAAATAGCCTTTTGACCAGAGTTGTGAGGTGGTTGATCCTACTCTCCGATTTCTATATCTAAGACTTGTTTTAAGTAGCATGGGAAGGTCACATAGCTTTTAGTAGTTCACAAACCTGGCTGTACATAAAAACTACTAGGAAGTTTAAAGTAGTCCTGGTGTGGCGCTGTAGGATAAGCACTTGACCACAAGGTTGGTTTGAACCACATTGTTGGCAGTTCAAATTCACCAGCTGCTCCTTGGAAATCCTATACAGGGTCACCATGTGTCAGAATCAACTTGACAGCACTTGACAACAATAGGAAGGTTTAAAGTTTAGATTCCTAGGTCACATTCCCAGTAGATCTTGCATTCTAGGATTTAAAAACAACTCGTACATGATTCTGATGGGGCTGTTCTTCAGAGGGTATAATGCTTGTATATAATGCTTGTGTATAATTGGTATAATCATGTGATTTGAAAACTTTGAATTCTATTCTTGACTTTGAAATGACTTCCTTGCTGTGTGGTACTGGGAAAGGCATCTCACTGTGTCTAATGTGAAGTTTCCTGCCTGCAAAATGAGATGTTTTAGCCTCCTTTACCACATTGAGTGAAGAAAAACTAAGGAGCTAATAACAACAGGGTAGAATCTTTCATGTAAAGGGCACTTAGAAGTCTTGTAATCTAGAACCCATGTGTCTATGTTAGCAGGGTATACAATGTCATACTTCTTTGAAGTGTAAATCTATTTCCTTCACGGCTTCATGACTCTTGATTTGTATGCTTTATGCAAAGGAGTTGGACTTGTGAAAAATTAATAAAAATCATTAATGATCTGAAAAGAGTCAGAGGGTCACCAAGCAAAAAGGACCATGGAGGCACTTGTAGCATACTGGAGGTCAAAGCCCTACCATTGCTAAAAACCTGGAACTTGAGCAAGGTGTGGGGCAAGACTTGAGTTTCAGTCTACTCAAGGGCCCCCCAATGGAAAACAAATTTTCTGGAACTGGGAGGAATCCAGAATGCTCTGAATTCCTGCCACACTTGAAATCCCTTTTGGAACAAAATGGCCATGATACTCTAGTGCCAAACCGAAAGCTCAATCCATACACAGGAATCAACAGGCAGTTACACACAATGCTTATTTTGTGGGGGCTTGGTGGTAAAATTGGTATTCCATGCTGGAGACCTGGGTTTGATTCCCAGCCAGTACACCCGAAGTACAGACACCAACCATCCATCTGTTGGTAGAAGCTTGTGTGTTCCTGTGATGCTGAACATGTTTTAGTGCTATGAGCCTTAAATTGACTCAGTGGCAATGGGTTTGGTTTGGTTTCATTTCCCCAGACGAAGCTCACAGCTGCAAACAATAACAATACAAATGAAGCAGTTTTGCTAGTGGGCCATGAGGAAGGAATCAATCAAATGCTTTGTGGGAAGTCTGAGGAGGGGGACTTAGAGAGCATCAACTGACATAGTGAGATAGAAGTTGTGAAAGGTGTACCAGAAGAGAGCATCCATAGGTCATAGAAACCGTGTAAAAAGGAAATCAGATCTTCTAGAGAATCTCTCAACCTCTCCTCTGAGTATAATGCATCCTCTTGGACCTTCAGGGACTCCAGTGGAACCATGTGGACGCTTGCTACCTTACAGCAGTCTGCCTCCTGTTTTAGTGATGGGGCACAGTGCAGGGCCTGTCATGTTATCTGGTCACCACCCAAAGCACCCAGACACATTCTTCCACATCCAAGTTTGATCTGTCTATCCTCACCCCTGAGGTTAGTAAACTGGCAGAGAAATATGTAAAATCTGCATTCTTGAGCGCTTGCTTCTTCACTGTGGGTAAGGAAAGGGAGGGTTATTTCCATGGTAGAACTGTTCCAGCAGTTCAGAGAAAAATACCACACAAAGTCATAATAGTATAGTCCTAGCCAAACAAGGGTTTTCCTTTATTACTATGCTGACATGTAAGGTTTTTGACAGCTTTTCTCTCCCCTGGTGTCAGTGGTATTCCTGTGTTCTCCACCCAGGGGATGTCAACTCAACAGAGGTAGGAGAAGGATTTCATCTGGAGGAGGTGGTACAAAGAAGAGAGTCCCTAAGAGGACGTAAATGCTGTAGTGTGAAGGAAGAGTAATATATCTAGTCTAAGAGAAGGACAAAAAGCAGCTTTGTTAGTTTAAGAAAAACAAAACTGCAAACCCTTATTTAAAGTAGCTTGGAAAGTCATTTTACAGTGTATCTTCCTTTAGGGAAAGAAACCATTTACTAAGACAGTGCATAGTGTGTGGTTTTATCTATATGAAGTTCAAAACCAGGGAAATTTTGAATATGAAGATGAAAATTAGAATCGAGTAGGGTTGGGGAGATGGTTAAGGGAGTGGATTTTAGCTTGAATGGAGAAAGAGGAGTATCTAAGTTATCTAGTGCTACTGTAACAAAAATACCACAACTGGACAGCTCTATAGAACAGAAATTTATTTTGTCACACATTGGAAAGCTATTGTTGTCATTGTTTTTTTTTGTTGTTGTTGTTAGGTGCCATCTAGTCACTTCTGCTTATAGCAACCGTATCACAACAGAATGAAATACTACCCAGTCCTGAGCCTTCCTCACAATTGTTGTTATGTTTGAGCCTATTGTTACTGCCACTATGTTAATCCATCCCCTTGGAGGTCTTCCTCTTTTTTGCTGACCCTTCACTTTTCCAGGAATGATATTGTTCTCCAGGGACTGATCCCTCCTAACAACAACATGTCTAAAGTATGAGAGATAAAGTCTCACATACATGCTTCTAAGGAGCACTCTGGTTGTACTTCTTCCAAGACAGACTTGTTTGTTCTTCTGGCAGTCCATGGTACTTTCAATATTCTTTGCCAATACCATAATTCAAATGCATTGATTCTTCCAAGGTCTTCCTTATTCATTATCCAACTTTCACATGCATATGAGTCAATTGAAAATACCATGACTTGAGCCAGGAGCACACTAGTCCTCAAACTGACATCTTCAGAATTTCTTGGCATAAACAAGTGAGCACCTCCAGAGCGACATCAGTTTATTGAAACATTTCCATTTGTATCCCATCAATTCCTGGAGTCTTATTTTTTGCAAATGCCATCAACATAGATTAATTATATTCTACCTCTTGAAATAGTCAAACATCCACCAATTTATTTTTGGTACCATGACTCTGTATATTTTTCCTTCTTCCTTTGATGCTTCCTGTGTCATTCGATGCTTTTCCCATGTTGTTTGCAATGAATTCAATTCTGACTCATAGTGACCATACATAGGGTTTCTGAGGAACAGCTGATGGGCTTGAATTGCCAACCTTATGACCAGTGCTATAACCTATAACCTGAGGCTTAATTTTTTTCTTCAAAGCTTTCAGTGTGAGAAATGCCTTTCCAGGTCTAGAAGGCTAGAAGTCCAAATTCAGGACACTGGCTCAGAGGGAAGCCTTCCTTTCTGGCCTACTCTGTAGGAAGGTTCTTGTTGTTTTTAAGCTTCTATTCCTTAGCAATGTGGTGATCTTCATGTGGTATGACATCTTTCTTCCCACATCTCTGTTTGCTTTCTTCTGAGCCCTGGGTCAGTTGTTATAATCTCCCAGCTACTCTGAAGGTGAATGATGAGGCTTTCTGCTCCAGTAAAGATTTATAGCATTGGAAACCCTATACAAGGCCACTCACTATGAGTCAAAATGGACTCCAAGGAACACAGCCAACACTGAAGTGGATCCGTTAGCATAACAAAGAAAACCCTATTCCCAAATGGGATCACATCCACAGGTTTAATGATTAGGATTTGCAACACATATTTGGGGACACATTTCAGTACATAACAAGGAAGGTCTGGTGGGCTAGGGATGGAACTATTCTGTGTCTTGATATGAGTCGTGGTTATACAAGTACATTCACAGGTAAAATTTCTTTGAGGTTTATACTAAGATTATTGTTGTTAGGTGCATTGAGATGGTTCCAATTTATACCAGCCCTATGTACAATAGAATGAAACACTGCCACGTCCTGCAACAGCCTCACAATCATTGTTATATTTGTACTCATTGTTGTAGCCACAATGGGTGCCAATCCATCCCATTGAGGGTCTTCCTCTTTTTCACTGAATCGCTACAGAGTATGATGTTCTTTTACAGGGACTGGTCGCTCCTGATATAACATGTCCAAAGTATATGAGACCAAATATTGGCCATCCTAACTTCTAAAGGGCATTTTGGCTGTACCTCTTCCAAGACAGACTTAGTTATATTCATTATTCTCCCCCAATATCATCATTCCAATGCCTCAATTCTTCTTCAGGCTTCCTTATTCATTGTCCAGCTTTTGTGTGCATATGAGATAGTTAAAAATGCAATGTCTTGTATTCAAGGTGACATCTTTGCTTTTTAACACTTTTTGAAGTAGGAACGGGGAATCTTTTTGCTGCCAAAATTTATAACATGATTCGTGGGCCATATAAAAATTATTAACTTAAAAATTAGCCTACTATATTTGATTAACTCACTCCTAATGTGATGGCTAGAATTGCGGTTGCCGTGGCAGGACCAGATCAAATGATTTCATAAACTTTATATGGCCTGCGGGCTGGACATCTCCCACCCATGCTTTAAAGAGACCTTTGCAGCAGATTTATCCAAAGCAGTATGTTGTTTGATTTTTTTGACTGATGCTTGCTTGGACATTGGTTATGAATCCAAGTAAAATGAAGCAAAAATAATGACAAATCCAATCTTTTCCCCATTTATCATGATGTTGCCTATTAGCCTAATTGTAAGAATTTTTGTTTTCTTTATGTTGAGGTATAGTCCATATTGAAGGACTGATCTTCATAAGTAAGTGCTCCAAGTTCTCTTCACTTTTAGCAGGCAAGGTTATATCATGTACATATCCAAGTTGTTCATGATTCTTCCTCCAATCCTGATGTTGTGTTCTTCAACTAGCCTAGATTCTTGGATTATTTGCTCAGCATACAAACTGAATAAGCATTGTGAAAGTATAAAACACTTAGGCTCATCTATTCTGACTTAGAATCATGCAGTACCCCTTTGTTTTATTTGAAAGACTGTCTCTTGGTCTATGTACAGGTTCCACATTAGCACAATTAAGTGTCTGGAATTCCCATTCTTTACAATGTTATCCATAAATTCTTATGAGTCACATAGTCGATATCTTTGCATTGTTAATAAAACACAGGTAACCATCATTTTGGCTTTCTCAACTTTCAGCCAACATCCACTTACAATTTGCCAATAGGAAAACTAGTGAGGAGTTTGGAAGTGCTGATAGTTCTGTTTGGGATGGGGTAAAAGACTGTGTCTTTTTAAAATATGTAATAAACCTTACAATGTATCAGGTACACTGTTAATTTTGGTCAAGTAATTCAGTTCAGCTAATTTTTATTTAAAGGTTAACATAAGCCAGGCATTATAATTACGGAAGATTACAAAAAACAGTAAAATATACTCTTGCCTTCAGAATGTTTCCAATCTAGTAGGAAAGACAGACATGTGCATAGCTACAAAACAATGTAATAATGAATGTTGGATTAGGAAACCAAGAAAGCAGAATGGAGAATGTTGTTGTTAAGTGCCATTGAATCAATGCTGACCCATAGCAACCCTGTACAGCATTTCCAAGGAGCAGCTGGTGAGTTTGAACCACCAACCTTGCAGTTCAAAGGGAATGCAGAATAAAATCTTGCAGATCATACAGAATGAAGAAAAAAAATGGAAAATAGTCTGGTAAAATTCAGATATAATTGGTTTCACTGAATTGTTGTCATTGTTGAATGACACTGAGCCAATTCCAACTCATGGTGATCCCATGTATGCAGAGTAGAGCATAGAATTTTCTTGACTTTAATCTTTACAGAAAACAGAAACTGACTGTGAGGTTTTGCTCCCATGGAGTCACTGGATGGGCTTGAACCACCAATCTTTCATTTAGCAACTGATTGACCAAACGAAAAATATTGAATTTTCAAAGTTGTGTTACTTATATTTTTACAACAATTAAAAAAAAAAAAAAAAAAAAGACCCAAGAGACACTAACATTTACAAGATCACAGATTGTTATTGAAATAGATTTTTTTAAAAATCCCTCAGTATATATGTGCCATGTGTATATTTACATCAAAAGGGGCTTTATGGGGAGAACAAACAAGATGGTGGATCGGGTGGAAGTGCAGTAAGGAGCTCCATCAGCAACAACACAGAATACCGGACCAAGCAGGCTCAGGGGACAGTCCCAGAACTCTGCACCACATATAAAGGAATATTTAGAAGGTTGGAAGGCTTACAGCTAGGGGAATTTGTAGCAGAAGCAAGAAATCCATTGCTTTCTAATTCAAGATGCTCAGCTGCTCCAGGATATGCCATCTTAGGTGAGAGTAAGCAGGGGAAGGATCAGAGCAGCCACAGACGCCTGACAGCATCACGGAGATAAAGATGTGGACATTCTTTTCTTTTGATATCTGTTCATTGCTGTCTGCATACCTACATTCTGGTGACTGTAGGGGTACCTGAGCTAGTGGACACCCCAGTGTCACCCTGGAGGGTTCTGCTACGCATGCACACAGAGCTCCTAGAAATTTAAAGAGACAGTTTCCACTTAAAACCAAACAGCCACAGCAGGCCCTGAGCTGTTTATAACTAGAAAAAGTCCTGAATGGGGATTGTGGAGTGGGACAAGCAGGCAAAAAAAGGAAATAGGCCGAAATTAAATACTAAGTTACGTCAAAATGACCAACAGTGGCATCTTGAAATTTCTAAGGAAGAAGAGTGAAAAGGGAAGCCCATTTCCTGATCACATCTACCTGGAGGCAATCAGAAAGCATAAAAAATACCAAAATACACACCCATCTGAGTATTAAGGCCACAAATAACCCCTGAATATGCCCAAAAAATAGAAGCAGATGACCATATCAGCACAAGTCCAGAAACTAAATAAAGTTACTGAGGCAAATGAGAGGGAAGTAGACCTACAATTCATACTGGAAGATGGACAGGCTTTGGAAATGCCTGAGAAGGAATTCAGAAAAAAATGATTATAAAATGTATCAAAACACTATATAATGGAGTTGAGAAAAATAAGGAAGAAGTCAAGAAAGAGCTATAGGAACAATCAAAATAAGATAGATAGAGCATTGGAAACAATTCAAAACCTACAGAAAGAGGTCTAAATGATTAATAATAGAATATCAGAAATAGACAATACACTGAAAGGGCAAAGGAGTAGAATTGAAGAGATAGAAGCCAGAACTAGTGAGCTAGAAGATAAATCTCTCAACACTACTAAGATTTAAGAGCAAACACAAAAAAGGATTAAAAAATCTGAAGAAGGCCTAAGATTCATATTGGACAACATGAAGAGGAATAACTTAAAAATTATTGGTATTCCAGAACAGGAACAATCACACAAGCCCACAGAGGAGATAGTTGAAGAGCTTCTGGAAGAAAATTTTCCTAACATC